>NW_006921590.1:19143588-19145275 GCF_000298275.1 Orycteropus afer afer | reverse complement strand
GAAGGAAGATTTGGCATTCTGCTTGTGTAGAGATATCACCTCAGAAACCTAAGGAGAGGTTGCTATGAGTCAGATCTGACTCTACGGCAATGAGAGTCTTATCTCTTTATATAGTGATGTTATACAGTGATGGTCCTTTTGTGATTCTTATTTCATTCAACATATGTCTTTCAGCTCCATCCATATTGTAGTATTATCAAGACTTCATTTTTCCTACTGACTGAGTAGTGGAATATACAAATCTTGATGGATCAGAAAATATCTTTCGACAGAGGCATATATCTGTGTAAATCAAACACTATCATCCAGGAAGTTGCCTCATATTCCTTCCCAGTAAATCCCAGCATTGACTCTCCTAAAGGAAAACTGTCCTGATTTGTTTCCACCATGTAATTTTTTTCCAAGTCTAGAACTTCATATAAATGGAATCATACAGTGTGTATGTAGTCTTTTGTATCTGGCTACTTTCACTTAGCATAAATTTTTTTGAGAGTCATCCATATTGTTGTTTTTATTGGAAATGTGTTCCTCTTTATTGCTGATTGATATTCCATCATATAAATATGACACAGAGTGTTTATCCATTTTCCTGTTGATGGACACCTGAGCAATTCCATTATTCATTACTATAAGTTATACAAGTCTTTTTGTGAACATCTGTTTTCATTTCTCTTGGGTAAATACGTAGAAGTAGAATTGCTAGGTCATAGGGCAGGTTTATTTTTATCTTTATAAGAAATTTATTGGCCTTTTTTCCAAAGAAGTTATACCATTTTACACTCCAACCTACAATTTATGAGTTCCATTTGTTCCAAACTTTTGGCAACACTTGGCATTGTCAGTACTATTTTCTAAATTTTCCTCTCTCCTTTTTTTTTTTTTTTTCTTTAAATTTTAGGCATTCTCTGGGTCTATCGTAGCTGAACATATTTTTTTCAAAATATGTAAATACTTGATCAGTTTCTTTTTAGTTCTTTGGGGAAAAAGGCAAGAGTCAAATTTTGCTCTAAAAAACTTGGTCTCACTGAATCTGTAATGCATTAAAATTGGCAAAACACTAATATTTTGTAAAAATTCATTTTTGTGCCATGGAGAACTATCTTTTCCTAGGATTTGAACAGTATTCATTACAGATTCACTTCATATTTATCCTCATCATGATCAGTGGTCCTTTCCTCCTAAACCCTTCTTTTTCTCTACTTTCCAATCCCCTTTGGACTACCACTAGGGATTATGAAGTTCTTACCTATATTCCAGGCATCTTTGTTACACAGCTTATCACAAGCTTCATTAGGCTCTGGGCATTTGTGTCTATGTTTCATCTCTCTTCATAATCTGTAGACATTTTGAAGAACAGACCATGGTTAATTTGCTTTAGCACAACCCCATGCATCTAGTAGATACCCTGGGGCTAGAGCCTACTACCGATGTACTGAATGTGCCAAGCAGATTACTTAGGCTCTGGGAGCCTCAATTTTTACCTGAAAAATGAAGATAATTAGAGTATCTACTTTATTGAATTTTTGTGGGGATTAATGGGTTAGGGTTTTTTTTTTTTTAATGTTTAGAAAAGTACTTTGGGAGGGCAGGGCAAGATGGCGGACTAGGCAGAAGGATTGCACAGACCCTCTTCAACAAAGAAAAGGGAAACCAATTAACACAGACACAGAAGATAATCTTGGACCCC
>NW_006921590.1:19121073-19132263 GCF_000298275.1 Orycteropus afer afer | reverse complement strand
CGGAAGGAAGGTTGGGCAATCCTACTTCCGTAGTGATACTGCCTCGGAAACCCAAGGAGGGGTCGCTATGAGTCGGGGCCGACTCGATGGCACATAGCAACAACAACAACATATATAAAGAATTTACTTAAAAAATAAAACACCACCAACAACCAATAGCAATAACTCCATTTAAATCTACTTCTTTCAAGTATCTAGTCCCATTATTTCAGAATTTGGTGAACAGATTTGTTTACTTAAGGTAATTTTGTAAACTTTATACCTAAAAAAAAAAAAAAATCCCATCTCATCTTGTGGAGTCAATTCCAACTCATAGCTACCGCTCCTTGGGTTTCTGAGGCGGTATCTCTGTGGAAGAAGATTGCCCAGTCTTCCTAGACTAAACATGGACATAGTGCTCCGCACCCCCAGCCCCTCATTTTGGGTTTTTTACTATGTGTTCCTTGAGGGGTCCTGATTAGACTTCCAATAATTGAGATGTGAGTTCTATCCCTTTCTTTTTAAATAGAAGGAAAATTTAATACTTTATGGTTCAAGATATTATTTAACTTATCTTACTTGAACTACTTTATATAACAGAATACATCATTAACAAGAAGCACTGACATTGTTTGCTAACAGCATTTATGGTATATGGAACCTACTTGTTATGTTAAGGTCATGTAACACATTCTTTAAAGGAGACTTTGGAATTTTTTACTAAAGGGATTTATGAAGAAAGTCTTGTAGGGTCCTGAGACATTAGGGTAACTTACTGTAGAGATACAGGCCGAATGATAGGCCAGGATCTCCATTATCATTGATGGTGTGTCTCTGTTATCCTGCACAGCATTGAGTGCTAGAACTCAGCATCTTATTTTCTAAAGTCAGAATGGATCTGTCATCTTACAACATGGAGAAAGCATGCTCATAAAATCGAAGGCGAACATTGACTATGGTGACCTGTTACACGTTTCTCCGCTGCGCTTCGGATGAAAGATTTCAAATTTCATCATTAATGTGGTCAACAATATTGAATAAGAAAACACTAACATTGTCTTTCCATATTGATTCATCCTTCATTTGTAACTTCAGAACAAGAGAGAAGATATTAATGGTCACCTTGGCTGTTTTCTTGTGACTTCCAACCTGGCTCACATTTTAAAGTGAATCCGAATTGGGGTGTCTGGGAGAGGGAAGTGGATATCCACAGGTTTCAGTGTAAAGGCTAGATGTGTCCACTCGGTATTCAAGGAGTGCTTTTGCAAGCAGAAAAAGAGACGATATTTGGTAAAAATGAGTGTTGTTTTCCCCTGCTTCGGCATCTGCTTGCTTTCACAATGGCCGCAGTGTTTTTCTTTACCTGGTAGGTGGCCTCGCCATGTATTGATGAGAAGCTGCATGAAAATGTGCCTCCTTATGTCGGAGGGAAATTTGCCTGCACTTCTTTCCCCTGCTCTCCTGTGCCTCCCTTTGTTCTAATCATACATGTGAGGAGAAAAGCCAGTGATACTAGCAACCATTTTCTTCTCCAGCCACTTTGTGGAGTTAATAATTCAAATGGATCTTTTGCAAACTCTCATTTTATTCTTAGCAATGGCCTTATTGCTAACAGTCTGCACTCCAGTTGTACTTTATCAAGCAGCAGATCTGTTGTAAAATGTGATGACTGGATTTCATCTGTTTTGCCACCCCCTAAGAATTCATTGCCCACAGTGCTTAGACTGCTGTTATAAGAGACGGTTTAATTTTTGTGGTACATTGATTGATAACTGGGCTCCCTGGTAACATGGTCTTCCTTGAATAGGACTGCTGTTTTCTAGGTCTCAGATCCCCTGAAGATGCTACATAACTCCCTGTATGAAACAAATCTTCCACCCCCTAATAGTAATATCCCCAATCTCTAAATGAACAGAGAAAACACACTTAAGTGCCTATAGGTATCTTTATGCCTGAAGGTGATACAATATGGAAAGAATGGGTGCCCCTGGTCTTAGGTGTGATGGAATCAGAGAAGCAGATACACAAATAAACAAACAAAGCAGAAAGACTTGCCACGATTCTGAAAAGTTGTCTTAATTGGTCTCTACTGAGTAATACACCTGCACATACTTCACTCTTTGACTAATTTTCAGTTGCTTTCAGGTGAACTATGTAGGATCCTTGTTATTTCCTTCCAAATTAAAAATAATACTACTAATAACAAAAGAGAGCATGAAGGACAAAAAAAGCATTAAGAAAAATAAAAAATATCAAAATCTGGAAAGCAAAGAGGGTAGGAGACAAAATCAGGCAGAGAAGTTTAGGTTTCCAAGCTGAAACCCATCTTGTCATCAGCTTATGAAAAACCTCTTTTAAACACAACTGTACCGAATTATTTTTGACATATCAAAGCCAAGAAATGTCATGTTTACACATACTTCAAAAAAGAGATAATAATAACATAGCAATAATAATTTTATTACAACATCGTTCGTCGTCGTCGTTATGTGCCGTCGAGTCGGCCCCAACTCATAGCGACCCCTCCTTGGGTTTCCGAGGCAGTATCACTACGGAAGTAGGATTGCCCAACCTTCCTTCCGAGGAGTGGCTGGTGGGTTTGAACCACCAGCTGTCTGGTTAGCAGGCCAAGTGTCTTAGCCACTATGCTACCAGAGCTCCCATAGGTCGTAATAAAATCAGTACTACTGGATGGTGATTGTCTAAGCCTATTGCATGGAATAAAGTTGAGGGCTTGATAAAGCCTTACCTGATATTCTAATACAAAATTAGTTCATAGCAGCCTGATGTGCCTGATGATTTGGGTGAAACCCATTTCTTCCTAAGCAGGAACAACCGCTGACTATTGCATATGGTGGCAATGCTAAAGTCGGAAAGTCATACATTCTAGGTTAACATCTTTTGTTGCTTCGGTGATAATTGGGCATGGTCTTACTGCAGCCATTCTTGTGCATATTCCCAGGGCACTCTTACTCAGCTTACTTTCTTTTCTTAGGCAAATAAGTGAAATGGGTTTGATAAATAACCTCCCAATTTATTGAGCTCTATTCATTAATTCAACAAATATTTATTGAGCACCACTATGTGTCAGAACTTTCTGGATTGTGCAAACAATTAAGTGCAGAGATGACTCAGAAGAAAGACCTGGTGATCTACTTCCAAAAGATTACAGCCATTGAAATCTGTATGAAGCAGTTCTACTCGGAAATATATGGGGCTTCCACCAGTCTCCACTGACTCCACAGCAACTGATTTGGTTTTTTGGTTTACTATGCTTCAGGCATAGTGTTCTTCCACCATACTTATTCAATATGTACACTGAGAAATAATCTGAGAAGCTGGACTATATGAAGAATATGACATCAGGATTGGAGAAAGACCCATTAATAACTTTGATATACAGATGACACAGCCTTGTGTGCTGTACAGGAAGAAGACTTGAAGCACTTACCAGTGAAGATCAAAGACTACAGCCTTCATTATGCATAATACCTCAGGTATAATGGTGTACCTGACCCAAACCATGGTATTTTTAATTGCCTCATGTGAATGTGAAAGCTGAACAATGAATAAAGAAGACTGCAGAAGAATCAGTGCATTTGAATTGTGGTGTTGGTGAAGAATATTTAATATACCATGGTCTACCAAAAGAGTGAACAAATCTGTTTTGGAAGAAGTACAGATGCAATGCTTATGAGGATGACACAGGACCAGGCAGTGTTTCATTCTGTTGTATGTAGGGTCGCTGAGTCAAATTGGCTAAAGCATAGCAACAATTGTGAGCATGGTGCAGGACCAGGTAATGTTTTGTTCTGTTGTACACAGGTTCCCTGTGAATTGAAACAGACTCCATGACACCTAACACACACACACACACACACACATGCTTCAGCCACTAGGAACTAGGGATTCAGTAGTGAGTAAAACAGGAAAACAATAACAATGAAACCTCTGTCTTCAAAGATCTTACATTCTAGTGATGAAATAGATGATAAACAAAATATAAAGCAAAGTGAAGGGCATGTTAGATAGGGTAGTGATAAGGAATAAAGAGAAAGAAATAAAGGAATGAGAGAAAATTATAGATAACGTAACCAAAGGTGGCCTAAGAAGTTGATTTTGAGTGAAGACCTGAAGAAAGGTAGAGGGAACAGCAAGTTCAAGAGCCATGGGGTAGAGGCATACCTAGGATTTTTGTGGGGAACAGCAAAAAGCTAGGACTATTAAAGGGAGAGTTACTAGGGAAGAACTAAGGGGAGGAATTGCAGGAGATGATATCACAGAGGTAATGGAAGCCAGAACACATAGAACATTATAAGTCATAGTAAGGACATTGACTGTGTCCCATGGAAAGCCATCAGAGAGTTCAATGCAGAGAAATGACATGGCCAGAGTTGGAATCCTAACCCATCCACCCATTATAATCCCATTGAGGAATAGGGTTTTGTTATGTTAATAAGGCCATGTCAGTGTTGGGTGTGTCTTAAACCTAATCACTTCTGAGTTATAAGAAGAGGAGTTTAGACACACAAGTACATCCTGAGAAAGATAAATGCCACATGAGGATCACCAAGGAACTGAGGAATGCCAAGGCTACAGAAGTTGAAAGAGACAAAGATCTACCCCCCAGAGCTGACACAGAGAGAGAGTCTTCTTGTATAGCTGGTGCCTTCAATTCAGACTTCTGGCCTCCTGAGTGGTGAAACCATAAATTTCTGTTCTTTAAAACCACCCACGTATGGTTTTTTTGTTACAGTAGCACTAGGACAAGGAGCTCTGGTGGCTCAGTGCCTAAGACATTGACTGCTAATCAGAAGGCTGACTGTTCAAACCCACCAGCTGCCCCTTGGAAAGAAGATGGTGCAATATACTTCTGTAAAGACTTACTGCCTCAGAAACCCAATGGAGGTCACTATGAGTTGGAATCAACTCAATGACAGTGAGTTTTAGTTTGAGCACAGGGACACTAAGACAACCAGATTTACATTTTTACAGGATTACTCTGGATGCTATGTTAGCTGAGAATAGACAGAAGGGCAGCAAGCACTGGATGGAGGGAGATCAGTTAGGAGACTACTGAAATTATCCAGACACATTGAACCAGGGTGGAGGTAATGGTGGTGGTAAGATGTCAAGTTCTGGATATATTTTGAAGGTAGAGCTGATAGGATTTGCTGATGGCTATTAGAGTAAGAGCAGGTATATGGATACTACAGATATTTAACCTGAGTAACTGGTAGAATGAAGATAGAATTAACTGAGATGGGAGAAGATTGTGGAAAGAGAATTTTTTTGGGGGATGGATATCAAGATTCTGATTTTAGACGTGTAAAGATTGATGAAAGTCTAACATGTCTAAAAGTCAAAGTGGAGTTATCAAGTAAGCAGTTGGATACTAGTCATGTTCAGGGGAGAGGCCCAAGTTGGAGAAAAAAATTGAAGATCCTCAGCATATGGATAGTATTGGTATTTAAACCAGGAGACTTGATGAGATCACCTACATCATTTTTTAGAGAAGCACTCTGTGAACTGAACATTGAGAGAGATAAGAAGAAACTGGTCAGTGAAACTAACAAAGAGTGGCCAAAAAAAAAAGTATGTCCCATAATTCAAGTGAAGAATATGTTTCTAGGCAGAAATAGTGACCAATTGTGTTGCCTGCTGCTGAAAGGTCAACTAAAATGAAGACCCTCAGATTGGATTTAACAATATAGAGAGATCATCAGTGATTTTGAGAAGAACTCACTTCTTTTGAGCTCAATGTGTGAAATAATCCAAGACACCCCATTAATATCTGTGGATTAAATAAGGAAATGGATTCAAATATAATCAACTTGTTCAAAAGCAGGATGGAGTGCATGAGAGAACCAGATGTTGAGGAAAAGAGTTCAAAATTTCAGACCCATATCATCCTATAGGCCAACATATGGAAATGGTGTGATATTTAAAACAAACAAACAAATAAACAAAACATCATCCAAATGGGATTTTCATAGGCTTAAATTGAAACCATGACAACGGGGGAAAAAGGCCTTGAAAAAAATCTGGCGTGTGTGCGCTCTGCTTTCTCAATATATTTCTCGTGCTGCGACCTTGGCAAGAACAGGAGCTAGGGAAAAATAAGTGATTTCTTGTCCTTTAGAAAAAAATAAAACCAGTCTAGTGTAAGTGGTTAAAATCCTTTCTGTAGTTATCACCTTAACTGTAAAAACTCAATGAAAAAAAAAAAAAAAAAAGGGATGGCTATTTTATAATTGTGTGGGCAGATTTGGTAGGAATTCTAAATGTGCTACAGAGTAGAAGGAAATCTTGACTAGTACAAAAGTATACCCATTTGATTTTCAGACCTGAAACATGGACTAATTGGAATGAAAACTGGTGAAATGATAAAGAGATGGAAGAGAGTGACCAGATTAATATTGGGGGTGGGGGAAGTAGACTTTCCCCCAGGGAACTCAGGAAATACATTTGAAAAGCAATGACGGTGTTCCCTCACATATTTGGGAATGCATTCTTGACAGTCTCAACTAACTGAAATACAGCTGGTATTTTAGATGCCTCCTAAGAGAAAGTTATCATAAAGCTCGTGTAGTTTTGGACACTCAGGGCAGAGAAGGGCTTAAATATACTGATTCGTTTGGTTACTTTATTTCCCTTTCAGTAACAGTGACAGCAGATTCACTGATTAGTTTTTGACCAATCTGGGAGTGAGGAGCCCTGGGGAGAGTAGAAACAAAGATAATAGATGGCCCAAAAGAGGAACCAGTTACTTATTGTATTTCCTGTCCTTTAAATGACCCCTTAGGAGTTGTGGCTCTAAAGTGGGGTACAATACACTCCTATCTTGGGTACCTTTTAGTTCTAAAATCTCTGCATCTGGACTTTTAAGTTGGCCTGATGATCTCCCCAACCACATTTGCAATAACCCAAATATCTGGGTGATGATTTTCCTAGACACTTCTTGACTGTTCTTCATTGTTTTTACCTTGAACCTATTTCTGTGAGACTTAAAATTCTTTTTCCACTTTTACTTCAGTATCTGTTTGTGCTTTATCTTTCAGATGTTTGATCCTTGAGTCTCTCAGCTAGAGTGACTTAGGTAAGAAGACCTGTCCCAGCATCTCATGACCTTGTCTTTGCTCCATTGCAAGGGAGGGGAGGAGCTTAGATATATTGAAACCACATAAATACAAAATACAGTTAAGCCCACAGACTGGGAAATATTTTATTCCTGGTGAGCTCAGTTGTTCAGAAATGAGGCCTGGAATGGTGAAGCAATTTTGAACTTTAGAAGTGAATTATTTTGTAAATGCCCATACCGCCTGCTTACAGTATCCTTTATTTGTAATAATTTGATAAATAGCTTTCTATATTCTACAGTTTGCTACAGTGTGATGAGTTAAAGACTTTGTCTTATTTGAGGTTTTTCTCAGAACATTTGTTCACCTGAACAAAAATTGGTATTATCTCTCTCAAACTGAAGTATTCACACAACCTGGGCTATGAGGAAATGAGAATGATAATTATATTGGTGATTGTCTTAGGTCATAAGACCAGTAGCAGATCCTGAAATGAGAATGTGTATACAAGTGATGTATTAAGGAAGTGTACCCAGGAGAAACTAACCAGGGAGTGGGGGAATCAGGACAGAAAAAGGAGAACGTCAAACAAAGTGTGGTATTTCAGGCCAAGTCCTATTAAGGGAAGCTTTAGTCATGAGTTGTCCATAGAAGGCACTGGGTGGATGCTGGGTTTTCATACTCTTACATCATCATTCCCTGGTAAGGACCACCTTGGGCCATGTAGACTTACAGGTATTTCCGGCTCCAGTAACCCTAGGGTAAATCACTAAAGAAGAGTCATACCTATGCACATTAGAAGTAAAAGCCAAGGAGCTGAGGAAGGAATGCATATAAACAGTGAAAGAAATTCATCATCTGGGTGGGTCACCAGAGTGTCTGATGCATCATCATGAACATCTATCAATCCTTTACTAGTTCATGGAAGATTTTTTCATGTAACATCTCATTTGTTTTTCATAATATCTTATGAGTTATTGGTATTATAATTTTACATACTAAGAAAGTGAAGTGGTAAGTAATTTGTATGAGTGTTCAAAAAAGTTAAGTAGTAGAACCAAGACTTAAACTCTGATCTGTTTATAAAAATCATTTCCACAGTTACTGTTTTTTGTTAGGTGCGGTCCATTTGTCTCAGACTCATAGCGACCTTATGTATAACAGAATGAGATGGTGCTAGTTCCTACTCTACTCTTCTTACATTCCTTATTTGTTAGCCTCTTAACCAAACTGAGGTGTTAAATTCAAGATGGGAGTTGTCTTAGTTCTCTAAACAAAAAAAGAAAAAAAAACAAGTCACAGCCATCAAGTCAATTTGACTCATAGTGACCCCTTCTAGGGTTTCTGAGATGATGTGTCTATGGAAGTAGATTGCCCAATCTTCCTTCCGAGGAGTGGCTGGTAGGTTTGAACTGCCAGTCTTCTGGTAAGTGTCAAATGCTTTAGACACTATGCTACCAGAGCTCCCTAGTGCTGCTATAATAGACATACCACAAGTGGATGGCATTAACAAACAGGTATTTATTCTCTTATTACAATTTAGGAGGCTAGAGGTCCAAATTCAGTGTGCTGGCTCAGAGGCTAGATGAAGGCCCCTCAATGCTGGGCTTCAGCTCTGCCTCTTATTCTGGGCCCACTGAAGCTAGAGGTGTCTCCTAACTCAGCTGCTGGCTGCTGAGGCTAATGAACCCAAAGTTGGCAGGTAAAATGGTGTAGTCCCAAGATTAGCAGGCTACATGGTAGAGCACTAGTTCAAGTCCAGGAACAGTCCCAAGATCGGCAGGCAACACAAAAGGCCATTGATGACTCAACCAAATGCAGCATGCAGATGTGCCAAAAAGCTAGCCCTTTTTCAAAGTGTCTCCTTATATACTGGAAGCAGACTACCCCCAAAAAGCAACTACTTAGCCACTCACAGTAGGTTCCACCATGGAAGTGATCACAATCTCATCATGGGTATTGTGGTAGTTAAGGTTGTATTTCAACTTGGCTGGGCCTGCTTGAGTGGCTGGGAAGCTGGTGGTAGTTATTCCCCATGATGAGACTGGCAATCAACTCTATGATGGGATCTACCACAAGCAGCTGAGTAGCAGCTGCTTTAGGGGTGTGGTCTGCTTTCTGTATATAAGAAGCAGCTTTGGGAATGGTCTCTAGCTTATGGCATACTTGGACCCTACATGTAGCTGTGTCATTGTTCATCATCCTGCCATGCTCTGCTGGTCTTAGAACTTTTAATGGACTTGAGTTAATGGCCTGCCATGCAGTTTGGTAATGTTGGGACTGTGCCTTGTTACTTGTGACTGTGCCTTGTTACTTGTTTGTCAGTTTCAGCAGCCAGCAGCTGAGTGAGGAAAAGCCTCCAGCTTCATTGGGCCAGGAGTAGGAGGCAGAGCTGAAGCCCAAGGCTGAGGGGGCTTTCACCAGCCCCTAGAGGTTGGCACTTTGAACTCAGACTTAAAGCCTCTAAATTGTAAGAATAAACTCCTGTTTGTTAAAGCCATCCCACTTGTGGTACATTCTTGTCAGAGTGCCACTAGGTAACCAGAATGTGGAATAACTATATCCACCTGTATAGCCACTCAAAGTTTTCCAGTAATATATCAGACAATGTTTCACTGCTATTCATAAGGTTTTCAATGACCAATTCTTTGAGAGGTAGATGGCCCCTTTCTTCTGAATTTTGCAAGACCAATGACATATTCATTGCAAATACATTTTTCAACAACACAAATGGCAGCTATACACGTGGACTTCACCAGCTGGAGTACACAGGAATCAAATTGACTACATCTGTGGAAAGAGGCAATGGAGAAGCTCAATATCTTCAGCCAAAACAAGGCCAGGAGCTGACTATGGAACAGACCATTAGATGCTCATATGCAAGTTCAAGTTGAAGCTGAAAACAGTTAAAACAAGTCCACAATAGCCAAAATGTGACCTTGATTATATCCCTCCTGAATTTAGACACCATCTAAAGAACAGATTTGATGCATTGAAAAACCAATGACCAAAAATCAGAGGAATTGTGGGATTGACATCAAGAATGTCTTCCATGAAGGAAGCAAAAGGCCATTAAAAAGAGAGGAAAGGAAGAAAAGACCAAAGTGGATGTCCCAAGAGACTCTGAAACTTGCCCTTAAACAGAGAGTAACTAAAGCAAATGGAAGAAATGACAAGGTGAAAGAGCTGAACAGAAAATTTCAGAGTAGCTGGAGAAGATAAAGTCAATTATTATAATGAAATGTGCAAAGACCTACAGTTAAGAAACCAAAAGGGAGGAACACGCTTGGCATTTCTCAAGCTGAAAGAACTCAAGAAAAAAATCAGGCCTCGAGTGATAATACTGAATAATTCTGTGGGCAAAATATTGAATGATGCAGGAAACATCAAAAGAAGATGGAAGGAATGCACAGTCATTTTGACAGAAGGAATTGTTCAATGTTCACCCATTTTAGGAGGTGGTATATGATCAAGAACCAATGATATTGAAGAAAGAAGTCAAAACCACATGGAAGGAATTGGTGGAGAATAAGGCTCCAGGAACTGATGGAATACCCATTGTAATGTTTCAATAAATGGATGCCATGTTGGAGGCATTGACTTGTCTATGCCAAGAAATTTGGAAGACAACTACCTGGCCAACTGACTGGAAAAGATCCATATTTGTACCCATTCCAAAGAAAGGGTGATCTCACAGAATGTGGAAATTAGCAAACAATGTCATTAATATAACACACAAGGAAAATCTTACTGAAGATAATTCAAATCAGTTGCAGTAGTATATTGACAGACAGAGAACTTCCAGAACTGCAAGCTGGATTCAGAAGAGGACATGGAACAAGGGATACTATTGCTGATGTTGGATGGATGTTGGCTGAAAGCAAAGAATAACAGAAAGATGTTTATGTGTTTTTTTATTGACTATGCAAAAGTATTCAATTATGTGGATCATAACAAATTATGGATAACATTGAGAAGAATGGGAATTCCAGAACACTTGATCGTGCCCATGAGGAACTGATACATAGGACAGGAGGTTGTCATTCCAACAGAACAAGGGGATACTGCATGGTTGAAAATCAGGAAGGGAGTGCATCAGGGTCCTTTCACCATACTTATTCAATCTGTATGC
>NW_006921590.1:19080878-19088187 GCF_000298275.1 Orycteropus afer afer | reverse complement strand
CAATTCACACAAATTTCATTTCATGACGTTGCTTGCAATTCCCATAACATAACAGTGTTCTTCCCACTTCTGCCCTGTGTTTCCTGTTTGCATTTGTCCTTTCCTATCCCTTCCTGCCTTCTGAGCTTTTTCCTTGGGAAAATGATGCCCTTTTGATCTCATATGGTTGATTATTCTCAGAAGTGTGTGCCTCCCTGGTGTTAATGCTTACTGTATAGGCCTGTCTATCATTGGCCGAATGCTGAGTCGCAGAGGTGAGTTCAGTTACAAGCTTGAAAGGTGACTAAAAGCCGTAGTCTTGGGGATTTCACCAGTCTCTATCAGACCAGTAAGTATGATCTTTTTATGATTTTGAAATTTATTCCACATTTTTCTCCCACTCTATTGAGGACTTTCTACTGTGACCCTTTCAGAGTGGTTGGTTGTGGCAGCAAGGCACCATCTAGTTCTTCTGGTCTCGGTGTCATGGAGGTTGAGGTTTGCATGGTCCATTAGTCCTTTGGGCTTATTCTTTCCATGCCTCTTTGATTTTATTCACTCTTCTTTGCTTTGAACACAGAATGACCAACAGCTGTACTTTAGATGGCTGCTTAAAAGCTTTCAGGACCCCAGTTGCTATTCACTAAAGTAAGATGTAGAACATGACATCTGTGAAGTATGTTATACAATTGATCTTGATGTAACCTGGGACTACTGTGGTCCAGAGTGCTCAGACTCAAAGACCCATTTCCTCAAGGTTTTTGGTTGTGACTAAGAAGTTTTCATAACTTTGGCCCCTGTGTACACTACTATATTCAGAGATATATTTACAGTACATATAAATATACATTTAGAAATATCCTCTGTCAAACCTATATATATATTTCTAGATGAAGTCCCATTCACCTTCCCATACCAATTCTGTGTGTCTATCTATGTGTCCACTTGTAGATTATTGTTATTAATTTTTTGCAGGATTGTTTATGTAATAATATTTATCTTTGTTGTCTTTAACTCTTGTGTTCCTCCCAGTATCTTCCTTTATATACCTTGACCATTTTGTGCTTACCTACCCCTTATTGTGGTCTAAAGGTTAAAGTATTTGGCTGTTAACCAAAAGGTCAGTTCTAACCCACCAACCATTCCATGGGAGAAAGATGAGGCAGTTTGCATCTGTAAAGATTTGCAGCCTTGGAGACTTTATATGGCAGTCTTACTGTGTCGTAGAGGATCACTATGAGTTGGAATAGACTTGGTGGCAGGGCTCTTATATCTGTCGGATATATACCTAGTAGTGAGATTGCTAAATCATATGGTATTTTCATTTCCCACTTTTTAAGGAAGTGACATACCATTTTCCACATGATTATGATATGTACCATTTTACAGTCGCACCAGCAGTATATGAGCATTCCAGTCTCTCTACAGCCTTATCACCATTTGCTGTTTTCTGTTTTTATTAACTTTGCTATTAATGCTGGGGTGAGATGATATCACATTTTTGTTTTATTTATAACTCTCTAATGATTGATGATCATGAGCATTTCTTCACATCTTTGTTGGCCTCTTGAATGCCTTCTTTAGTGAAATGTCTATTCATGTCCTCTTCCCATTTTAAAAAAGAATTGTTTTTCTGTTTTATTGCTGAGATGTTGAAGTTTTCTATATATTTTAGAGATTAGTCCATTGCCCAATATTTCATTGCCAAAATTTTTTCCTAGTCTGTAAGTTCTCTTTTTACTCTTTTAAAGAAGTCTTTTGATCTATTTATCTTCTGCTCTCTGTGCATTTTTAGTTATCTTTTATAGTGTATTTATGCCATGTATAAAGGCCTCTAAGTTTGCCCCTAATTTTCCTTTGGTGATCTTTATAATTTTAGACTTGACATTTAGATCTTTGATTCATCTTGAGTTAGTTTTTGTGTATGCTGAGAGATATGGATTCTGTTTCATTTTTTCTGCAAATGGATGTCTAGTTTTGCTAGCACTATCTGTGAAAGAGACTATCTCTTTCCCTTTTAATGGGTTTTGGCCCTTAGTCAAAGATCAGCTGTCCATAAATGGGTGGACTTAATTCTGGGTTCTCAAGGCTATGTATTTTAATTATCTAATGTTTTATTGTTCTATGTGTCTGTTCTTGTACTACTAGCAAGTTGTTTTGACTACTGTGGCTGTGTAGTAGGTTTTGAGGTCAGGATGTGTGAGGCCTCCAACATTGTTTTTCTTCTTTAGTAGAGCTTTGCTTATCCAGGACCTCTTTCCTTTCCATATAAAGTTGGTGATTAATTTTTCTATTACTTTAAAGAATGATGATGGAATCTAGATCAAGATTGCATTACATCTGCAGATCGCTTTGGGTAGTATAACATTTTCACGATGTTTAACTCGTCTTATCCATGAGCATTGTATATTCTTCCATTTGGGTAGGTCTATTTTGGTTTCTAAGGGGTTCTGATTTCTAAGGTGCAGTGATTAAGGCATTTGGCTGCTAAACAAAAGGTCAGTGGTTCGAACCCAACAGCCACTCCATAGGACACAGATGAGGCAGTCTTTTTCCATAAAGATTCATAGCCTTGGAACCCAATGGGGGTTGCTATGAGTCAGAAGCGACTTGATGGCAGTGAGCTATGTATTTATTTATTATTGTTTTTATTGTTGTTTTTGTTTCTAAGGAGCTCTGGTGGTATAGTAGTTAAGGCATTTGGCTGCTAACCCGAAGGTCATTGGCTTGAACTCCATGGAAGAAAGATGGGACAGTCTGCTTCTGTAATGATTTATAGCCTTGGAAACCCAGTGAGGACCACTATGAGTCAGACTTGACTTGATGGCAGTGTTTGGTTTTGATTTTTTGTAGTAGTGTTTTGTGGTTTTCTTTGTATAGGTCTTTTTTATCTCTGGTTAGATTTATTCTCCAGTACTTCATCTTCTGGGTGGCTATTGTAAGTGGTATTGTTTTCCTGATTTCCTTTTCAGTATTCTCTTTGTTAGTGTAAAGGAAATGACTGATTTTTATGTTGATCTTTTTTATGTTGAACCCTTCCACATTGCTGAATCCTTCTATTAGTTCTAGTAGTTTCCTTTCTGAGTCTCTGGGATTTTCTATTTATAGGATCATATCATCTGCAAAAAGTGATCATTGTACTTCTTTTATATTAATTTGGATGCCTTTTATTCTCCTTTCTTGCCTTCATTGCTGTGGATAGTACTTCCAACAAATATTGAAGAGGAGTGATCTGAATCACATTGAGGAATGTTTTCAGTCTCTCTCCAGTGAGAATAATATTAACCATTGGTTTTGTGTATATGCCCTTAATTATGTTGAGGAATTTCCCTTCTCTTTCTATTTTGCTGAGCATTTTAACAGGAATAGTTTTTAGATTTTGTCAAATGCCTTTTCTGTGTCAATTGGTAAGATTATGCGGTTCTTTTCCTTTGTCTGTTGTCAAAGGGCAGTCTAAAAAACATGTTAAATAGCAGATTAGGTGCTAATTTTCTTAATATACTTGGAACTCAATAGAAAAAATTTAATACCCAGAAGAAAAATAGCATGGAAACATGCAATTCACAGATAATGACATTCAATTGGCCAATAAACAAATGGCATGCAAAATAAAATACTGTTTTTTTTAGCCATCACTTGGGCAAACCTGAAAAGATGGAATGAGACCCAGACATTTTCATACACTGTGGATGAGAATGCAAAGAAGCTCAATCTCTAATCTTATTTGTATCTTTGTATATATCTATTAACATTCTAAATGCACATCCCTTTTGATCCAGTAATTTTATGTCTAAGAATGTAATCTAGAGATAAACTTGAGTGAAAGCATAAGAAAGTTGTATACAATTATGCTCATTGAACCATTATTTCTAATAACAATTGCCCCAAAACAAATATCCATTAAGAGGATTTAATTAAAGAATTATAGTCCATATAATGGAATATTATATAGTCATTAAAAGTCATGATCTGGTAGCATAGTGCCTAAGGCACTTGACTGCTAACCAGAAGGCTGGTGATTCAAATCCACCAGCCACTCCTCGGAAGAAAGGTTGGGCATTCCTACTTCCGTAGTGATACTGCCTCGGAAACCCAAGGAGGGGTCGCTATGAGTTGGGGCCGACTTGATGGCACATAACAACACAACAACAACAAAAGTCATGATGTAGATTTCTGTGGGCTGATATAGAAAGTCTAGGATGTAATAATGAAAAATCAAAGAGCAGACATATCCATAATTTGATCTACATTTGTGTTGTGTATACATATGAATTTTCTGAAAGAATACATGAAAACTTACTAACCATGACAATCTCTAGGAAGGGTTAGTAGGAGTTCAGGGAAGCAGATAGTGGTTTTAGCGGGCATTCTTATTTTCTTGCCACCAGTACTCTTTCCTCCTTCTTTTCTATAAAATTATACTTTTCTGTCTCACTAAAGTCATATGGTTTGAGGAGGCCGCTTCAACACCTGACTCCAGAAGTGGCACATGAGACCCAAGCCTGGTCAAACAGCCTGACCAATTCCACTAGCTAGCGATTGGTTCAGGGATGGTATGAGTTGCAAGTGAGTTCAATCAGAGTAAATCTGGGGATTTGTTTGTGAGCTTCCTGGGAAAATATACTATTCTTCTGGACATGAATCTGGAAGGATGTATACAGAAACTATTATTACAAAAACAACACAACAACACACTGCCATTGAGACAGACCAGACTCATAGCAACTCCCACTTGGTTTTCTGAGAGGGTATCACTACGGAATTAGATTGCCCAACGTTCCTGTATATCGTAAAAGTCAAAACAAAGCAAAAAGGAAGAAGCAAAGATACTGTGTCCAGAGCTAGACCTATGGACATTTCTATAAAATAAATAGTAATAGTAATAAACAAAGAGATAAGTAAGTAAATAAAATTAGCCACTTTTTCCACCCTTTGAATTAGGGCCTACCTGAGAGAATTCTTTTTAATTCTGTTACTATTCTTATGCTGTTCTTGTTCTTAGGTGCCCATGGAGTCAGCTGCAACTCATAGTGATCCTATGTACAACAGAACAAAACACTACGTGATCCTGCGTCATTCTTACAACCCTTGCTATGCTTAAGCCCATCTTTGTAGCCACTGTGTCAATCCATTTCACGAGAGTCTCTACCCTTTTTTTGCCAACCCTCCACTTTGCCAGTCCACCTTGTTGAAGGTCTTTGCCTTTTTCACAGATGTTCCACTTTACCAATTTCTTATATGCAGTTTGAATAAATACATATCACTTTTGTGCTACAAATTATTTTAAAAATAATAAATCTCTCTATATTATAATTTTAAAAGACATATAAAACGGGATTTGGTTATATAAGTTGAGATATTCCTAAATGTAATACAAGACAAGTGTTAAAAATTAATGAAGTATATGGAAACATGCCCAAAATGTGATAAAAAAAATCAAGTTCAGAAAACTAGGCAGAGTATATTTCTATTTAGGCAAAAAAGCTATTTTTATGTGCATTAAAATATGGAAAACTATGTACAAGATAAATAAATTATTCCAAAGTATGGAATTATATTTTTTTATATGTAATTTTATCCACAAATATTTGGAAATATTTTATCCTTATCCTTAAGTGATAAAGCCCTCAAGTGTAAGGTCCATGCCACTTTTGAATTCTCTGTATCACTTTATTTATATTAGGTAATGAACAAATATTTGTGGAGTGAATGAAGATGAGAAAGGATGAATAAGGAATGTTCAACAAGTCTTCTGGGTTTCATAGGTTTTGAAGAAATAACCATGTCACAAGACCCCATTCACTACAAGACTTATTCTGAGAACAAGAAACGTTTTATATTTTGTTACAGGAGTTTTTTCACAGAAGAGGTATCATTCAGGATGTTAGGTTTATGCTACAGTGGCAAACAACTCTGAAATCTTATAACAAGAAAAAATTATTATTTTGTGCATGCTACAGTTCTTAAGCTATTTAGCAGAGGTGCTCTGTTCATTGTCTCCATTCAGGGATCCAGCATAGGCTGTCAGGATGAAGGCTCCGTCTCAGAATGTGCATCCATAATCACAGTGGAAGGAAAAACGGATCGTTGAAAATTTTGCAGTGGCCCTTCAAGCTACCAATGAGAAGGGACAAACCTCACACCTTCTTATGTTTCATTGGCCCATTCAAGTCACATGACTGTGTCTCACTTCCAGGAAAGTGCTCTCTTACCATATGTATGTTCTGAGGAATGGTGGATGGACTTACCTCTATGTAATATCACCTGCATTTGCATATTTGTTAACATGCCAATTTGGTCTCTATCCTCTTGAGTCCTACCTTTTATGCCTGTATCATAACCTCTTGCCCATAAAATGCTTCCCAGGACAAATCTTTCTACTGACTCCATACCAACACATTAGAAAGAAAAAGAGAGGAAGAGAGAGAGGCTACCCACAGCTCAGTTACCATTTTGTTATTTTCTTAGTTCTATTCTTACCATATAAACAAATAATTACTGTGCAAGCTCATTCTCCTACTCATAATAATCATACTTCATACTCTATTGATTTCTTAACTTCAGTAATGAAAAGAGAACACCTTTTACCTGCTAGCAGTGGTTAAAAATTTTCTTTAAAATAAAAAGTCTCTTGACTTTTTAATGGACATTTTCAACAACTATACAACAAATTGGGACATTGCCACGTTCCCCAGGATGAGTGGAGTCTCAAATATTCAGTGGTGAGAGTAGTTGCTATGCTTAAAATTTTAAAGGAAATGCTTACATTTGAAGAAGTGGATTCTATTTCATAAGCTCTGAATAATAAGAACTCTTATGTATATATAAGAACTCATACACACACACACACACATATACATATATGTGTGTGTATATATATATATAAGGTATCATACACAATGGAAAATATGTTATTTATTGTGAAATGGACTTACTTCCCTGAATAGAATGTGCTGTTATCTTTAGTGCTTAAATTGAACTCTACCATATACAATTTCCCTGCTCATTTTTGGCATCATTCTGGCATTCTTTATTTTTATAAGAATAATTTTTTTTATATAGCATAGAAAGTTTTTATATGTTTTTATTTTCTATCACTTCACTTATTTATTATACATTCATTTAAAGTTCCATTGCTAAATTCACATCTTTTTTTGAAAAAGTACCAAACCCACTGCCATCAAGTCAGATCCAACTCATAGCGACCCTACGGAAGTAGATTGCCCAACCTTCCTTCCAAGGAGTAGCTTGTTGTTGTTGTTGTTGTTATGTGCCGTCGAGTCGGCCCCGACTCATAGCGACCCCTCCTTGGGTTTCCGAGGCAGTATCA
>NW_006921590.1:19075644-19080778 GCF_000298275.1 Orycteropus afer afer | reverse complement strand
GGGTTTGAACCACCAGCCTTCTGGTTAGCAGTCAAGTGCTTTAGCCACTATGCTACCAGAGTAGCTAGTGGGTTTGAACTGCCAGCCTTCTGGTTAGCAGTCAAATGCCTTAGGCACTAGGCCACAAGAGCTCCTAATTCACATCTTTAGTATGAATAAATTCAAAGTGACCTTGGTAAACATAAATGGAAGTAAAAAAGAGTATTATATTCCCAAAGAATAAATTTAACACTATGCACACTATACGAAAGAGGGGGAGGCCTTCAACGACATGGATTGACACGGTGGCTGTGATGATGGGCTCAAGTATAGCAGGGATTGCGGGGCTGGCGCGGGATCGGGCAGTGTTTCGTTGTGCTGTCCATGGGGTCGCTATGAGTCGGAAACGACTCGATGGCACTTAACAACAACAACATGCACACCAATCAGCAATAACAAGCCATATTCAACCATGGCAAAAATTTCTAGGAGGTCTGCTCGCGTAGTGCCTAAGGCATGTGACTGCTAACCAGAAGGCTGGCGGTTTAAACCCACTAGCCACTCCTCGGAAGGAAGGTTGGGCAATCGACTCCCATAGTGATTCCTCCTTGGAAACCCAAGGAGAGGTCATTATGAGCCAAATCCGAATCAATGGCAGTGAGTTTGGTTTTGGTTTTTCACTTGGATAGCAAGCAATTCTTTTAAAATGATATTTAATTGCGAGGAATCTATTTATCTAACAGCATAGGAATGATTAATTAAATTATCATGCCATTTATAAAAGAGAAAGTTATTATATTTGTAAATAATTTAAACAACAGTTTGATGGAAAAGACAAGAAAATGCATAAATTGTGAACTTAAGCTATTTAAAACAATATACATAAGAGAGAGATACACAAAATTATGAAGGGTTTATCTCGGGTTGCTGGGGTTAGAGATGATTTCTATTATTTTATATTACTCTCTTATAAATTTCCAACTATTTCAATTAATTTGAGATAATAAATTCTAGTTTTATAATTAGAAAAATGTATATGCTATCTTTCTCCATCTCAACATTCTTTTTGTTGTTGTCTGTTGGTTTTACCTGCACTAGTTTTAGACATTTATTGGCTTAAGTTCTGGGCTTTAGAACCAACAGCATATCTAGAGAAAATGAAAGAAGATAATACAAGACAGACATGAAGATGACTGAAAGGTTGGGGAATGTGATTTCAAAATTATTACATCTAGCAAAGAGCTGACTGGAAGGCATTTAAGTAGATGATGGATTCTTACACAGAGCAGGATGGTGATCTAGGACACAGGAGTCACTCAATCATCATTTCTTAAGTTTTTTTTTAAATAAGTGAATGAATGCCTAATCATAAACTTCCTTGAGCCAATAAGAAAAAAATATCAAAACTATAGAAAGAGCTCTGGTAGCATAGTGGCTAAAGCACTTGACTGCTCACCAGAAGGCTGGCGGTTCAAACCCACCAGCCACTCCTCGGAAGGAAGGTTGGGCAATCCTACTTCCATAGTGATACTGCCTCGGAAACCCAAGGAGGGGTCGCTATGAGTCAGGGCTGACTCGATGGCACACAACAACAACAACAAATAGAAAGAGCAATTTACATTTGGTATAAGCTTATTGAGAAACCCTGATGGTGCAATAGTTAAACACTTGGCTGCTAACTTAAAGGTTGGTGGTTTGAACACCACCCAGAGGCTTTACAGGAGAAAGAGCCGGTCATCTCCTTCTGTGAAGATTGTTGTGTTATTGTTGTTATGTGCCACTGAGTCGGCCCCGACTCATAGCGACCCCTCCTTGGATTTCCGAGGCAATATCACTACGGAAGCAGATTGCCCAACCTTCCTTCCAAGGAGTGGCTGGTAGGTTTGAACCGTCAGCCTTCTGGTTAGCAGTCAAGTGCCTTAGGCACTATGCTATCAGAGCTCTCCTAGAAAATGCTATAAGACAGTTCTACTCTGCCACATGAGGGCACAGTGAGTTGAAATGGACTCAAACCAAAAAATATTTGCTTGTAGAAATTTATTTAAAATATGGAATATATTTTATAGTTTCCTTCTATAAAGCGTTGATGGAGGGGTTAGAAAGTGAAAGGAATGTTGGAGTGCTAATTAAGCATGAGGCGCTCTGGTAGCTTAATGCCTAAGGCTGCCGGGTCAAACCCACAAGCCACTCCTCGGAAGGAAGGTTGGGCAATCTACTTCAGTAGTAATACTGCCTGGGTAACCCAAGGAGGGGTCGCTATGAGTTGGGTCCAACTCGACGGCACATAGCAACAACAACAACAATTAAGCATGAGGTGTCCTGGTCGCACAATGGCTGAGCATTTGGCTGCTAATTAAAAAGTTGAAGGTTTAAAACCACCCAGCAACTCTTTGGGAGAAAGAGCTGGCAATCTGATGCCACAAAGATCACAACCTAGCAAACCCCGTAGGGCAGTTATTCTCTATCACAAGGGGTCATAGTGAGGTAGAGACAATTTGAGAGCACCTAACAACAATAATTAAGGATAGCCTCACAAGGAATCTAATAGACTTAAAATCTGAGATTCCTTAAAGATGCCCACAAAGACCTAACTTCAATTAGTAAGAATTGTAAGCCTGGCAGTCAGGATATGTAGCTATAAGGCGATTGGTTTCTGATTTCTAGGATATTTGTATTTTGGATGAATTTTTTCCAGGATGAAGTGGTACTTAGGCATTCTAGGCAATGTCTTTGGCTAAATATTTACTTATAATTTATTTTATTAACACCTCTGAAAAGAAACAGAGCCATGACTGAATTTCTTCTACCTACTAATAATGTATCAAAAGTTACTGATTACTCAATATAGGTTGAGTATCCACAGAAAGCTCATTGATTTTTCAAAGCAATACTTTCAAAGCTATACCAACAATATTTTTGTCTTCAGAGAGCGTACCATCCACTACATATATAAAGAGTGGATTCAATAGTGGATTTAAGTGCGTACATATATACACATACCCATAGATATATTTACTAAGATATCTCACTTTTTATATATTTATGAAAATACTTGACAGGAAATAAAAGTCTTTGTGGATTTATCTTTAAGCTATTAACTTCAGGTCTATGTTTTATTACTGTTATACTGGTTTTTTAACATTTTTATTGAAGGACACGAGGTGCTCTGGTGGTGCAGTGGTTAAGGCATTTGGCTGCTAACCAGAAAGTAGGTGGTTCAAACCCCCCAGACACTCTATGGGATAAAGATGAAGCAGTGTGCTTCCATAAAGATTTTTAGCCTTGGAAAGGCCGTGGAGCAGTTCTACTCTGTCCTAAAGTTTTGCTATGAGTTGAAGTTGACTCAAGGACAGTGGATTTGTTTCTTTGGTTTTATTGAAGATTGCCATCTAATGCAGAAAAGTACAGACAAATTGTTATTTTTGAAGTTTTAATTTAAATATATTTTTAATTATAACATTTTGTAATTTAATATCATTAACAACCACCATCCAAATACATATGAAAAGCAAATATGGACAGCTTAATATAAACAGTATAAATAGGTATGTGCATGCTTTTATGATGTGGATAAATTTTTATCCTCGCAAAAGTTAAGTATGCAAAATGAAGTTCAATTTTAGGAAACAACCTTAATTTCTATCTTTATCCACAAGTTGCTAGTTGGAAAATATTACTACCCCTAAATAAACTCACTCAATTCAGGATAAAATTTTGTAGATTTATAATTTAAGATGTCAGTGTAAGGAAAATATATTTTCCCCTATCCCTTCTCCTTAAGATAGTAGCTAGATTCTGTGAAGACATGACATCATTTTGGAGGAGAGTTTTGGTTCCCTGTAGTCATCTGTTGTTATTGAATTGCTCTGAGTTAGGAATCAGATCATTCACTGCTTATATTTGGGTACTGAAGTTCACTACTAAATGCTGAGGTTCAGTCATTATATCAGGTGCATCCTCACCCTCTGCACCCTTATCTTCTGAACCCCACAATCCTCTTAGGTGTGTTGTATACTTTCAGATTTTGGGGTTCAGAGAGTCTTCACTACTTTCTTTGTTCTAAGCTACACTGTATAGGGCTTCATTGAGGTACCTGTGAGAGTACATCTGCAGAGCAGCACTTACTGTTGTACAATGATTAAGGATTATCTAGTGATCAAGACCACCGTTTATCTGTCAGTTTGTCATACTGTGGTGGCTTGAATGTTTCTGTGATGCTGGAAACTATGCCACAAGCGTTTCAAATATTAGCAGTGTCACCCATGGTACACAGATTTCAGTGACACTTCCAGCCAGAGACAGACTTGGAAGAAGGATCTGATGATCTACTTCTGAAAAAATTGGCCGGTGCAAACTTTATGAATAGCAGCAGAACATTGATATAGTGCTGAAAGGTGAGCCCCATTTGTTGAAAGGCATTCAAAATACAACTGAGGAAGAGCTGCTTCCTCAAATTAGTCAACCTTAGTGATGTGAATGGAGTAAAGTTTTCATTTGCTAATGAAGGCACAATTCAAAATGAGAAGAAACAGCTGCAAACATCATTTAATAATCAGAACATGGAATGTATGCAGTATGAACCTAGGAATATTGGAAGTTGTCAAAATGAAATGGAACGTTGGAAGATAGATGTCCCAGGCATTAATATCTGAAATGGACTGATATTGACCATTTTCAATCAGACAATCATATGATCTACTATGTTGGGAATGATGCATTGAAGAAGCAAAGTGTCACATTTATTTTCAAAAAAGAACATTTTCAAGATCTATCCTGAAGTACAGTGTTGTCAGTGATAGGATAATATTCACATGCCTACAAGGAAGACCAGTTAGCAGACTATTACTCAAATTTACTCACCAAGCACTAATGCCAAAGATGAGAAAACTGAAGATTTTTACCAAATTCTTCAGTCTGAAATTGATCAAACATGCAATTAAGACACATTGATAATTACTGGTGATTGGAATGTGAAAGTTGGAAACAGAGAAGAAGATCAGCAGTTGAAAAATATGATCTTTATGACAGAAACTGACTGGAAGGGATCCATATTTGTGCCCACTCCAAAGAAAGGTGATCCCACAGAATGTGGAAATTATAGAACAATATCATTAATATCGCACACAAGTAAGATCTTACTGAAGATAATTCAGAA
>NW_006921590.1:19073895-19074398 GCF_000298275.1 Orycteropus afer afer | reverse complement strand
AAGCAGCATTGGAACTCTCTGATAAGGAATTCAAAAGAATTATATTTAGGTATCTTCAAAGGATTGAGAGACAGACCAAGGAAAATATAGACAAAACCCTACAAGAATTGTGGAAGAAAATACAAGTACAAAATGACAAAATAAATGAAAAATTAGAAATGATTCTAAATCTACAGATATAAAACTAGAAGATTAATACTAAATTGTCAGAATTAGATAACACATTGGAAAGGCAAAGGAGTAGAATTGATGCAATGGGAGACAGAATTAATGAGATTAAAGACAAATACCTCAATAATTCTTTGGAAAGGGATCAATCAGAAAAAAGATGAAAGCAAAATGAAGAAAGCCTAAGGTTCATGTGGGATACCATCAAAAGGAATAACCTGTGTCACTGGAATTCCAGAACAGAAAGAGAAAAGAAAACCACTGAGAAACTTGTCCAAGATTTGTTGGAAGAGGACTTCCATGATATGATGAAAGATGAGAATATATCCATTCAG
>NW_006921590.1:19068276-19072792 GCF_000298275.1 Orycteropus afer afer | reverse complement strand
ACCATAATAAATATTTATGGACCCAATGAAAGAGCCCCAAAATACATAAATCAGACTTTAAAAGAGTTGAAAAGACAAATAGATGACTCCACAGTCATAGTGGGAGACTTTAATACACCACTTTCAATGAAAGATGGAACAACTGGAAAGAAACTCAAGAAAGATGCAGAAGAGCTAAACAATACAATCTACCAGCTTGACCTTATAGACATCTACAGAGCACTTCACCCAACAACAGCACAATATACATTCTTTTCCAGTGCACATGGGACATTGTTCATGACAGACTATATGTTAGGCCATACAGCAAGTCTTAATAAATTTAAAAACATTGAAATACTGCAAAGCATCTTCTCAGATCATAGTGCTATCAAATTAGAAATCAACAATGGGAAAATCAACAGAAAAAGAGTAAACACATTGAAACTGAGCAACACCCTCCCTGAGAAAGACTGGGTAAGAGAAGAAATAAAAATTGAAATTCAAAAATTCCTTGAATCAAATGAGAATGAAAACACAGCATACCAAAATCTTTGGGACGCAGCAAAAGCAGTGATCAGAGACCAATTTATAGCAATAAATGCACACATCAAAAAAGAATAAAGAACCAACATCAACACTTTAAACCAACATCTTCAAAAATTAGAAAAAGAACAGCAAGAAAAGCCTACAGAAGAAAGGAGAAAGGAAAAATTTCCAAATTTTTCTTCTTCCAGAAGAAAGGAAATTATAAATATTCAAGCACAAATCAAAATAGAAGGGCAATAGAAAAAATCAACAAGACCAGAGGTTGGTTTTTTGAAAAGATTAATAAAATTGAAAAACCACTGGCAAATTTATCAAAAATGTTTGTCAAACAACTATTCTGGATCAGGCACTGTCATTGGTGGCAGAGAATTGAGATAAAATGGAAGAAAACCCTTGTCCTTATAGGGCTTAAACTCTAATGGAGAAGAGAGATAATAATAATAATAAAACCCCCATAAATATACAATGGTGGTATAAAGAAGGAAAAATAAAGAATAAGGAGAATATAAAGCAGAATAGGGGCCATAGAGTGATTCATGAGGGTGATATTCTATGTTATGTAGCATGGTCACAGAAGAGTTTTTTATAAGACACTGAAGGAAGTTGTAGAGTAACCCACGTGGAAAACTAAGGGAAGAACATTCAAGACAGGTGGAAGGCATGGGGAAAGGCCATGAACAAGGGCATGCTTGGAATGTTCAAGGAAGAGCAGGTAGGCTAGTGTGGCTGAAACAGAGTGAGAAAAAGGAAGAATGGTAGAAGATGAGATCTGAGAGATAATGAGGTCAGGGTGGCAGATCATGTAGGACCTATTGACCAATATAAAGACTTTGGATTATAGTGAAATGAAATGGGGAACTGTTGGATGAAAGATATAACATCACTGACATTTTAAAAATATTACTCTGGCTCCTTGGGTGGCAGGGATAATAATAGACTTCAGGGAACAAGGGTGTGGCAGGGATCCAATTAACAGGCTGTCATGATAATACAAGTCAATTTCTTGAAAAGGGTGATTGCAGTGAAAATAGTGTAAACTGGTAAGATTCTGAATAAATTTCAAAGATCGGGTTGACAGGATTTCCTGATGGATTGGATGTGGGTGCTATGAAAAGAACAGGTATGTTTCTAATTCCAAAGAAATTAGAAAATAGTATGTGATAAGGAAATGGAGGAAATTTGTTGTTAGTAGAACAGAAAGGATATGGCAGAGGTGCTGTGTGATTATGCTAGAAAAATGTGTAGAGGCCATTCACAGACAGCCTTGGATGCAATAGAAGAGGTTTGGACATTTTGTTGGAAATGGGAAATCAGTAAAGGGTTTCAACAAAGGAATGGTCTGTGAAGATAATGGTTTCAGTAGGTCTCTCTGACAGTGTAGAGATGAAATTCAGAGACAACAAAACTGTAAGGAAAGAAGCTAGTGGGAAGTGTATCATAATAGTAAATGAAAGATGGCATTGACCTAACTCAAACAGAGGTTATGAAAATGTAGAGAAAGGAATAGATTTGGGGAAATATTTAAGAGGTGTATAACTGGCAGTATCTGCTAGTTTATTGGGTGTGGGAGATGAGGGACCTGGAAGAATCTAAATTGGGTCCTAGGTTCTGATGTGGGTGACTGAAAATAAATTTAAAATATTAAAATAAATCAGAAATATAGAAGGAGTAGGGATAGGTTTGTGGAGGAGAGTAATGAGTTCAGTTTTGGATCTGTTGTGTTTGCATTTTCCAGTTGTATTGAAGTAGATAAAACCAAAAAGAAGTTGAATATAGACATCTAAATTTCAAGAGAGAGTTGAGAGCTGGTGTCACAGCAATGGGTGTGTGTGTGTGTGTGTGTGTGTGTCTAAGACTTATAGTGAACAGTGTTACATTCATTCCACAGACTTTGATGCAATCAATGGAAGTGACCAGCACTAACTTTTCCAAATTAGCAGCCCTTGTGCCACAATGACTAAGCACTTGTCTGCTAATCAAAATGTTGGTGGTTTGAACCTATTTGGTGGTTCTTCTGGAGAAAGACCTCATAATCTATATCTACAAAGACTAAAGCCAAGAGAACCATATGGGGCAGTCCTACTCTGTCAATATGGGGTCACTATGAGTTGGAACCGACTTGATAGCACCCAAAAACAACATTATAAGATAATTGAACATTAGAAAAACATTCAATATAAAATTATTTTATCTGTCTATATTAAATATTCCTATTCCTTTGGGGTAGTAGTATGAAGGCACATGACCTTAACCACTGGCAGATGACTACAATAGTAGGGGTAGATGTAGAGATAGCCATCTTGCAGGGATATATGCTTTCTCTAGCCCTGAAAGCTTTATTTGTAATCAAGTTAGGAGAGAGGAAGGACAATACCCCTGCTGCTAAGGGAGAATTCCAAGGAATTGTAAACAACAACACAACAAAAAACAAGCCTGTTTGTTACCATCAAGTTGATTCCTAATCATAGCAACCCTGTTTGACAAGGTAGAACTGCCCAATTACTGCCTAAGGCTGTAATCTTTACAGGAGAAGATTGCCCAGTCTTTTCTCCCATGGAGTAACTGATGGATTTGAACATTGACATTGTGGTTTGCAGCTAAGCACTTTCACCACTGTGCCACCAACGCTCCTAAGGAAGTTTAACAGCTCCCTATTAGGAAACTTCAATTGTTTTTCCCCAGTTCATTCTTTATTTTTCCCTCCTTGCTCTTCCTCCTCTTTTTTTAAATATTTTATTATTTTTCTTTATTATTGAGACTGCACACAGCAGAACATACACCAGTTAATAATGAGTTCAGTGACATTGATACATACAATTCAGTGACATTGATTACATTGTTCAAGTTGTGCAACAATTCTCACCCTCTTTTTCCAAATTGCTCATTTCCTACTATCATAAAATCACTGTCCCCAAGGTTTCTTTCTAGTTGCAGTTGTCCATTTGATCCTATATTGATAGTTCTTAAAAGAACACAATGCTCAAGGTAGATTTTCTTTTCTAGTTAAATGTCCATTTTTTAAATTTGCATAAGGAGTTATATAGGAGCTCTGGTAGTGTAGTGCCTAAGGCACTTGACTGCTAACCAGAAAGCTGGCGGTTCAAACCCACCAGCCACTCCTAGGAGGGAAGATTAGGCAATCTACTTCCGTATTGGTACTGCCTTGGAAACCCAAGGAGGAATCGCTGTGAGTCAGATCCAACTTGATGGCAAATAATAACAACAAGGAGTTATATACAATTTTTATGTGTTGATCTTAGATATGGCTGGTTCTCCTATTCCCACTCATCTGGCTATAGTTATATACATGTGTAACTTAGACATCTCTCATATATTGACACTGGTATGGTTCTGCAGCCATTGCTGAGCCACAGGGGTCTTAATTAAAACACTCTACAACTGGACATATAAGTTCTGGATTCATCAGCAAATGTTTGATAGTCATGATAACCTGGGGAAATTCTAGAAGGGGAAGAACAGAGGCAAGTTTAAAATCTGGAGAATACCAACATTAGGAAGCCAGGCAAAGCAGGAAGACCTCTTAGAGGAGATTAAGGTGGAATGGTCAGAGAGAGAAGAGATTTAGAAGAGAACGGTGACTGACCCAGGAGGTTGGACAAGAACTGGCCCCTGTTTGACTCTCCAGGCCTTTATATTATTCCTTCTCGGAATCACTCAACTTTATCCATACTGATCTTGCCATGAGCTGTGATTGAACTTGCCCCAGAGCCTTTACACTTGCTATTCCTTTTCCTCCCAGATAATTGCAAGCCTGACTCATTCCACTCATTCAAATCTCAACCCACAAGTTCCTCTTCAGAGAAACCATTACTGATAACCCTCAGTCAACACAGCCTTTCCATTTCACCCTATCATCGTATCATTTTGTTCATAAAATATCACCATCTAGGAGCTCTGGTAGCATAGTGGCTAAGGCACTTGACTGCTAACCAGAAGGCTGGCGGTTCAAACCCACCAGCCACTCCTC
>NW_006921590.1:19060998-19068176 GCF_000298275.1 Orycteropus afer afer | reverse complement strand
CAAACTACAACCCTGACTATGTTGTTGTTGTTATTATTATTTGCCATTGAGTCGGACCTAACTCATAGTGACCCCTCCTTGGGTTTCCAAGCCAGTAACACTGTGGAAGTAGATTGCCCGACCTTCCTTCCAAGGAGTGGCTGGGGGGTTTGAACTGCCAGCCTTCTGGGTAGCAGTCAAGTGACTTAGGCACTACGCTACCTGAGCTCCTACCCTGAATATGTAGCAGCTGAATTTAGAGAATATCACAAGAATAGATTTGATACATTGACTGCTAATGACCAAAGACCAGATGAGTTGTGGGATGACATCAAGGACATCATACATGAAGAAAGCAAAAGTTCATTTAAAAGACAGGAAAAGAAGAAAAGATCAAAATGGATGTCAGAAGATACTGAAACTTGTTTTTGAAGGCAGAGTAGCCAAAGTGAACAGAAGAAATGAAGCAAAAGAGCTGAACAGAATATTTCATACAGTAGCTTGAGAACACAAAAGAAAGTATAATGAAATGTACAAAATCCTGGAGTTAGAAAACCAAAAGGGAACAATGTGCTTAGCATTTCTCAAGCTGAGAAAACTGAAGAAAGAATTGAAACCTTGAGATGCAATGTTGAAGAATTCTATGAGAAGATACAGGACAACACAGGAAGCATCAAAAGACAATGAGAGCTATATGCAGTTACTGTACCTAAAAGAATTCGTTGACATTCAACCATTTCATGAGGTAGTATATGATCAAGCATTGATGATATTGAAGGAAGAAGTCCAAGCTGTAGAAATTGGCAAAAAGCAAAGTTCCAGGAATTGATGAAATAGCAATTAAGATGTTTCAACAAAGGAATGCAACACTGGTAGTGCTTGCTTATCTATGCCAAGAAATTTGAAGGACAGCTACCTGGCTGACTGACTGGAAGAGATCCATATTTGTGCCTATTCCAAAGAAAGGTGATCCAGCAGAATCTGGACATTATTGAACACTATCATTCATATCACACACAAATAAAGTATTCCTGAAGATAATTCAAAAATGGTTGCAGCAGTGCATGAACAAGGAACTGCCAGAAATCCAAGACATGTTCAGAAGAGGCATGGAACTAGGAATATCATTGTTGATGCCAGATGGATGTTGGCTGAAAGCAAAGAATACCAGAATGATGTTTACCTGTGTTTTATTGACCATGCAAAGGCATTTGACTCTATGAGTCATAACAAATTTTGGATAACGTTGCAAAGAAAGGGAATTCCAGAACACTTAATTGTGCTCACATGGAATCTGTACATAGACCAAAAGGCAGTCATTAGGACAGAACAAGGGTATACTGAATGGTTTAAAATTAGGAAAAGTGCATCTAGGTTGTATCCTTTCACCATATTTATTCAGTCTATATGCTAAACAACCACCACTTGCCTGTCAGTTTGTTGTACTGTGGTGGCTTGCATGTTGCTGTGACTTTAGAGGCTATGCCACTGGTATTTCAAACATGAGCAGAGTCATCCATGGTGGGCAGGTTTCAGTGGAGCTTCCAGACTAAGACAAACTCAGAAGAAGGAAGGAGCAACCCACTTCTCAAATAAGTGGCCAACGAAAACTTTATGAATACAGTGAAACACTGTCTGATATATTACTGGAAATCTTTATGAATAGCACTGAACCATTGTCCGATATAGTGTCAGAAGATGAGTCCTTTGGGTTGGAAAGCACTCAAAATATGACTGGTGAAGAACTGACTCCCTAAAGTAAAGTCAACCTGAATGACGTGGATGAAGTAAAGCTTTCATGACCTCCATATGCTGATGTAGGGATAGCCGGGAGGTGGCAGCAGATGGATTTTTGGAGGGCCAGAACTTGTAGGGGCAGCCAGGAGGCAGTGGCAGACAGCTTTTGGAGGTCTGGAACTGGTAGGGATGGCCAGGAAGCAGTAGTGGAACAGTTTGGAACAACTAAGGGAGACAAATCAGTTTGCCATCCTGTGGTGTCTTGGGTGTTGCTGCGAGGCTGGAGGCTTTCTTTGCCCCCAGTGTTTCAAGTGCCAACAGGGTTAGCCATGGTGGACAGGTTTCAGTGGAGTTTCCAGCCTAAGACAGACTTGGGAGAAGGAAGAGCCCATCCTCTTCTCGGAGAATTGGCCAGTGAAAACCTTATGAATAGCAGTGAAACACTGACTGGTACATTACTGAAAAGTAGCCCTGAGACACTGTCTGATATAGTGCCAGAGGATGAACCCCTCAGGTTGGAAGACACTTAAAATATGACTAGGAAAGAGCTGCCTCCTCAGAATAGAGCCTACCTTGATGATGTGCATGGAATAAAGCTTTCAGGACCTCCTTTTGCTTATGTTGCACAACTCAAGATAAGAAGAAACAGCTGCAAATATCCATTAATAATCGGAACATGGAATGTACGAAGTATGGATTACTCCTCAAATTAAAGAAAAAGAAAATCCTCACAACTGGACCAGTAAGCAGCATCACAATAAATGGAGTAAAGATTGAAGTTGTCAAAGATTTCATAGTACTTGAATCCACAATCAACACCCATGCAAGCAGCAGTCAGGAAATCTGACATCATATTGCACTGGGAAAATCTGCTGCAAAAAACCTCTTTAAATTGCTGAAGAGCAAAGATGTCTCTTTAAAGACTAAGATGCACCAAACCCAAGTCATGGTATTTTCAGTAGCCTCATATGCTTGTGAAAACTGGACAATGGATAAGGAAGACTGAAGAAGAGTTGATGCTTTTGAGTTGGGGATGTTGGTGAAGAATACTAAAAGTACTATAGGCTGCCAGGAGAACTAACAGATCTGTCCTGGAAGAAAGGCAGCCGGAATGCTCCTTGGAAGCAAAAATGGCCCGACTTTGTCTCATCTACTTTGGTCATGTTGTCAGAAGGGACAATTCCCTGGAGAAAGATATAATGGTTGGTAAAGTGGAAGGTCATCAGAAAAGGGCAAGGCCCACAACGAGATGTATTGGCACAGTGGCTTCAACAAGGATTGTTGTGCTGACACAGGACCAGTTTCATTCTGTTGTACATAAGATTGCTGTGAGTCATTGGCAACTTGGTGGCACCAAATAACAGCAACATGCTAAAGAAATAATCTGAGAAGCAGAAATATATTGAAGAGGAATATGGCATCAGGATTAGGAAAATCCACTACCAGCCTGTGATAATCAGATGACACAACCTTCCTTGCTGAAAGTTGTCTTCTATCTTTCCTCTATTTGTCACAGTGTTGTCTATTGGTCCACTTGTGAAGATTTTTGTTTTTCTCATTTGAAGCACTTACTGATAAAGATCAAAACTACACTCTTTAGTATGAATTACACTTCAGCATAACCCAAAACCAAACTCACTGCCATTAAGTCTATTCTGACTCATAGTGACCCTATAGGATAAAGTAGAACTGCCCCACAGTTTCCAAGTCTGTAAATCTTTATGAAGCAGACTGCTTCATCTTTCTTCCCTGGAGCAGCTGGTGTGTTCAGATTGCCAACCCGTTTATTGCAGCTGAAAGTTTTAAACACTAAGTTACCGGAGCTCCTACCTCAACATAAAGAAAACAAAAATCCTCACAACTGGACCCATAGGCAACATCATGATAAACAGAGAAAAGATTTAAGCTGTCAAACATTTAATTTTATTTGTATCCACAATCAATGCCTATGGAAGTGGCAATCAAGAAATCAAACGATATGTCGCTCTGGGCAAATCTACCTCAAACGATCTGTTTAAAGTATTCAAAAGCAACGATATCACTTTGAGGACTACGGTGTGTCTGACCCAAGCCATGATGTTTTCAATCACTTCATATGCATGCAAATGTTGTACAGTGAATAAGGAAGACTGAGGAAGAATTGATGCCTTTGAATTATTATGTTGGTAAAGGGAGCTCTGGTGGTGTGGTGCCTAAGGCATTTGACTGCTGACCAGAAGGCCACAGTTTAAACCCACCAGCCACTGCTTGGTAGGAAGATTGGGCAATATATGTCTATAGTGGTACTGCCTCAGAACCCCAAGGAAGGGTCATTCTGAGTAGGATCCGACTCAATTGCAGTGAGTTTGTTTTTTGGTTTAGAGAATATTAAATACACTGTGGACAGTGAGGAGCAGAAAAATGAACAAATATGTGTTGGAAGAAGCACAGCCAGAATACTCCTTAGAAGTGAGGGTGGCAAGACTTCTTCTCCCACACTTTGGACATCTTATCAGGAGAGACCAGTCTCTGGAGAAGGACATTGTGCTGGGTAAAGTGGAAGGTTGGTGAAAAAGAGGAAGACCTTCAATGAGATGAATTGACACAGTACCTGTAACAATGGGCTCAATCATGGCAATGCTTGTGAAGATGGAATAGGACCAGGCAGTGTTACATCTCTTGTACATAGGGTTCCTATGAGCTGGAACCAACTTGACTGTATCTAACAACAACAAAGTTAACAAGACACTGGCCTTCTCTGAGATCTATTAGAACTAATCCACCCACTGTCATTGAATCAATTTCAATTCATGGTGGACCTATAAGGCAGAATAGAACTGTCTCACAGGTTTCCAAGGCTGTAAATCTTTAAGAAAACAGACTGTCTCACCTTTCTTCCTGAGAACGGAACCACAGACCTTTTGGTTAGCAGCTTCATGCTTTAATTGCTGTGGCACAAGAATCCCTTCTATTAGAAATTAAGAAGGCATAAATTAAAAAGGAAAGACAATACCATATGCTGGATAGGATACAAAGCAACTAGAATTCTCATTCTTTCCTGGTAGGAATACAACATGGTTATTTTTGGAAGGTCTTTGGCAGTTTCTGCTTAAGTTAAACATATATTTACCACCTGGCCAGCATTTCTATTCTTAGGTATCTGTGTATGAGAAATGAAAACAAAGACTTATACATAAATGTTCTTTGCAGCTTTATTCATAATCATCAAATATTTGAAATAACACAAATGTCCATCGACTGATGAATACATAAGCAACTGTGGTATAGCTATAGAAAAGAATAATAGAATAATAGTCAGCAGTGAAAAAGAATTAAATACTTATACAAGCAACACTTGGATGAATCTCTAAAACCTTATGTCGAGCAAAAGAAGCCAGACCCAAAGGGCACATGTTGAATGATTCCATTCATATGAAACTAGAAAAGACAAGCCTAATTTTAACTTATAGAAAGCAGACTAATGATTTCCAGGGCTGGAAATATTGGTGAAATTGTCTTGGAAAGGGGACTTAATGAGATGATCAAAATGTTCTGTATCTCCATCATGATAGTGTCTGCATGGGTTAATTAACTAATTAAAATTTGTTGAAGTATTCACTTAAATGGATGCCTTACTGTATATAAATTGCACATCAATAAATTTAACTTAAACAAGTTAGAGACTGAATTGAATTTTTATTCTCTTTAGGCTCTTTTGGGCCTACCTTTTCTAAGGAAAATATGCAAATATATTTACTTATGGGATGGGGAGGAGGATTGTAGAACTTACACAAAAAACCTAGGTTCATATCTCAAAATATCATACCTTTTATTCTGATCAAACATAAGGGTAACATGAAGAGAGAAGAAATTTAAAGCACAAGATACAATGTAAAATGTACAAATAGTTTCAGATGGGCCGAGTAATGTCCAAAGATTTAGAGTATGTTGAAGAATAAGGCATTGGATTGCAAGTATCATGAATGTGAGGGCTGTGTGTTGTCTAAGTTTTATCCTCAGGGTGTAGCACATATTTAGATGCTCAATAAATGCTATTGAGTGAGTTAAATGAATGCATATTCCTTCTTATGAATATTACAGTCTAGTGCAAGAAGTAGGCATAATTCATATCATTTTAATAATTAGATAATTACTGGTTGAAGACACATGCAGTGCTGTGAGTGTAGAGTCTCTATGAAGGGGATGGTGTCCATGCTGAGACTTGAATGATGAATTTAAATAAAACAGAGGGAAAAAGATGGATTATGTCAGGCAGAAAAAAGTAGCCTACATAGAGGCCTGGAGATTCATTCATTCAAAAATGTTTGTTGGAGTTCTGGTATGATGGTGGAATAGGCAGAAAGACTGCACAGACCCTCTTCAATAAAGAAAAGGGGAACCAGTTAACACAGATACAGAAGATAATCTTGGACTCCTGAGCCTTGAAGGGAAGGATATAGAAGTAGACTAAACTCCAACTAGCAGAAGAATTCACATGAAAACTCCATAAAAGGAGATATACAGAGCTGAGGTCTGGCAATGATCCTGATAGCACATACAGCTTGGATATTGCTGAGTGGTGGTAGGACCTAAGAATTAACCTAAAAATCAAATTGCTAGCCAGGGACTGCATGGAGGACTGCTCTGGTGGCTGGATAATAAAAAGGGAAGCACTGGAGAGGAAGGTGGGCTGAGCTGTGGATTTTTACCTGTCTGGAGGATGCAACCATTTTGAATGTTTACAAGCGCCTTGACCATTTTGGATATTTAAAATGATATTGTTCTCCCAGAGTCTAGGGACTTAAGAACAGGATCCCCTTGCCAGGAACCACAAGGACATTCCAAACGCGGATGACTGGAAAGGTGCAACAGTCCCCTTGTTACTCTTATACCCCACACCCTCGTAGTGAATGGAGATGTGGCCATCCCTCACTCCCACCTACCATCTGGGCCAGCAGGATCTCCATCCCAGTCTGTGTGCTCGGATAGAGCCTCGGTACCCTGCCTGCCCTGCCCCAATTTTTTTCTCTTTTTTAGTTTGTTTGTTTTTGTCTGTTTTAAAACTAATACTATTATTTTACTTTTGTCCTTTTCACTATTATTCTTTATTCTTCCCCTCCCAGGTTCTAGTTTTCAGCTTTGCTTCTTTTTCCTGTTCCTGGTTACATTTTTTTTTTTTTTTTCCTTCGTGTGGTTAAACTCATTCCTTGGTTTTCTTTTAGCATTTCTCCCATTTTTTCCTTCATTATTCTCCTTCTCTACCTTTTTTCTCTTATTGCCTTATCCCCAGATATTGAGTTGTTTTTCCTTTTTCCCATTTTTCTTTTTTTGGTTACTGTTCCTGTGTGATTACACAGTGTGTTTTGTCCATTTGCTTTTACTTTTTTGATGGTTCTTCAATTGTTATTTTTGTCTAACTGCATGGAAGACAGCAACAGTCCCTGTACAACACAACTACACCCACACTTCCTGCAGCTTCAATT
>NW_006921590.1:19049759-19054953 GCF_000298275.1 Orycteropus afer afer | reverse complement strand
ACTGCTAACCAGAAGGCTGGCGGTTCAAACCCACCAGCCACTCCTCAGAAGGAAGATGGGGCAATTTACTTCCGTAGTGATACCGCCTCAGAAACCCAAGGAAGGGTCGCTATGAGTCGGGTCGGGTCTGACTCGACGGCACATAACAACAACAACAACACAGTTACTTAATTCATACATTCTTTTCTTTTTTATTGTCTGTTTTTCTGCATTGGAATGTAGACTCAGTGAGAAAAAACATCTTGTCTTTATTGTTTACAGAAGTATTTCCAGGACCTGCTAGAGAACCTGCTACAGAGCAGTTGGTCAGTAATTGTTTATTGAATGACCAAATGTTTCAAGTCAAGGAGCCAAGTGAAGAGAGAGCTTTAAAGATGATAAATGGGCAGCAATGATAAATACAGAGAAAGATCTAATAAAATTAAGAGGTATCCATTGTACATGATATAATTCTTGTCCTCCAACAACTTTTGTTGATGACACAAAGCATAGACCCTGGAAATTTTAAAGACATTTTAAAGCAGCATATTGCAATATGATGTAAGTGGTACAAGAGTGTGAAGGCATCAGATGAGTGACATTATAAATATATTTTAATTTACTCCCAGCATAAAAGCTCAGAGGTTTACCCTGCTCTGGTCTTTAGCCACCCACTCATTGCTCTGGGAACAGGGAAAATGGTGCTATTATTGAGCCTTGTTCGAAGCGATGCCTTTGGTGTTTTTTGCCTTGCAAATATTTCAGTCATGTTTCTGTTGTCAAGAGGGTGAAGTGCGATTTTTTCAGCTTTTATTATGCTAAGGTTATGTGACGACTGTTGATCATATTTGCCTGTTGTAAAATTTTGATCAGCTTCATTTTAGAAGGTGATCACTCACAGAAATTTTGATCATCAATATGAAAGAGAGCAGTTTTTGTGTTACAAAGTGTTACTTGAATATTGTTATTCAGCTGGATAAATGGGTTTTGATTACTTAAATATGTCAGTTTTTTTATGGAGTTTACCAGATATTCCATCTGCCTTTATAAATTATAAAATGCTGAAGATATTGCACTATGGGTGAGCAGAGGTGGAGAGCAGGCAGAATCTGGTCCTCAAAGTCGTTTGCCTATTATTGCCGTATCTGACTTTTAATGATCTCTTTCCACAATGGCTGTGACATTCATTATTTCATATGCAGCTCAGCTGTTCATACACTCTAGTCACTGTGGAGCTATTTCATCTTCCCGTATGTATGATCACTTTAGGTCCTGTGCTTCTCTCAACTCTCTCTGAGCCATCCTTAAGCAGTCACTAAACTTCCCCCTCCTGCACTTCAGAGTGGTAAATTCTCTAATACTGTCTAAGGCTCCATCTGACATAAAACACTCAGCAGTCACTTTTTCCTCTTAGGTGTTGTCTCCTCCTGTGGTTTAACCTAGCTTCCACAAAATTCTCAAGGTTTTGGCCACCTCCTCTGGGTCTGATCTATGAGTATGGACAGGGACCCTCCCTTGGGGACAGAGTAAAGTCTGTCCTTATATTGTATTTCCTTTGCTCCTTCTTTGCACACCAAGGAAATACTGTTTTCTAAATTGGCCATGGGAACCTGGGGAAAGCTGTGCTTTTGCATAATATTTTATCCTAAATCTTTTACTAAGACTCTTTCCTACTCCTCTGCCTCATTGTTCAGGCTTTTGAATACAAAAGCCAAGAAGATACTACTTTTTTTTTGTTTGTTTGTTTTCCGTTTTCTGTTGGCACCTTCCTTCTTTGAAACAATTAGATGAGAATGGCCTAGCTGACTAAACAGTGGGTAAGCCCAAGACGTGGTAAGAGACATTAAAGGTGCATGGATGGGGATCAGGTTGGCTAATATATTATTTCATCACTTAATTAAATATAAACTTTTAATTTAATTTATACATATAAATATAATTTATAAGTTATAAGTTGCCAAATAGTGTGCTTTCTACTTCAGTGCCTCACATGCTCTTCTCTGTGCATTCACAGAGAAGTTAATAAGTATTCACAGGGAAAATTAACACACCAGAAAAAAGGGAATGAAACAAACTAAAACGGGTGAATATCAAGGGAGAAGCAAATCAAGTCAAATACTAGAGAACCTCTGATTCTTGGGTTTTGTCTATTATATATCTGAGGTGTTATTTGTGTTCTTGATGTATGAATATTTGTAGTACTAATTTAATCTATCATCCCTGCCCTGAGAATATAATGAAAAAGTACATAAAATAAGAAAAAAATGCACTGCCGTGGAGTCAGATCTGACTCATAGCGACCTCTCCTTAGGTTTCCAAAGCAGTATCATTACAGAAGTAGATTGCCCAACCTTACTTCCCAGGAGTGGCTGGTGGGTTTGAACCGCCAGCCTTCTGGTTAGTCAAATGCCTTAGGCACTACACCACCAGAGAGTCCTGTTTGGCAAATCTCATTCTCATCCTCTCCTGGGCTCCCCAATTTTCAAAGCTCTGAAATCTCAACCCTCAACAAATGCAAATACATGTACACATATAGACATAGACATACACTAAAAAAATGATTTCAATAACTAGCTCTTCTTCTTCTTTTTAATTTTTATTGTGATTTGGGTGAAAATTTACAGAGCAAATTCAATTTCCATACAGCAGTTCACATACACTTTGTCTCATGACATTGACTACAATTTACCACAATGCAACAGCTCCCCTCCCACTTCCTCCGATAGTTACCTCTTCCCTGTTCCATCCCTCCATGCACTCCTGCCCCCTGAGTTGTCTCCCTGTGCATAAGCAGCCCTTCTTTCTCCCAATCATGGGAGTGTATCTACCTCAGGTAAATGTTTAATTCATATGCCTGTCTTTTGTTTGGCTGAAAGCCACTGGTGTGGGTTCAATTCCATACCTGAGGGACAGCTAGGGGCCATAGTCTCAGGGGTTCCACCAGGCTCTATCAGACCAGGAAACCTGGTCCCACCCTCCCTATTTTTTTGTTTCCAAATGATTTTGCGTTTTTTTCTACATTGTTCTCCCTCTGTATCCATAATCTCCTGCATAGATGGCCCTCCGAGGGGTTGACAGTTGTAGCCGGGCAGCACCTAGCTTTCTGGTCTCATAGTTGTGTAGGCTGTGGTTCGCATGGTGTTCCAGTCGCTAGAACTATTTGTTTGGTTTTTCTCATTCTTCTTTGTTCTGGATGAGGAAAGACAAATCATTGCATCTAGGTGGCTGCTTGCAAGCTTTTAAGATCCCAGTCACCACTTGCCAAAGTAGAAGGTGGAACAATGTTTTGTGTATTATCGAGCATGATGTCCCCTGTGACAATGGTCCCGAGCCCACAGGTTCAACTACTCAGTCCCTCTGGGTAGCTGGTTGTGACCAAGAAGTGACTACAACCTTGTCCCTTGTCAGCTCTACTGTACACCTGGGAATTCAGATCATACAAATACACTTATAGGCCCATTGTCTAGCAACCCTCTACATAGTCTTGGGTATGCTCACTGCTTCATAGACGTACCTAATAGTTCAGCCTGTCCACCCATCTATCCACCTGTATACCCGGGTTTGCCTTCACTGACAACGCAGTACTCTATGTGCAAAAGGGTTCATCTTTGTTGTCTGTACCTCCCATGTACCTCTCTATGTCTTCCTCTTCCTCAGTGCCATTGTGTTGAGCACTCACATTTGGTACATTGCCCTTCTCTTCACCCAAATCAATACTTATCTCTACTTATCTAACAGTCTTCCTTCCCCTCCCCTCTCACCCTTGATAACCAACAAAGAAAAATTCCTTCCATATGTAAACTGTTCCTTGACTTTTACAATAACAGACTAATACAATACAATATTTATTCTTTTGTGATTGACTTATTTCACTCAGCATAATGTCCTCCAAGTTCATCCACGTTATGCGGTATTTCACAGATTCTATGTTATTCTTTAGAGTTGCATAGTATTCCATTGTGTGTATGTAGCATAGTTTGGTTATCCATTCCTCAGCTGATGGACACCTAGGTTGTTTCCATCTTTTGGCCATTGTACATAGAGCTGCGATGAACATGGGTGTGCATATGTCTGTTCTTGTCATGGCTATCACTTCTTTAGGATGTTGTTGTTGTTGTGTGCCATCGAGTTAGACCCGACTCATAGCAACCCCTCCTTGGGTTGCTGAGGCAGTATCATTACAGAAGTAGAGTGCCCCATCTTCCTTCCAAGGAGTGGCTGTTGGGTTTGAACCGCCAGCCTTCTGGTCAGCAGTCAAGTGCCTTAGACACTATGTTATCTAGTAATGGGATGGCTGGGTCAAATGGTATTTCTAATTCCAACTTTTTAAGGAATCGCCATACTGCTTTCCACAGTGTTTGTACCATTTTACAGTCCCACCAGCAGTGTATGAGAGTCCCAGATCTCTCCACATTCTTGCCAGCATTTGTTATATTCTGTCTTGTTGAACTTTGCTACTAGTGCATCTCTCTAATGGCTAATGATCATGAGCATATCTTCATATGTTTGTTGGCCGCCTGAATGCCCTCCTTGGCGAAGTGTCTATTCATGTCTTCTGCCCATTTTTTAATTGGATTTTTCATTTTTTTTGTTTTTGAGGTTTTGGAGTTTTCTATAAATTCTAGAGATAAGTCCCTTGTGAGATGTATCATTGTCAAATAATTTTTTCCCTATCTGTAGGTCCTCCTTTGACTCTTTTGGAGAAGTCTTTGGAAGCACATAAAAATTTAATTTTTAGAAGGTCCCATTCATCTAGTTTCTCTTCTACTGTTTGTGCATTTTGGGTTATGCTTGATAGTCTGTTTATGTCATATATTATGGCCCCTATGTTTGGCCCTGGAGCTCTGGTAGCATAGTGTCTAAGGCACTTGACTGCTAACCAGAAGGCTGGCAGTTCAAATCTATCAGCCACTCCTTGGAAGGAAGATGGGGCAATCTACTTCCGTAGTGATAGTGCCTTGGAAACCCAAGGAAGAGTCTCTATGAGTTGGGTCTGACTCGACAGCACATAACAACAACAACAAAATGTTTGGCCCTAATTTTTCCTTGAGGAACTCTATAGTTTTAGGTTTCACATTTAAGTCTTTGATCCATCTGGAGTTTGTTTTTGTGTATGGTGCGAGGTACAGATCTTGTTTCATTTTTCTGCAAATGGATATCCAGTGTTTTTATTATTATTATTATTATTATTGTGATTTGGGTGAAGATTTACAGA
>NW_006921590.1:19046514-19048254 GCF_000298275.1 Orycteropus afer afer | reverse complement strand
TGGTGGATGACGTTGATTGTTTTTCTAATGTTGAACCATCCCTACATACCTGATATGAACCCCACTTGGTCATAATGAATGATTTTCTTGATATGTTGTTGGAGTCTATTGGCTCGGATTTTGTTGAAGATTTTTGCATCCATATTCATGAGGGATATTGGTCTGTAGTTTTCCTTTTGAGTGATGTCTTTGCCTGGTTGTGATGTCAAGGATATGCTTGCTTCATAAAATGAGTTAGGGAGGATTCCATCCTTTTCTATGTTTTGGAATAGTTTGAGTAGGATTGGTGTCAGTTCTTGTCTGAATGTTTGGTAGAATTCTCTGGTGAAACCATCTGGAGCAGGACTTTTTTTTGTTGGCAATGTTTTGATGACCTGTTCAATTTCTTCTTTTGTTATGGATCTGTTCAACTTTTCCACATTAGTCTATGTTAGTTAAGGTAAGTGGTATGTTTCTAGAAATCTGTCCATTTCTTCCTGATTTTCAAATTTGTTGGAGTACAGTTCTTCATAGTATCCTGATATTATCCTTTTTATTCCAGTTGGTTCTGTTGTGATGTCCCCCATTTCATTTCTTGTTCATATTATTTGTATTCTCTTCCTCTTTTCCTTTGTTAAATTTGCCAGTGGTTTGTCAATTTTGTTAATCTTTTCAAAAAACCAACTTCTAGTCTTGTTCTTTTTTTCTATTATTTTTCTAATTTTTGTTTCATTGATTTCTACTTGAATCTTTACCATTTCCTTTCTTCTGGTGACTGTTGGCTTTTCTTGCTGTTCTTTTTCTAATTGTTGGAGATGTTGGCTTAAAGTGTTGATTTTGCCTCTTTCTTCTTTTTTTGATGTGTGCATTTATTGCTGTAAATTGGCCTCTGATCACAGCTTTTGCTGTTACCCAAAGATTTTGCTATGTTGTGTTTTCATTCTTGTTTGATTCAAGGAATTTTTAAATTTCATATTTTTATTTCTTCTTTTACCCAGTGTTTCTTAAGGAGGATGTTGTTCAATTTCCATTTGTTTGCTCTTTTTCCATTGATCTTCCTGTTGTTGATTTCTAATTTGATAGCTTTGTGATCTGAGAAGATGTTTTGCAGTATTTCTACATTTTTAAATTGATTAAGGCTTGCTTTATGGCCTATCATATGTTTTATCATGAAGAATGTTTCTTGTGTACTGGAAAATAATGTGTATTGTGTCGTTGTTGGGTAAAGTGCTCTGTAGATGTCTGTAAGATCAAGTTGGTGGACTGTTTGTTCTGCATCTTTGTTAAGTGTCTTCCTAGCTGTTCTATCTTTGATTGAAAGAGGTGTATTAAAGTCTCCTGCTATGACTGTGGAGCCATCTATTTGCCTTTTCAAATCTTTTAAAGTCTGATTTATGTATTTTGGGGCTCTTTCATTGGGTCTATATATATTTATTATAGTTATATCTTCTTGTTCAATCAGTCCTTTAATCATTATATAAAGTCCTTCCTTGTCTTGTATGGTGGTGGTTTTTGTCTTAAAGTCAATTTGATCAGAAATTATTATTACCACTCCTGCTCTTTTTTGATTGCCATTTGCTTGATATATCTTTTTCCAACCTTTGATTTTTAGTCTATTTTTGTCTTTGTCTCTAAGGTGTGTGTCTTGTAGACAGAATATTGATGTGTTTTGTTTTCTTATCCAATCAGCCACTCTCCAGCTCTTAAGTGGTGCATTTAAACCATTAACATTCAGTGTAATTATTGAGAAGTATGAATTGG
>NW_006921590.1:19045129-19045830 GCF_000298275.1 Orycteropus afer afer | reverse complement strand
AAGTTCTGTAACTACACAGTATTTTCCCTCTTTTTGGTTTGCATTTGTCCTCACTTGCCAATTGATGTCTTTGGGTCCCTGTTTACAATCTTGTAAGCTTATTTTACTTTGGATATGTCCATAGCTGTGGTTTCTGGGTTATGTCATCTTGCATATTAATAGTAAGTTGTTATTTGCTATTTTTGGTTCTCTGTCTCAAGGACTCCCTTTAGTATCTCTTGTAAGGTTGGTCTGGTTTTAACAAATTAGTTTCTGCTTATCTGGAAATCTCCTAATTTGACCATCATACTTGAGGGACAATTTTGCCAGATATATAGTTCTTGGTTGAAAATTTTCTCTTTCAGGGTTGTATATACACCATCCCATTGTCTTCTTACTTGCATGATTTCTGCTCAGAAATCAGAGCTTATTTTTACTGGTTGTCCTTTGTAAGTAACTTTTTGCTTTTCCCATGCTGCTTTCAGGATTCTTTCTTTGTCTTTGGTTTTGATGAGTTTTATGATGATATGTCCTGGTGATTTTCTTTTGGGATCTATCCTGTTTGGGGTTTGTTGGATTTGCTGAATGGATATATTCTCATCTTTCATCATATCATGGAAGTTCTCTTCCAACAAATCTTGGACAATTTTCTCAGTGGTTTTCTTTTTCTCTTCCTGTTCTGGAATTCCAATGACATGTAAGTTATTCCTTTTGATGGTATC
>NW_006921590.1:19026680-19045029 GCF_000298275.1 Orycteropus afer afer | reverse complement strand
CTTCGCATTTTTCTTTTGGTGTCTATCCTGTTTGGGGTTCATTGGACTTCCTGAATGGATATATTCTCATCTTTCATCATATCAGGGAAGTTCTCCTCCAACAAATCTTGGACAATTTTCTCGGTGGTTTTATTTGTCTCCTCCTGTTCTGGAATTCCAATGACATGTAAGTTATTCCTTTTGATGGTATCCCACATGAACCTTAGGCTTTCTTCATTTTGTTTTGATCTTTTTTCTGATCAATCCCTTTCCAAAGAATTATTGAGGTATTTATCTTCAATTTCATTAATTCTGTCTTCCATCGCATCAATTCTTCTCCTTTGCCCTTCCAATGTGTTATCTAATTCTGACAATTTAGTATTACTCTTCTAGATTTATATCTGTAGGTTTAGAATCATTTCTAATTTTTCATTTATATTGTCATTTTGTTCTTGTAATTTCTTCCAAAATTCTTCTAGGTTTTTGTCTGTGTTTTCCTTGGTCTGTCTCTAAATCCTTTGAAGATAACTAAATATAATTATTTTGAGTTCCAATGCTGCTTTTTCCTCAGTGATGCATTCTGGGTCTGTATCCTGCTCCCTTATTTCTGCCACTTTATATTGCTTCTTTGTGTGGACTGAGAGGTCTATTGTCTCTGAGACATTGTAGCATTGTTGTATTTAGATCTCTGTTAACTGTTTGTGAAGAGCAGCCAAGGGTGAGTTGGTGGTTCTTTATCTTTGGCTCATTGGTGGAGAAAGAAGTGATGGCTCTCATTCAGTAAGTGAAGCTGCCGGAGGTGTGGGTTTAGTTGTTTTGTGTGGGGACTGTTGCTCTCTTCCACTCAGTTGGACAAAAATAACAACTGAATAATCAAAAAAGTAAAAGCAAATGGACCAAAAAATATACTATAATCACACAGAACTGTAACCAAAAACAGATAAAGGCAAAAAGAAGAAAAACCAACCAAACAAAAAACTCTGCAATATCTGGGGAGAGTGCTATAAGAGAAAAAATGTAGAGATGGAGAATAATGAAGAAAAAATGGGAAAAACACAAAAAGGAAAATAAGGAATGGTGTTAACCATAAGAAAGAAGGGAAAAAATTGCAACCAGGAACAGGGAAAGGTAAAAAAGCTGAGAACTAGAACCTGGGAGGGGAAGAATAAAGAATAATTGTAAAAAGGACCAAAATAATAATAATAGTAGTAGTTTTAAAACAAACAAGCTGAAAAACAGAAAACAGAAAAAAAAAAAAAAAAATCATAGCAGGGTAGGGCATGGCACCCAGGCTCCTTCCAAGTCCACAGACTGGGATGGAATTCCTGCCAGCTCAGAAAGTGGGTAGGAGTGAGGGATGGCCACACCTCTGTTTACCCAGAGGGTATGGGGCATAAGAGTATCAAGGGAATGTTGCACCTTTACAGTCTTCTGGGTCTGGAATGTCATTGGATTTCCCAGGAAGTGGAGCCTGTTCTTAAGTCCCTGAAATCTGAGAGTATGCTGTTGCTTTAAATATCCAAAATGGTCAAGCCACTTGTAAACATTCAAAATGGCTGCGCCCTCTGGACAGGCAGAAGTCCATGCTCAGCCTGCCTTCCTCTTCACTGTTTCCCCTTTTATTCCCCAGCCACCAGAGCAGTCATCTCTGCAGTTTCTGGCTTGCAGGACCGAGTTTTACTTTAATTCTTAGGTCCTACCACCACTTGGCAATATCCAAACTGCCTGTGCCGTCAGGATTGCTGCCAGACTGCACCTCCGTATGTTGCCTTTTTTGGTGTTTTCATGCAAATTCTTCTGTTAGTTGGAGTTTAGTCTATTTCTACATCCTTTCCTTCATGGCTCAGAGGTCCAGGATTATCTTCTGTATCTGTGTTAATTGATTCTCCTTTTCTTTGTTGAAGAGGGTCTATGCAGTCTTTCTGCTTATTCCACCATCTTACTGGAACTCCAACCAGCTCTTCTTTTGGAGTACAAAGGCATTGGTTAATTCACTCACTTGGTTTGCTTTCAAAGGAGTTTGGATTTGGAAATCAAGAGGAAAAAGAATAAACATAGATGTGTGGCAACATGGATTCAGCTTCTACTCTTCTGTGGTCATCCCTCCAGCTTCCCTTCTTACCTTTAGTACAAGAGCTAGATTATTCTACACTTGGATACTTGTGGGAACTGAACTGTAAACAGTTGGAAGAGTTGATAGTCAGTGAATTGTGGAGAGTAAAATAATGGTAGCGAGGTAGGAACTGATGAAGAATTGGAAAGAGATGAGTATTCTTTGTTTTGTTTTTTCAGCAAATGACATTCCAACATAGAAGTCCTGAGACCTCTGGTAAAGTTGGAAGAAGACCCTACAGATCCAATAGTGGTAAACAGCAGCCTCTGAGATTGAATTTGGTGGCTCTGGAGAAGAAATTTCTGAACTTTTAGAACAAATTAGCAAAGTAAATGCCATGTTGTTGATTATGACTTTAGTGCTAAAAAAAAAAAGAAAGAAAGAAAAGAAAACTCACTGCCATCCACTCATTTCCAACTCATAGCAACCCCCTTTGGGTTTCTGAAGTGGTAGACCTTTATAGAAGTAGATTGCCCAATCTTCCTTCCATGGAGTGGCTGATGGGTTTGAAACGCCAACCTTCTGGTTAGGAGTCAAATGTAAGTTATCATTCTCATTGTATTATGGCCTGTTGTTTTATAATGCACTTAAATACCCTTTGATATCTATATCTTATGTCCTTCACTGTAAGTTTGTTGAGGGCAGTGGTTTACCATTTATTTCTTGGGATCTTTTTACAATGCTTATATGATATTTAACTCAAAGAAAGCACTTAATGCATATTAATTAATACTTCCTTCCACTGAAGCCTATGAAACTTGTTTTTAACCCTTTGAGTTATCTATAATGTGTTGCCTTTGTCTTTCTGACTAGACTGAAAGCTTATAGAATCCAGAGATAAGACCTTGACCTTATTTTTGTTCTACCATGTCTAGTAGAATGATGGTCCCAAATGGATGCTCACTTGCTGATGGATTGAGTGATTGATTAGAAATTTCCTTGACATTCTGGTCCTGGGAAATGAAAACTTCAGTTTTGCTAATAAAACAAATAAACAACAAATAGCCCATAGAATAGTAAAACTCCTCTAGATTTCTTAATGGTTCTGACATTTTCATTTTCACAAGAATCTTGCATTCATCAGAATTTGCTTGGCTGCTGCCAACAGAAACCCTATTAAAATTAACTTTCACAAAATAAGTAGATGACTACCAGAAGTAAGTATGTTCAGTTATAAAACTGATAAGTCCAGGAATTTGCTGATTTGATGCACAACTGTACCTAGGGGATCCCATTATGTCAACTGGACCAGTTCTAACTTTCTTCCTTGCTCTTCTCTGCTTCCCTCTGCGTTGTTTTCATGTTCACAGAGACTTCCTAATTATGATGATCCTTTCGGTTCAGGTTTCCTTCTTACCACCCTTGAAAAGTCCCAGAGCTTAGCCTGATGCCTCTGAAATCTTCTCTGGGATCATTTTCACAGGTAGGAAGCAATCACTCTGACCAAGGGGATGTGATATTGATGTTGACAGACTCTGGGTCACATGCCCTCCCTGGAACTGGGTGGTGGGCTCAAGTCAACTCCTAATGACACTGAAGGAGGAATCCTTCTCTAATCCAAATTGGGGTACTGCTTATGAGAAAAGGAGAATAGATGCTGTGTAGGCAAAAATAACAGCCATTCAATCGAAATCTTTTTTTTTTTTTTTAGCTTTTCCAAAATGGAGTCCATGGTTGAAAGGCTATCTAATAAAAACTTGCTTTTTCCATAATAATTCATTTCCTCATTTTTTGTTACTCAAATAAATTAATCTGTTTTGCATGATACAATATTAAGCCAATATAATTATAGACAAAAATAAAACAAAACTGGAAGTTGTATGTTACATGTGAGGTTTCCCTTGGGCTTTTTGATAAATCTGAAATAGCTCTGGGACTTCAAATCCTGGCCCTACCGCCACTCTCATCTTAGAACTCAGAGTTGGAGACAGCTGTAAAGCTTGCTTTAACACAGGGTTTTTCAGACCTAACTGTGTATCATAATCACCAGGGATTATTTAAGAATACTGATACCCAGACTCCAGGCAAGAGGTTCTTAGTGAGCCTGGAAAAGGGCTTAGGCACTAGAATATTTGCAAACACACTAGTGAGTCTAATGGGCAGCCAAGTTTGGGGAACACAGCAAAGCTTGCAGTGACTTTAAGGAGCTCTGTAAATCAGTAATCACAGACCATGAGAGTCTGTGTAGTCATAACTGACATAGCTGCAGCCTGCAACATCAAACAGCTGCACTACTCACTCCAGGTGTACATTTCCCTCTGTCCATCACACCTCTGCAAAAACCAGCAAATGCAACCATAATTGCTGTAGAGAAGTTCACAGAAAGGTTGACACCAAACATGTGTTTTTCCCTTTTACTCATGTGCTAATTTTCTTTTCACGTTTATAAACAGCGACTGGTTTACATTTTTTGGCAGGGTTGTGGCTCTGAGTAAATATGCATCATGAATGCCAGTTAAGCAAAGTTTTCCCAAGCACTTTACTATTACTTGTGGTTTAGAGGTTACTCATAATAGTGTAAAGAGTTGGAGTTTTGATCTTATATTCATGCACAATGCTATTATTTTTCTTAATTAAATATGTTTCTCCAAGAAGGTACAGACTGCGACATGAATAATTCTGCCATTTGATTTAGTCTATGTGTGTCTACTGTTTAAAGAAATTTAGGGAAAAATGAACAGGGAAGTGGAGCACTTCTTTATTGATACTGAAAAGTAGGTAGTAAATTGATGTAGGTCAAAATCCATGGAAAATTTAGAAAACTATCATAAACATGTATATAAACTTGGAAGTGTCAGTAGTTCATTATCAAAGCATTTTGCCTGCTTTGGTGTGATGAGAACATTTGGTAACTATATAATCTGAGGATCTAGGAAAAATTGGATTTAAAATACTGTGTTCCATTATCTCCATAACTCATCAAAATATGTTGGAAATTGTATTATTCTGGCATCCAAACGACATGTCTCAGATTGTTTGCCTTTCAGCTACACCTAAAATATCTGATTTTGGGTTGGAAGTCAGGATAACACAAAAATAGAGCAAATAAGTCTTGTAGGGAAGCATAATCAATGAAATACAGTTTTAACTTTGGACAGACCATTGAACTGTCTTATCATAGATTGTAAGAGGATTACAGGAAATTAAAGGTCTAGAGTAAGTGAAATTATATTTGGGTTTAACACATACATTTGAATTTTCCTAGTTTCACGGTTCAAACCCCACGACCTAGCACAGTTAACAATCTAATTGAGTCCATAAAGCTTGACTTGAGTCAAAGGTAAATTTAGCTTTTGGAAACGAAACATAAATAGAAAGATAATTCATGGATTTGCTAATTACTTCTGATCTGAATTTTATTGCTTTTGACCAAAGGCATTAAAAGACTTATATGGTAAGAAGGAAATATAATATGGTTGTCTCACTTTCCTAGTGCTGCTGTAATAGAAATACCACAAGTGGGTGGCTTTAAAGAAAAGAGATTTATCTTCTCACAATTCTGGAGGTTAAACGTCTCAGCTAGGGTCTTGATCATGTAGATTCCTTCTAAGTAGTCCCAGGAATTGCTTAGTTCCTTGGCTTATTGATGATCTTCAAATGCCATCAGTCTTTCCCTGTGTGTATGTGTATGTGAGTGTGTCTAATCTGCTCTTTTTATAAGTCAAAAATGATTAGATTTACAGTCCATCCTACTCAGGAATGATCTAATTACTATAACTAAATGCCTTACTTGTTACATCCACAGGTAAAGGTATTAGGGTTAGAAATGCCTATTTTGAGGGACACAATTCAATCTATAACATTGGCCTTTAAAATAATTTATGAATGACAAAAATAGAACAAAGTAGGAATAAGGTATTGAATAAAAGAATTGGTAATATTTTAGAAAGGATACCCTAAGATAACTTGCCAGGTCAATAATAATTGTTTCTTTTCTATTATAGATTATTTTTGATATTTAGGTGTCTAAGGCATTTGACTGCTAACTAGAAGGTTGGTGGTTCAAACCCACCAGCCACTCCATGGAAGGAAGACTGAGCAATCTACTACTGTAAAGATTTACCACACTGGAAACCCAAAGGGGGTCATTATGAGTCAGAATTGACTCAATGGCAGTGAATTTTTTTGAGTTACATGCAATAAACCACTCATGCAAATTAGCACAGTATAAGGACATAATGAGATAGGGAAGAAGTATGAACATTAATGAAATTCAGCCCCTTATTCAAGAGACTAATCATTCCATTAAAAACCACAATGGCTTAGAGTTCCAGTTGCTCTAAACCTCACTAACATTTGCTTTTGTCAGTCTTTTTAAAATTTTAGACCTTCAAGTAGATATGTATTGGCATTTCATTATGGTTTTAATTTACATTTTCCAGTGACTAATGATATGAAGCATTTTTTGCAGGGTGCTTCTTTTGCCATCTGTTTATTTTCTTTGAGGACTTATCTGTTCAAATCTTTCCCCATGTTTATATTGGGTGTTTGAGTTCTTATCATTGATTTTTAAGAGTTATTTATCTATTCAGATGCAAGTCCTTTTTCACATATATGTATTGCAAATATTTTCTTTCAGTCTGTGGCTTGCCATTTCATTTTCAAAGTACTGCCTTTAGAAGAACAGATATTTTTAGTTTCGATGAAGTACTATATATTTTTTCTCTTTTATGATTTTTGTGTTTTGTGTCCTATCAAAGAAATTTTTAACAATTATAAAGTTGTAGATATTTTCTCCTAGAAGTTTTATAATTAAAAATTATTTGAAAAATTTTGTGAAGGATTTCAGAAAATTACATATGCACATATCATATAACTCTACATTTCCATAGGAAGGCATTTTACCCAAATGAAACATACCTTATCTCCATAGAAAGATTTAAGCACAAATGTCTATAATGTATTAATTCATAATAGCTCCCAAATGGAAATAACCCAAATAACCATCAACAGGTGAGTGGATAAAAGTATGTGGTATATGTACACAGTGCAATACTGCTTTCCAATAAAAAATAACAAACTACAGATACATGTAACAACATGGATTAACCTCTAATGTTCTGCTCAGTGAAACAAGCCAGGAACAAAGAAATGTACAGTGTATGATTCTATTTATATAGAATTTTGAAACAAGAAAGAAAAATCTGTATTGATAGAAAACAGGTCAGTGGTTGCCTGGTGCTACAAGGGTGGGAGGATTTGACTGGGAAGGGACATTAGGAAACTTTTTGTAATGATGGGGATGCTCTTTATCTTTCTTGTAGCATAGCTCCATGGCTGCACACGTTGGTCAAAATCCATCAAACTGCTCACTTTGTAATGCATTTAAATGTATGTAAAATGAAGGAAACTAAATATTTTATTAATATTTGAAATAAGAATGACTAGAAAATACTGCATGGTTAATAATGATATAAATGCTTATTGCAAACTTGTTCTTGTTGTTAGGTTCTGTCAAGTCTGTTCTGACTCATAATGACCCTGTGTACAAGAGACTGAAGCACTGCCTGGTCCTGTGTCATCCTCACAATCCTTGATGTGTTTGAGCTCATTGGTGCAGCCACTGGGTCAATCCACCTAGTTGAGGGTCTTCCTCTTTTTCACTGACACTCTACTTTACCAGCTTAATGTCCTTCTCCAGGGACTGGTCCCTCATGATAACATGTCCAAAATACATGAGACTAGGTCTTGCCTTTCTCACTTTCAAAGAGCATTATGGTTGTACTTCTTCCAAGGCAGATTTGTTCATTCCTGTGGTAGTCCATGGTATATTTAATATTCCTTGACAATACCATAATTCAAAGGCATCATTCTTCTTCAGTCTTCCTTATTTATTCCTTATTCCTTATGCAGTTTTGCCTTCATATGAGGCAATTGAAAATATCATGCTTTAGGTCAAGCACACCTTACTCCTCAAAGTAACCTCTTTGCTTTTAAACAAGATCCAGTATAAAATGTAATTTCATTTCTTGACTTCTCCTTCCATGGTATTGATTGTGGATCAAAGTAAAACAAAATCCTTGACAACTTTAGTATTTTCTCCATTTATCGTGATATTGCTTATTGGTCCAGTTGTGACAATTTCTGTTTATCCTTTTTTTTTGTTGTTGTTGTTAAACCTATACAGATTTACTTTTTCAATGTGATTATTGGTAGAATTTCTAGTTCTTAAACTTCAGAACCTTGACATTATCATTTTTATTTTAAAATAAGACTTTTTCCTAAATGAAAATTTTTAAAAAAGAGAAAATGCAAAAAGAATAATGAATTTTAAAAATAATTACTCATCTCATTGCATAAACCCAACTTTTTTTATAGTTTGCATTTTTTTCACAATTGTATTCACATTGACCATATGATTTTGTATACTACTTTCTTTAGTTAATGTTATATTAATGTTAACATTAATATATATTTTATAATGTTTAACCTTATATTACACAAAAACCAAAGAACAACCTCACTTTCATCGAGTCAGTTCCAACTAATAGCAAACCCTGGTGGGTTTCCAAGATTGTAAATCTTTACAGATAGCCTCATCTTTGTTCCATGGAGTGGCTGGTAGATTTGAACCACTGACCTTTTGGTTAGCAGCCAAATGCCTTAATCACTGAACCACCAGAACTCCATATTATATGTGCATTTCCCAATAATCTCATATTTTTTTTTACACATATTATTTTAATTGCTGCTTAATATCCAGAGAAATAGAAATTAAATATAAATTGTGAATTATCTCAAAGTACCTTCTAATTATGAACACTTTTTTTTCTTTCTTGCTTGCTTTTGAATTATTTTCCTCTATCTAATAATATCTGGCATAGTGCTTAAAGCATTTGACTGCTAACCAGAAGGCTGGAGGTTCAAACCTGCAGCCACTCCTTGGAAGGAAGATTGGGCAATCTACTTCCATGGTAATAGCCCCTCGGAAATCCAAGGAGAGGTCATGAAGTGTAAGATCTGACTCCATGGCAGTGCGTTTGGTTTAATAATATCTTGATTGACATACAACTTTTCTTCTCATTGAGGATTATTTACTTAGGACAGATACTAAACAAATTGATAAAAGGCAGTTAGCATTACCACTTATTACTTGTAAAAAAAAGATGAAAACTTGCCCCTTTTACATGGCGTCTCTTTCTAGAAAATTTTTTATTCTACTTACTTTGCAATGAATCATTGCTTTCCAAGGCAGAGAGCTAAGGAGAGAGTTTTCACCTTCTCTTCCAAAAGTACTGCGTTGCCTGAATTAGCCTCATCTATCTGTCAAAGTGCCCAGAAACCATGATGATAGGAGCTGTGGAAATAGATATCTAGCATATGGGAACCTGCTTATAATTTCTTGCTCACAGCATTTATCCCACATACAGCATTTATCTTTAAAAGAGCAAGACTAATGAACTCGTATGCATTGTTTTCTACTTATAGCATAGCCTCATTTGAAATACAGCCCATGGAAAATAAAGCTGTGCTAATGAGTAAGGAATGGCAATGTTTTATAGTGAGTAGTGTCATAATGTCTTGAGTTAATTCTTGCTTTTGCCACTGACCTTATTGGGTTAGAGAGACAACTTATTGTCTGTGAAATGCTTTGATCATCTCTGACCTAGAGTATGTAACTACACCTTTCAATAACAATTAATCATGCTTCAGGCAAATTTGGGATTGGCCAAACAGATTATTGAGGAGGTGGCTGTTTGGGGAGTTATTTTGCATTGTCAAAAGATTCACAGTAGTGCTGCTATTCACCTTCTCTAGTGGAGCATAGTACCTAAGGCACTTGACTGCTAACCAGAAGGCTGGCGGTTCAAACCCACCAGCCACTCCTTGGAAGGAAGATGGGGCAATCTACTTCCGTAGTGATATTGCCTTGGAAACCCAAGGAGGAGTCGCTATGAGTCGGGTCTGACTCAACGGCACATAACAACAACAACAACAAAAGTGAATTACAGCTATAGTTTGATTCACAAAAACTTGGGTTTTAATCCACTCATTCAGTAATGTATCTGCTACTAAATGATAGGCAATGCAGAATAGTGGTTTAAACTCTGTCATTTAAAGTAGGTGTGCTTTGGGGCATGATACCTGGCCTCTTTAAGCCCTAATTTCACTGTTTATGAAATCAGCAATGAGGCAACATGCCTCATAAATTGTTGTTGTAAAGATTAAATGAAATAATATATGTAAAATGCCTACCTTGTGTATTGTGGATATTCAATAATACTCATAATTGTAGCTGTGTTCATAGGAAAAGCAGTAACTGAGAACAATTCCATCATGCCTCACAATTCTGCTTGTCTTCTTCTCTGTTTTTGAGCTCTCATTCCTAGACAACTCTGCATTTTGTCAACTCTGGCTTATTCCTCCATATTTCCCTTATTTTCAAATCCTGAATTTTCCCCTTGAGAGTTAAATCCCTCAGAACCTCAAACTCTGAAATAAATGTGTACTTTAACCACTTGAATTGAAACCTGGCTGTCCCCAAAGGACTTTGTTATTCAGCAGCTCTCTCCCTTGAAGAGTCTTTCTCTCAATCACTCTTTCTCTCTCTCACTCACTCTGCCCTTCAGGACCAGAAGGAAATATACTGTCCTCTTCCTTGCCATGGTTGCTTTCAGACCAGTATTTCTTCCCTTCTACAAAGCCCCTGTACCCTTGAGGCTCAGGCCTTCTAGATAGACCATTTGTAGTCTTCTTCCAGGGACCATTACCTACTGACCTCTTGACCACATCCTTTTTTCTATTAAATTTTGGTCTCAGTCTCATTTCCTTCCACACTCCTGTTATCATTCTTGGAAACTTGACTTTGTAGTCCCTTCACTTCTCATTTTATGCTCCACCTACTCAAAATGTCAAATGTATACATCATTCTTTCTGGCCACAACTTCCCATTATTCTACTACTCATGACATTTAATCCATCGATCCCATAGCTTACTCATAATCCTTCAACCCTTTCTGCTAATGATCTTCCATTCCATTTCTGCCATCACTTTGCTTTTTATCTACCATAGATATTGTGATCCATTGTTGTAATTTTCTCTTGTAAATATTCTCAAGGTTCTTGTCCTCTCTCCCTGTTTGGTAGGTGCTTTCCAAAACTCCACCCTTGACTTGAGTTTTCTTGTCTTTTTGAGACCTGCACACGAGGAAGCTGAACATAACTGAAGAAAACAATTAAGATATCAGACCTGAACTGGCTTCTTAATACCACCCAACAATCAGTATATATTTTTTTCAATTAAGCACCCTTTTCTGTTCTATTCTAATTTTATATCTTTTCTCTTTATTTCATCTGATAAACTAGTATCATTGTGAAAATAGAAACCATAATATGGGAATGCTCTCATTTTCACCATCACCAAAACTGGTGACGGAAACCTACCTGCAACAGTATATATCCCTTCCTTCTTACTATTGAATGAAGGATATATTCCTTCTTCTTTCAAATGTTCTCCACCCAATATACTCTAGATCACATCCCTTGTCAATTTATCAAGTTTTTTGCTCAATTTATCATTCCCTCTCCTTCTTCTACCACAAATATTTCTTTTCCAAATAACCATACTGATAATACAAACATGCCATATCATCTCCCATCTTTACATTTTCTTGACCCAATGGCTCTCCTACTACTGCCCCATTTCTCTGTACCATTTCATAGGTAGGGTTTTCAAGCAAGAGTGGTCTGCATATTCTACTTCCACATTCTCAATGAATTCATTTTTCAACAATTTCCAGTCTGGCTTCCACCACTGCCAGTCCCCTAAAACTGCTTTTGTGAAGATCACCAATGAGCAACCCAATATTCTGGTCTATAAAACTCACTGCCATGGAGTCGGACCCTACTCATAGAGACTCCTTCTTGGGTTTCCGAGGCAGTATCACTATGGAAATAGATTCCCCAACCTTCCTATAGGCATTTCTCATTTATCTGTAACTGATGATTCTTAAGGAATAGTTCGTGTTACCACGGTTGGTTGGTTGGTATGTGCCGTCGAGCTGGACCCAACTCATAGTGACCCCTCCTTGGGTTTCCAAGGCAGCATAACTATGGAAGTAGATTGCTCCATCTTCCTTCCAAGGAGTGGCTGGTGGGTTTGAACCACCAGCCTTCTGGTTAGCAGTCAAGTGCCTTAGGCACTATGCTACCAGAGCTCCCAGTAGCCCTTTAAAAAGTCTTCTTTGGACAGAAACTGAACCCAAAACTCAAATCCTATATTTAGTTCTTTGTGGTGACCAACATGCCATTTCATGGACTTTCATTCCATGTGACCAGGAGCTACATATGTATTATTAAGTATTGGACAACTCAACTTGGCTGGGCTATTCAATTGGTATTGAATAATTCTAATTATAAGTTTGTATCCATAAACTAAAATGACTAAATACTAGAATTTCTCAAGGATGACTATTCTACAGATAAGTCTGGTGGCCACACAACATTTGCAACTTGCAATGTTACAGCTGATAACAAAAAACCAATCTATAGCCACCCTGTAAAGGACAGAGTAGAATTGATGCATAGGGTTTCCAAAGCTGTAATCTTTACAGAAGCAGACTGCCATATCTTTCTCCTGTGGAGCATCTGATGGGTTGAACCACCAACTTTTTGGTTACCAGCTGAGTGCTTAACTAGTGTGCCATCAGGGCTCTTTTCCTATGATAATTCCTACAACTAAATAGATACAGTACCACTGTAAAGTGTATGTGTAAGGGAAAGAGGGTCATAGGGTTTTTTATTTTGCTTAAGAGGGTCATAGTGCAAAACACTGGAGAGCCACTTGCCTCAGTTTTTGTCTTCAGGTGGTAGATGTCATTTTAGCAGTACTCACCAGAAACCAATTTCTCTCAAAGCTAGATCCAAGAGAGGAGGGTCCTCAGAATAAAATATGAACTTGGTAGTTTGAGGTTGAAGTAAAGGGGAATTCCTATATATTTGGAGGATCTTATTTTGTGCCTGCACTTTAAACACTCTGGATATGTTTAAGGTAACTCATTCCATAATGATGGGGGGAAAGGAACTTCAGTCATGATGAGGCAACTCGGGAACAAGGGCAGGTAGTAATTCCTTTGTTGTAGTGGTTTCTGGAAGGATTTCTTGGACCAATAATTTTTTAAAAATGGAGGAGTAATATGGAATGACTAATTCTTTATTTTATTAAGTAAGGCCACTAAAATAGCAAGTGCAATCTGCTATTAAATCATTTAAAACAAGAAAGAAACATTTATTGTGAAAAGAAAAGTGAGGACATAACCTCAGAATAAATAAAATTTTCTCTATATATGTCACATATAAAACTAAAATCTCACTCATTTTGTTCTTTTATGTTTTGCAGCACTGTGTACCAAAGAAAACACCGTCCCAGATTTGCTCTGGCATATGGGAATCAATGCTCCATCAGACAGATTCATAGAGCTGTAATGTGTGAACCACATTACATAACTGCATAGTCCTTTACCATCTTTCTTTCCTATTGTTTTCCATTCTTGACTCATTGGTAAAGTTTGTTTTATATATTCTCACCTCATCTCAATACATAAAGCATTATAAATCTGTGTCTCAGACCAACAGTTTCTCTCAAATCAGGGTGGTGATAACTGTGATAATTTTTTCAAGATTTCATAGGAAAAGGTAAATCTCAAGGAACAGAATTAAGGATACAGTTTCAAACAATTTTTACAATGAGAGGTGTCTCCTGGTACTGCCTATTGGAGGTCTATGGTCAATTCCTTTAAGGGAATTTAAAGGAAGGTTTATTTGTTATGTTTCCCTAATAGAGCTTCCCTGCATTCTTGGAATTGCCTTTTCAGGGTCCTTGGAAAATGAAAATAGGTAACCTGGACACATAAGTCTATCTTCACTCTTTTGAAAAAAAACTGGGGAGGAGTCCCCAAAACATCCCAGTCTATCCCTACTTTTTGAGAGGTTCAGCTGTACCAGATAAGATATGAAACAGGCTTCCATGGTGTGGTTGGGGTGAATGTGCTCTCCTTTTCATTGACTCCACTACTTTGCTTGACCACCTTTCCCCTAAGTCCCCTGGACCATGTCTATCTCAGATGCAGCCTCAATAGTTTCCACACAATTAACCAAGGGGACTTGGTTGTATGTCTGAATATGACTGAAGTATGGCTTGGGAGAAGAATTGGCTTATTAAAAGGTAATACCATTGATAAGTGTGAAGGAATGAACCCAAGGAGATGAACTATAGCTCCTCATATGTATTAGGCAGCTACCATAAAATCCCTGAGTGACTCCAATGGTTAAGTGTTTGGCTACTAACTGAAACATTGATGGTTCCAACCAACCAGAGGTGCCTCAGAAGACAAGCCGGGTGATTTACTTCCAAAAGATCACAGCCTTGAAAACCCTATGAAACACAATTCTACTTTGTGTAAATGGAGTTACCATAAGTCCAAATCAACTTGATGGAAATTCACTTTCTTTTTTATTCTTTTATGTTCCTACATAAAGGTATATGGGTGTTTCCAGTATTAGAAAGGTCAACTCCTTTTTGCCTAGACCACTAACAGGAGCTCTGGTAGCATAGTGCCTAAGGCACTTGACTGCCACTAACCAGCCACTCCTCAGAAGAAAGTTTGGGCAATCAACTTCTGTAGTGATATCACCTCGGAAATCCAAGGAGAGGTCGCTATGAGTTGGGTCCCACTCGACAGCACACAACAACAACAGACCACTAATAATTTAGCTAAAAAAGTAAGGTGAAGCAGTTAGGCAGGGCCTTTGGCCTGATTTGTTCATCACATTTCCTATATCAGTCAAATGGAATTGTGTTGAGGCTGCCCATAAAACTAATTTCCACTGGGCTCCTTCCAGATAAGCTCAGTGTGACTATATTAAGAAACCCTAAACACAGGTCTCCATCCAGAGGCAGCATGTAAGAGTCTATTGAAATTAACACTGTAGAATTAGGCAAACAAACAAATAAAAAAGAGAAAAATAAAAAGAGAAAAGGCAAGTAAGGCTCTGGGAATTGCAACTAATTTGTGGACCAGGCGTCCTGTTTCTGCTACAAGTTGCAGTATGTGATCTGACAAAGCTGTTGCAAAGCAAATGTGGTTTTGGCTTCACGCTGCTGAGGCGTTTAACTGCATCATGCTGAGGTGGACTGAAACTTCAAGGGCATTCAGTGACACATGTATTTCGTCACCAGTCTGCCCACTTCTACATTTGTCAGTGAGCCAATGCCGTGTGTGTGTGTGTGTGTGTGTGTGTGTGTATTTTAACTTCATACCATGGTGTCTGATTTATAATTTCCTGAGCGCAATATTTTTTTTACAGAGTCTGGCAGGATTTTTTTTTTTTGTTGTTGTTCTTCATTAGGTCTTTTATTAACCCACTGCCAGAGCTCTGTATCTAACCACTCCCAGTGTTTCAGTGATCATATTATCAGTAATAGCATATTTCCTCTGGGAGATATGAATAGAGTCTATTGCAGGTGGAAGACTGGGAGGAGGCGGGGACAGAGTGAAGGAGTTCACATCTCTCCCTGTGCTCTGCCTTCAGATTCTCCCCACTAAACTTGCAGATGTTGCTGACTAGAGACTTCAATGGTTTCTTAACTTCGTTATCATTATGCTTAAGTGTAGTCACTGTATCTGTTTAGAAAGTTTATAAACTTTGGAACACCTTGTTCTATAAAAGGTCGGTTTAACCACACATTTGAGGATGAAAATTCCTGAGGTTTCCTTAAGATGTTTGGCTCTACCCAAAACACTCTACATAGTTAATGGACATGGACCAGCTTAAAATGAGGGCCATACCATGAAGAAGGGATGGTTCTTTCCTGTCTGGCTAAAGAACTAAGATGAAAAGAAATACGGCTGCCTAAAGTTTAATTATTATCATTATTGCTTTCCCATTTAGTGAGAAAGACACTGTCCCAATTATAGGCCTAGCAGAATACTTAGCAGGTAAGTATTCTTGCCTTACTGTTAGTCAGGACCACATATCAAAACACTTTACTTACAGGAGAATATAGAGAAAAGTCCATAAATTTGCTTGACATTCCTTTTAAACCACAACTTCATCTTTTTTTATCTCAGCATGAACATCTACTTGCAGAGGTATTTGAACAAGTCACTTAATGTCTTGGAACTTCATTTGTTAACTGATAATTCCAATATCTGATTTATTGTGAAGATCAAATGAAACTTAAATACAAGGAATTTTAAACTATGAAATACCACACAGTATAAGATGCTAAGATCTAAAACATAATTCCCATTCATGTAGGCCTTTTCAAAATTAAACACAATCAACAAAATACATTGAACACCTTAGCAGAGATGCAAAACCAATAACCCTTCCCTCATTCTTATTACTTTATATTAGATAATATGAAAACCCAAAGCTCCCTGTCATCGAGGTGATTCCAACTCATAAGGATCTATAGGACAGAGTAGAATTGTCCCATAGAGTGTCCTAGGCTGTAAATCTTTACAGAAGTAGACTACCTCATCTTTTTCCTGTGGAGTGCCTGGTGGATTTGAATGGTTGACCATTTGGTTAACAGCTGAATGCCTTAACCACTGTGCTACCATATCTCCTTGAATAATATAAAAAAGGTCAAATATATGTTTTGTCAGTAAGACTTAAAACATTGATATTCCAACACTTGGGTGTTCTTTTGATTCCTTACCTCTAGTTTCCATGCTATCTGAATTATACTCCAAATGGGTAAGTTGGGGGAGCGGGTATTTTCTCTTTACATGAGACTTTGGCTATCACAGTACTGGAGGTAGTATTGGATCCATCATCCTAAGGTCTTCTTTCAGTGTGTTAGCCTGAGAAATAGAGTGAGAAATACCTCCCTTTGTATCTGGTGCCTTTCACTAGATTTTCTCCCCTAAATAATTCTAGTTTTTTAGCTCTTCTTAATCAGATATTTCCCAGGGCAAACAAGTCACTCAAAATTGAAGCCTGTCAGATTTGGATAATATTTTTTCTATAACTCTTTTTCCCCCAACAGATTTTTCATTGTATTGTGCCAGAGTAAAAGTTCTGTGGTCTGGGGAACAACTCTCATATATGTCCAGAAGAGTCACTCACTGTTAAAAGAAAAAGAAATAATAAGATCAGAAGAAACTTTTCACACACTGGTTTTAAGTTAGCTGGATTTTACATATGATCACATTGAATGATCTGACATGGTCTTGTAAATACAGCTAACAACTTTTACATGGGTATATGACCAGACATTACATTCTGAGTCTGGAACTGGCCAACAGTTCTCTGGTTAATATCTCCTAATAATTTAAAATTATGGTAAAATGTGGCAAAATGAAGGAAGGAGAAAGGAGAGTTTTCAAAGTCTATCTTGGCATCAAAGTGATAGCCTCTCCAAAAATGGAAAAAAATTGAAAATAGCTTTTAGTTAACTAGAGGAATTTAATAACCATAAAACAAACACACAGACTTAACAGCACTTTGCAAAAGATTCTGCCTCTTCTCTGAAAAGGGAACTCTGCTATTGTATCTTTTGCCATACAAGAAAGTCATGACTTACAGGAAAAAAAATTGGAAATGATTTATCCAATAAAGGTCTATTCTCTATATTATTTATAGAAAACTGCAATAACTCAACAACAAAAAGAAAATCCAACCACAAAATGGGCAAAAGACATGAAAAGAACCTTCACCACAGAGAACATACCAGCAGCCAATAAACATATGAAAGATGTTCACCATCATTAGTCATTAGAGAGATTAAAATCAAAGCTACAATGAGATACCTTCTTACTCTGGCTAAAATGGCACTGATAGAAACAAAACAGCTAGCAACAAATGTTGACCAGGATGTGGGGAGATGGGAGCACTTATTCATTGCTGGTGGGACTATAAAGTGGTACAACCACTATGGAAAATGATATGCGTTTTCTTGAAAAACTAGAAATAAAACTGCCCTATGATCTAGCAATCCCACTCCTAGGCATATGTACTAAAACCAACCCACTGCCATTGAGTCAGGTTTGACTCATAGCAAACTCTCCTTGGAATTCTGAGGTGGTATCACTATAAAAGTAGATTGCCCAACCTGCCTTCCAAGGAGTGGCTTGTGGGTTTGAACTACCAGCCTTCTGGTTAGCAGTCAAATGCCTTAGGCATTATGCTACCAGAGCTCCTAGGCATATGTACTTTGTTGTTGTTGTTGTTATGTGCCATCAAGTCGGACCCGACTCATAGCGACCCCTCCTTGGGTTTCCAAGGCAGTATCACTACGGAAGTAGATTG
>NW_006921590.1:19010506-19025950 GCF_000298275.1 Orycteropus afer afer | reverse complement strand
TGAACTGCCAGCCGTCTGGTTAGCAGGCAAGTGTCTTAGCCACTATGCTACCAGAGCTCCCAAACAAGTATCTATAGGTACATGCAAATATAAATATGTGGGTGCAGGCACATATGTTCATTGAAAACACAAATTTTAATACTCCTCCAATATATCCCAACACCTTCTGTGGCAGTTAAGATTATATGTTAACTTGGCTGGGCAGCTGATATATTTATTCCCCATGAGGAGACTGTTAATCAACTCCATGGTGGAATCTACTGGAGCAGCTGAGTAGCTGCTCTAATAATGTGGTCTGCTTCCAGGATATAAGAAGACAGCTTTGAAAAAGATCTCTGAGCTTTTTGGTGCATCTGGATCCTACAATTGGCTGAGTCTTCATCTCAGTGGCCTGCCATGTTGTCTGCTAATCTTGGGACTGTTTTTGGACTTGAACTAGTGGCCTGCTGTGTTGCTTGATAATTTGGGGACAGTGCCATTTTACTTGTCAACCTTGGGTTTATCAGCCTCAGCAGCCAGCAGCTGTCTGAGTTAAGAGAAGCCTCCAGCTCCAGTGGACCGGGAGCAAGAGGCAGAGTTGAAGCCCAAGGTCAAGGGGCTTTCACACAGCTCCTAGACCTGGCACTTTGAACTCAGACTTCTAGTCTCCTAAACTGTAAGAGAATAAACCCCTGTTTGTTAAAGTAACCACTTATGATATTTTCTGTTAGGGTGGCAAACCTTAACAATATTGGTTTTCTGTATTTGAAGGCTTAAGACCATAGTTTCAAGGGGGAACTCAGTCAACTGGCATAATATAGTTCACAAAAACCATGATCTGCATCCTATTGAAATGAATAATGTTTGGGGTCTTCAAAGCTTGTGTACAGCTATTTAACACACAGTTATAAGTTTCTACTCACTCACTACCATCGAGTCAATTCCAATTTATAGTGAGCCCAAGGCAGTTAATCTTTACAGAAGTAGATTGCCCTATCTTCCTTCCGTAGAGCACCTGGTGGGTTTGAACTGCCAACCTTCTGGGTAGCAGTCAAATGCCTTAGGCACTGCACCACTAGAACTCCTTGTGAATTTCTACTAGTCCAGAGCAAAACACTAAGAAGGCAACCAAAAGCAGAAAAAAGAAGCAAGTCTGCAAGATGCATCTGCCCTGAGACCAGAAGAACTAGGCCCGGCTGCCATTACAGATCATTCTGACTGGGGTTACAATAGTTAGTCCCAGATAGATTGGGAGAAAAATATGAAGTAGAATTCAAATTCTTATTAAAAAACCAAAACAGAACAAAAATTAGTTAAATTGGAACACTAGAGAAGAGAGGCCCCCCTGAGCCTGTGGCTCTAAGATACTCTTTCAACCTAGAACAGAGTCAGTCTATCCCCTAAGGTCACCTTTTAATGAAATAGCTGAGTGGCATGAAAAATATAGGAGATTATCCATAAGATCAGGGCCCTACTAAAAGCTATCAGTATGAGATCAAAAGGTCAACAATTTCTGTAAAGCAAAGATGAGAAGATAAGTAGGTGGGAAAACTAGGGAACTAGAAAGAGAACAAGCTGAGTACAATTAAAGAGAATGTTCACACATTGTGATAATTGTAACTAAAGTTACCGAGTAACTTATGTGGAAGTTGTCAAATGGGAATTTAACTTGCGCTATAAACATTGACCAAAATTTAATAAAATATTATTGGAAATACAGTCATGACTCTGATTTCAAGGAAGAAATTGTGAGAATTCCCCAAAGAAGTTTGATAGCAAAGATTTTGTTAGACTTATATATATATATATATATAGCAGGAGCTCTGGTAGCATAGTGCCTAAGGCACTTGACTGCTAACCAGAAGGCTGGCGGTTCAAACCCACCAGCCACTCCTCGGAAGGAAAGTTGGGCATTCCTACTTCCGTAGTGATACTGCCTCGGAAACCCAAGGAGGGGTCGCTATGAGTCGGGGCCGACTCGATGGCAAACAACAACAGCATATATTTAGCCCATTGTTTGTGTCAGCACTATACCATTCTCTTCTCATACCTTATTCGTATCCTATATTCTCACAACCATTATGAGGTAGGTACCATTATCATCCTCCTTTTTCTGAGGCTAGAAGGGCTGAATAACTTGTTCAAAATTATGTGAGCAGTAACTGGTGGAGTCAGGATTTCAACTCATTTCTTTCTCTCTCCAAACCTTTCTCTTATAATCACCCAAGAATTAAATCACAGTAGGCAAATCAAGTAGCAGAAGTAAGGTCTGGCAACTAATTATTTCCTTCATTGAAAGTGTCTCACAGAATTGTTACCATAGTCTCTCCAAAGAATGCCCTGAAAATACTGTTCTTGTGACCCAGGATGAAAATGGCTACTACTTCTGGCTGTTGTTCTCCACACACACCACAAGATGGCTCAGTGTCGAGTGACCTCTCCTCTGAGTGTGAATTCCCAGGAGGTATAAAAGGTGTGGGGACAAATTGCTGCTTCCTGTCCTATAGAATTTCACTGGCACTAGCTCATCCCTGTATTAAAGAATGTAGAGCCACACCTTGGCCGCATGCTTAAAGTTGTACTAAATAGACACTTAAATGTTCCATGGGAGTCTTCATAAGCACCTTCAGCTTAGAGAGACCTAATGTTTATTCTTCCTTCAAGGGCACAAATTAAAGCCAGAATTTACAAAACTCCAAGCAAACAAGTTTGCAACTTGATTTAAAAAAAAAAACAACACATGCACACACACACACTGTACAACTGGCTGCTGGTAGAGAACACCTGGGTAAGTGAAAAGCCCCTCAAGCAATAGATGACAGAGTTTGTTAAGAATGGCAAGGTTTGCAAAGTTGTGATCAAACTCCTCCCCCTCTCCACCCTTTGAAGGATAAATCTTTTTAGAAAGAAAATTCTGTTCAGGCTGTGGAAGGAGTACCATGGGGTTTGCCCTTCGCTGAGGCTGAAATGAACTTTTTCACCCCGTTTAAATATTTAAAACCAGAAAAATCTCCTGATACAGGCAAATAGGTCACGGAGTGCCAAAAAATATATCTGAGAATACATCTGCCTTTGAGATCAGGACTCCTGATTATAGTCTGTCTGTTTTGATTTGCTTTACTGCTGAAATGTGAGAGTCACTAAAATCCTAGCACACAAGAAATAACTCACACTCAGGAAAGTGAGATCCCTTCAGGGTCAGTGAAATTGTGTTGTGTCATTCAAATTGGGCTCTTCAGGCTTATTGTGTCCATGTTTTCCTGTGGAATAAGGGACAAATCAACTTAACCAATGCATACTGGGTGCAAATGGCTAATGATAGATTCTCTACTGATTAAAGAGGATGGGGAAGTGAGTGTGTAGACATAGTTGGGGTGTGAAAGGTTTGGAAAGAGAAAATAAGGGGAATTGAAGACAATTTTCATTCATTTAACAATTACACCTTAGCTCACCTGGTGCCAGGACCAAATTTTATCCATCTTCTTTTATTTTCCTTATGAGAAATAACAATATATGAACCACTAGTTCCTTGATTAAGGCTGAAATTTATATCACATAGGAGCTCTGGTGGCGTATTGCCTAAGGCATTTGAGTGCTAATCAGAAGGCTGACAGTTCAAATCCACCAGCCAGTCCTTAGAGGGAAGATTGGGCAATCTACTTCCATAGAGATACCGCCTCAGAAACCCAAGGAGGGGTCCCTATGAGTTGAATAGACACACTGGCAGTTTGGATTTTGTTTTGTATCATGTATTGGGGAATATTTCTGTTCAAAGTAAGAGTTTTTGAGGTAGAAAGAAAGCCAAGAAAAACTTGATTGAAATTTATGATTCATTGTCACCTCCCCCTATGATTATTCTCCACCCTTCAAATGGGTCCCTAATCTCTACATGGCCTTAAATCCATGCTGATTACATCTTAGGTAACAGCCGATCCAACTTGCAGTTGGAATTCAGTCTCAATGTGTAGGATTCTTACATGTTAACTTGGAGTCATACCCTGCCTTGTAAACTGAGAGACAGGGAGGGAAAGTCTGCAAAGAGAAAGCACCAGAGATGAGAGAAGCAGAGTGTTAAGCCGAGTTTCCAGTTCCATATCCAAGTATATCTTTCCAAGGTTGGAGAACTCCATAGGAAGTCATTTTGCCCCATAATAAAGTTACTCTGTTTTGCTTTGTTGAGTCACCTTCTGCTGCTTGGAATCAAGTTTCCAATTAATACCATTCTTTGTAAATCTCTGTTAATCATAGGCTGGCAAGAGGCCCTATAGATTACTGTGCATAGGAGAAAGAATGGACAACAATAAAGAAATAACAATGAATCATGCAAATATTTTAAAACTTTCATTTTACACCTCCCCAGTTAATTTATAGCAGTCATTAAGCAAATAAACTTGTTTACAATGGTTCTCAAAGTTGGATCCAAAGATCACCTTCACCTAGGAATTATCTTGTTACCATGCAGTTGCCTAAATCCACTCCATACCAAATCAGACTCTCTGAAGAATCTGTCTAGAATGCAGGAATCTGCATTTTTACCAATGCCCAAATGAATCTTAAACACAGCAGAGTTTGAGAGTTAATGGATTAAGGAATTAATGAGGCTAGAATTTGTGTAATTGAATCTGGGAAAATGAATTTGTTTCATCCATCCTCTTGGTGCTGAGATAAGAACCCCTCAACATTTGTTAGCTTAGTACCAGAGCGAATGTCTCTTTTTCATGTCATCTTGGCCCAAACATACAGACTTACCACTTAGGCTTTTTCTAACTTCCCTTCTCTGGGGGATTTAGTTGCTTTTGGGACCCAGAACTCTGCAATTTCTTCTTGAGGGGATTCATATATTCAGTGGTGCTTATGACAACAGAGAAAGTTAGTTTGTAGGTTCCCTGGAGGCCACTGGCAAGATTTGGTGTAAGTTTTGTTTAAGATCTTTAGAGCATCTTTGGCACAAGACCAAAAAAAAGGCCCTTAAAAAGGGGGGAGAAATCAATGGGCTAATCAGTATGATGAATATATTGCTTCATTAGCTATTTCCCGGTCTCTAGGATCTGTGTGATGGTTTCTACTTTTCTTTGTTGCAAGTTTTGGATGGAATTAGAGGAAGCTGTCACTGCTTGTTTTGAAGCTGCCTCATCTTACTTATCTCAATGGCTAGTTTTGGACATTTCCACACTTGAGGCTTGAGAGACTTGAAGAGCCTCTTGGATCAACAAGTCTGTTTTCTTTCCCTAGCCCTCCCAAGAGTTTAAGACTTCTCCAGAGATAAAATTCAATTGCCTCCAACCTACTTACCTGATGACTTCACGCAGTGAATTCATTACTTTGCTAGGCTGACTTGAACATTGATCCTCAATTTTTTTCCTCAAGTGCCTTGTTTCACCACATTTTATGATTCTCCTCTTGACTGTGGCTTACAGGTCAAATTGTTGCTTTACAAAGGGAGATCCACAAAGTGAATACTTCTCAAGTAATTCTGGAAAGTTGTAGAGAAATGATTAGGGGAATACAAAAGGGCACATGCTAGCTGTTTTATGGAGATTCTGTGTTGACAAGTTTTACATAGAACATAAGCACTCTCCAAAAGATATTTCTACAAAACATGCCTATTTTACTAGATGCACGGCTGCTGAGAAAGGTTCCCTGGCACAGAGTCATGGAAAGAACATTCTACACCTTAACCAAACTGAAAAAGGGGTTTTCAGAAACATCCTCTTCTTTCTGAGAGAGGTTAGATACATACAGTGAGCACTGAGTCAACATTTATTTTTTACTAACCACTCAGAAAATTCTAGCTGAGATCTTACATAAGCTGTAGTCCTAACAATGAAAGCAGAACTTGTTTAGCAATTTATTTATCTATTGTACAGGAGAATGACTTGCTGGCTTAAGTGACTAGGCCTTTATTAGAGGTTATTAGGAGGTGAACCACCACTAGTCTGTCAGTGTGTTGTATTGTGGTGGCTGATGTGTTGCTGAGATGTTGGAAGCTATTCCACCAGTATTTCAAATATCAGCAGGGTCACCTGTGGTGGACAGGTTTTAATAGGGCTTCTAGCCTAAGACCGACTGGGAAGAAGAACCTGGTGATGTACTTCTGGGGGGAAAAATGGCCAATAAAAACCTTATGAATGAATAGCAGTGGAGCACTGTTTGATATAGTGTTGGAAGATGAGCCCCTGTGGTAGAAAGCAATTCAAAATATGACTAGGGTAAAGTTGTCTCCTCAAAGTAGAGTCAACCTTAATGATGGGGATGGAACCTATATTTGCTAATGTGGCATGACTGAAAATGAGAAGAAACAGCTGCAAACATCCATTAATAATCAGAACATGGAATGACTGAAGTATGAATCTAGGAAAATTGAAGTGTCAAATACGAAGCAGAATGCATGAAGCTCAATATCCTAGGCATTACATACTTGAAATGGACTGGTATTGGCCATTTTGAATCAGACAGGCATATGATCTACTTTGCCAGGAATGACAAATTGAAGAGGAACGACACTGCATTTACTGTCAAAAAAATACTTCAAAGTCTTCTGAAGTACAGTGCCGTCAGTGATAGGAAAATATCCATATGCCTATAAGGAAGACTAGTTAATACTTTTATTCAAATTTACACACAAACCATTAATGTCAAAGGTGAAGAAATTGAAGATTTTCACCAACTTTTGCAGTCTGACAGACCAAATATGCAGTCATGATGCATTGATGATTAGTGGTGATTGGAATGAGAATGTTGGAAACAAAGAAGAAGGATTGATCATTTGAATTTGTGACCTTGGTGATAGAAAACATGCGGGAGATTGCCTGATGGAATTATTAGGGGATAGTATTTTCCTGGGGAATACACAATGGACCTTACACAGATCACTAAATAAACATAAGATATGAAACCTTGAACATGAAAAGGCAACTAAAGAAAATAGAGTGGCATATAAGACTCATACAAAGACAAGGGCAATGTGAATTTAATGAGAATGTTGAAAGTAATTGAAGAGTCACCAAAGGTGGGACTTAAAATTGTCTAGGACTGAGAGTTTGCTTTCAGTAGTAGTAGGACATGTGAGTGGAATGCTGTTGTTAGGTGTCTTTGAGTTGGTTCCAACTCATAGTGACCCTGTGAACAATAAAACGAAATACTGATCAGTCCCGCAAAATAGTGGCCAGACTATTTTGCCAGTGATAGTTTGTATTTCATTTTGTAGGCTATTGTATGATATTTACTGAAGTGCTGAGTTTCCTGAGTATAAAGGAAAAATAGGACTTTCATTTTTTCTTTTAATGGACAAAGATGGATGTATGCTATTTAATCAGAAGAGACAGAGATTGTTTGTTTGCCCTTATTTAAGGGACAGTAACAATACAGACAATGTTTTCAACAATGGATTTATTCCTCTGCACCTAGTTTTAATTTTTCTCAGTGAAAGAAAGGCCATACCCTTGACAAGTGACTTTGGGAAGGCAGTTCTGAGAAGCCCACATTGATGACTTTTAAGTCTCTTTCTGATGAATTAATTTGATAACAAGGACAGCACATGCCTTAACTTAACCACCTTAAGCAACAGTTACCTCTCTAAGTGTTTCAGGCTTTTAGCAAGAATTGCATAGCAGATTCTGGGAAGGAATATGGCAAGAACTACCAAGAACAGCCTTGTAAAGATTCAGCCTGTTGACTTAGTAGCTCCATATCAAGAAATCTATTCTAAAAAAAAAAAGTGAAACACACAAAAAAGTTAATTTCAGTGTTATCTATGATAGTGAATAAAAATGGGAAAAACAAATGTTCAATAGTAAACATATTAGATATTACACATGATAATATATTATAAAGCCATTGAATTGATAATAATAAAATAAATGGCACGAGACAATATTTTGTTATATACATAAGCAAGATGCTATGATACTTAAAATAGTTTATTGTATAGTAGTAATTGCTTTCTGTCATTACAATGACATAATGCAACTGCATTATGTCATAGTATGTGAACTGTGAAAAATGTGCATAGGTAAAAGACAGGTAAGCATTATACTAAAGTGCTAAGGATAGTTACCATGACATAACTATTGTTGTTGTTGTTGTTATGTGCCGTCAAGTCGGCCCCGACTCATAGCGACCCCTCCTTGGGTTTTCGAGGCAGTATCACTACGGAAGTAGGATTGCCCAACCTTCCTTCCGAGGAGTGGCTGGTGGGTTTGAACCACCAGCCTTCTGGTTAGCAGTCAAGTGCTTTAGCCACTATGCTACCAGAGCTCCTATTAGGAATGATTATTTTGTTGTTTCATAAATTTTCTCCATTAGAGATTATTACTTTAATAATAAGAAAAAAAGCTTGTAAAATTATGAAGGAAAAATTGTACTGTTGAAGCTGAAGCATACTGCAGTTTAAGTTTGGTCCTCTCTACTGTCATGCATTTAAGGAGTATGATGTGTTTTGAATATGGAACATGCAGGAAGCAAAGTTGTCTGAAGTGAAAGGAATTGCTTTGAAGCTCCCAATGATATGGAGGAGATATCCGTCCATAAAGGGAAAAAGATAGTAGAGGTGTCTCAAAACTTTATGCCTAAAATACTGAATCTATGTAAGAGGGTTGATAAAATTAAATCAAGAGAAGCAATCTGGTGTGGTATGAAGCAGGCTGCCTGGGTTCAAATCCCAGCCCCATTACTTCTAGTTGCATGAACTTGGACTAGCCCCTCAGCCCTCTGTTGCATCGTTGCCTCACTCATACAATGGGGAAAAAATAGTATTTATCCTTACAGAGGGATTGTGAGGATTAAAGCAGGTAACTCTAAAATACTTTGAACAGCAACTTGTTCTTGGTAAGAATTCAATAAATTACTAAGTCAAAGATTCTTTTTCTGAGGCTTGAGTATAGTTCCTGTGTTAGACTCCATGGCTGCTGATTCCCTAAGCTGCCCCTGGCATCATTACATTCTTGCAGTTGTTTCAGTAAGGATACATGAGAAATTCCATGTAAAATGGCTTTCTAGACTCTTTCTGGAAAAGAGAATACATCTTCACAATTAGTCACTCATAGGCATAAATGTCTTTTTACAAACTAAGGACACTTTTGCTTATTCAGATGAGTGGTTTAACAATAGAAGGGTAACTGGAAGGAATTAATTTGCTAATTATCCATCTTGGCTCCAAAAAACAACTGGTCTTTAGTAAGGATGTTGGTGCATTATTCGTAGTTGCCAAAGGAATGACAAAAAACATAGAAAAGGTAGACACCCAGGGACATGAACCTCAGAATATTTATCTTATATAAAGAATCTCAATGGGAAGTTGGGTTTGGCCTCAATATTAGCAGTTACCACAGAAGAGAGTATGTGGTTCTGCATCTCTGTATCCCTTGTGGAATGCATTACATCTGATGAGAAAAAGTCCAGCTTTCCCCCCAGAAGAGGCCCAGCACTTTGGACTTTTAAAGAAAGCTGTATTTGCACCACTAATTACTAACACAAATAAAATAGAGCTGCAAGATCATATACTTTGCAAATTATCATCCATAGTTCACTTTACTGAGATATTTTCTTAAAAGAAAAAAAGTCTGGAGTTTAGAAATCAAATACCCCACCCCTGCAATAGAGTCTTTTGGATAAGCTGATCGATCATACATTGTTGTTATTGTTATTATGGGCCCTTGAGTCAGACCCAACTCATAGCGACCCCTCCTTGGGTTTCCGAGGCAGTATCACCACGGAAGTAGATTGCCATACATTAATTCTATTGAAATATATGCTTTACTTGTTAGTGAAACAAAACAGTTGGAATTCAGTAGGGTCACACTAAACCAGGCCTTTGCTCTGAAGTTAAAGGCTCTAAATAGATCAAAACATTCTTTGTAATGCCCTTGAGTGATCCATTTATTGCACTTAACTTTCTCATTACTTAAATGCAAAAGACTAAAGTTGAAGAGGCCAAAACATACATTTGGAAATTTCAGAAAACATAATAGGCTGAGAGAGATAATGTAATACTTCTCCATGAAGAGGAGAGCTTGAATATCTTGATTACAGCTTCTCTACCCATCCCTCACACATTCAAATCCAATATATGTGCTTTTATTAATGCGTGAGTGCAGAGATATGCATAAATGAATATTGATAAGGCAGAATACTGTATATTTATGAGGTTTTATATGTTTTCTCTTTATGTTTTATTTGTATTTATTTCTAGTGCTGCATACTGTATGTGTATGTTTGTAAGTATAGCAGCTACAAAAAGAAATAAGATTTTAATCGATTTTTTAATATTTTGCAAGCACATATATACTACTATCTATTTCACTCATTTGCACTGGTGTTGGGGGGGTGACACTTTCTATTGGTCTCAGTGAGGACTTGTACTAAATATCTTAGTGGTTGGGTGAGATTTTATAAACAACTTTGTGCTATAATACGACTATATCCTTGGAATTTTATGTGTATAGAAGTCAGAAATTTGGAGTTGTCATAGTAACATTAATTCTGGCCCTTTCCAAAAGTGCAGTATTTGTTATATAGCATAAAATGTTAATGTTTGTGCCTCTGTAACTCGGCAGTGAGACTGAGTTACATTTGCCATGGAAATCATGAGTTTAGATAGCTTTACTGTTGACATTTAATATCAGAGGCATACCATGTTGCACTGAATTTCCCTAATTAAAAAAAAAATTCAGGACAGAGTAACAAACTGGACAAAAGGGCAAAGAACAAAGATTATTATTTTTGAAATGAGTTGAACAAATGGGAGGAAGAAACAGGAAGATGTTAAAACATTTGGTGGGAGGAACTTCATGACCCAAGCATGTTTATTAAAATTTTGGACACATTTGAACAAAGCTTCCAGCATCAAGGTTGGTACACTTTCCCATGAATATATAGGTCTCTGTTCAGGGTAAGCAACATCTGGATAAAATGCTGCAAGAAACAAATAAGGCGGAATGTCACAACTCTGTCCTTAGAGATCTTTAAGAAGGAAATAAATAATCATTTTTTTAGGGGCAGATTAAATAATTACCTAAGGAGCCCTGATGATGTAGAGGTGAAAGCATTTGGCTGCTAACCAAAAGGTAGTGGTTTGAACCCACTAGCAGCTTTGTGGGAGAAAGATAAGGCAGTCTGCTTCCATAAAGATTACAGTCTTGGGCAGCTCTACTCTTTCCTATAGGGTTTCTATGAGTTGGAATCGATTTGTTAGCAGCACTTTTTTTTTTTTTTTTTAAATACCTGTTTGAAGACAGATATCTGATTAGGACTGACTTTTTTTTTATTTTAATGTCTTTTAAGTTCTATAATTCTATGCACTTTAATAAAAGTAAACGTTTCTCAATTTGTGTATGAAGTCTGAATATGTACGCTGCATCCAATGCTGATGTTAATTGCACAGTTGAAGATGAAGGAAAGTCTTATTTGTAGGCCTCAAACTGGAGCCCTAAGGGGCTCTGGTGGTGTAGTGGTTAAGACATTTGACTGTTAACCAGAAAGTCAGTGGTTCAAACCCACCACTAGCTGCTACATGGGTAGAAGATGAAGCAATCTACTTGCTAAAGATTAATAGCTTGGTTGGAATTGACTCAATGGCAGTGGGTTTTTTGTTTTGTTTTGTTTTGTTTTGTTTTCAAGTGGAGCCCTAAGGAGGTCTGGCAGTATAGTGGTTAAGGCATTTGGCTCTAACCAAAAGCTCTACAATTGGAACCCACCAGCTGCTTCACAGAAGAAATATGGGGCAGTCTGCTTCCATAAAGATTTACCTCCTTGGAAACACAATGGTGGTCACCGTGAGTCGGAACCTACTTGAAAGCAGTGAGTTTGGTTTTTTGGTAAGTGGAGCCTTGGAGCACAATGGTTAAGTGCTTAGCTGCTAACTGAGGCTGGGGGTTTGAGGCCACCCAGAAGTGCCTCAAAAGAAAGGTCCGGCAATCTACTTTCCAAAAATCAGTCATTGAAAACCCCTTGGACACAGTTCTACGCTGACATGCATGAGGTCACCAGGAGTCAGTTGACTTGACAAAAACTTACTTTCAAGCTAGAAACACAATACTGGCAGAAGTGAGTAGTGGGTAGAAGTAGAGAGAGAAAAATGGCTCATGTCTTCTCTGACTGTATCTATGCTGAATGTCCTTTGGCACCAGAACTCAAAAGTGGCTGTACCTGAAACCAGAGTTAACGTATACATGTGCTCAGAGTGTTCTTGGTTCCTCTGTTAGTGAGGTCAGTTATGGCAGTGTGAAACTATGTTTCTGTTCTTCTTGGAACCAAGGTCAACCTACTTCCTTTGGGATCCCCTGCTCTTTGTTCTTCTGAAATTATTGCCTCTCTTGGTAACCTTCACTCGTCTTTCAGTCGAGTCTTTATTTGTACATATTGCATTCTCTTGCGTCTAGAGAGCATACACATTAGAATTGATATGTTCATGTAAAGTGGTAGCTTTCCTCTTACCTCTCAAAAAATGTTATTAAATTGATAGTTCACCATATAATTGAAGGCAGCCTAGAAGCCAAAAAACATAGTAATTTTGAATTCCAGTCTGATCTTCCCACCAACTCTGAGGTAGTTAGGCCACATATGCTTTTGAGAAGGATGTCTTCTTATTACTTTTCCTTCTGAAATAGTTCTGGTGCATGATATTATTGTTGCTCTTATTATTCTGATTATTGTAATTCTAATCACCAATCCACTTCTAAACCCACTGCAATTTATATTCTGTCTGCATCATACTCCTGTTGTTATCAAAGTACCTGTGATCACTTAATGATGCCTAAGGCATCTGACGGCTATCCAGAAGGCTGGTGGTTCAAACCCACCAGCCACTCCCTGGAAGAAAGTTTGGGCAATCTACTTCTGTGGTGATATTACCTTGGAAACCCAAAGAGAGGTCGCTATGAGTCAGACCTGACTCAATGGCAGCAGGTTTTTAGTGGGTGATCACTTAATAGCCATGGTCTATGGAAATGTCCTCGTCTTTGTTTCACCTATATTGCAGCTCCATTGCAATTGTTGACCACTCTTGCTTCTTAAAATATTTTAATTCCTTGGTTTTCATTAAGCTATACTTGTGGGGTTTTCCTACCCACCTCCTTTCATGCATCCCCTTAGGGCTCCTCTGCCCTTCTTACTTGTAAATCTTACCTCTCTCTATGATTTTGTGTGTGCTGTTTCTATTACCTATGGGATTATTTCACTCACTCCCTAACAGCTACAATTGTTATCTATATTCGTGCTGTCTAATTGGGTAACCGTTAACCACATGTGGTTATTGAAATCTACCACTTACCATTGAGTTGATCTCAACTCCTGGCAACCCTGTGTGTGTCATGGTAGAACTATGCTGCATGGGGTTTACAGTACTAACTTTTTTTTTGTAACTAGATCACCAGGGCTTTCTCTTTTTTTCATCTTATTTTCTCTTTTTTTTTAGTTGTGATTTGGGTGAAAATTTACAGAGCAATTCACTTTCCAAACAGCAGATCACATACACTTTGTCTCATGACATTGACCACAATTCACCACAATGCAACAGCTCTCCTCTCACTTCCTCCCGACAGTCACCTCTTCCCTATGTCCATCCCTCCATGCATTCCAGCCCCCTGAGCTGTCTCATAAGCAGCCCTTCTTTCTCCCATGATTGTTCTCTCCAAGGAGTGCATCTACCTCAGGTAATTGTTCAACTCCCTTGCCTGTCTTTTGTTTGGCTGGAAGCCACAGGTGTGGGTTCAATTTCAGACCTGAAAGGCAGCTAAGGGTCATAATCTCAGTGGTTCCACAAGGCTCTATTGGACCAGCAAACCTGGTCCCCCCCTTTTTTTCCCCAAAGATTTTGAGCTTTGTTCCACATTGTTCTGTCCAGGATCTCCTACATAGATCCCCTTCCAAGTGGTTGACAGTGGTAGCCGGGCACCATCTAGTTCTTCTGGTCTCATAGTCGTATAGGCTGCAGATTGCATGGAGTACCAGTCACTAGGACTAGTTCTTTCCACGAATCTTTAGTTTTCCTTATTCTTCTTTGCTCTGGACAAGGGGAGACCCATCGTTGCATCTAGATGGCTGCTTGCAAGCTTTTAAGATCTCAACAGGGTTTTTCTTGAAAGTGAGGAGTTGAGGGTCTTAACCATTTGCACAATCCAGGGATGCCTATTTAAATTTAAAAAAACTAAAATGAATGAAAATTTTTAATTTAGTTCCTCAGTCATACTGGCCACATTTCTAGTGCTCCAAGGCCACAGGTGGCTAGTGACTACTTATTGAACAGCTCAGATATAGAACATGTCCATCATTGCAGAAAGTTCTATTGGAGAGCACTGCTGTAGACACTGCTGATTCCCAAGCTGCATTTGAGGTCTAGACTTAAAGTTAGCAGGCAATTAGAGAAGAAAGGCAGGAACAAAATTTAACATTCAGTTACTCAAATGTCATGCCCAACATGAGGCATTAAACTTTTGAGTTTGGAAATAGTTGATAGCAATGCCTCTTTATCTGTTCCCTGACAAGATTTATAAGATGAATAACCATCATTTGAGCCCAGATTTTGGTAGCACTCAAAAAAATTTTTCAGGGAGGTAATGCACTGATATGATTTGCTAGCATTGTAACTATTCTGAATATGATAGTGATGATCTACAGCTTAGAGAAGATAAACCATACACAAAAACTATTTCCAAACCAGTGGAACATCACACCCTTCATGTGCTTGCACCTCTTGCTTTGACATGCTTCCAAATTTTTATCATCCCTCCTGAAATTTCTCAAAACTATCCCATCAGTGTTCCTTGCCTCTCTCTGCTCATGGAACCCCCTTACTTATGCCCCCATCCTCCCAACTGGGAACAATGGAATCAGTTTTTCTCCCTCCCCATATTCCATAATCATTCTTTCATCAAGTCCTGCTGGTTTCATTGTCTCTTGAATCCCTCCTCCTGCTCTCAGGCTTATGGCCACATTGAAAGACCATGTCTTTATCATAATTCAGCTGGATGATTATAATAGTTCCAGCTTCTTTTCTCTCCAAATTCTCTCACCTTCTACTTCTGTGTAGCAGCTACCATCATTTCTCCCGTATTTAAAATATTCCGTTATTTCCTCAGGGCCTACTCAAACTCCTTAGCCTGGCATTCCTCATGCCAACACCAAACTCCTTAGCTTGATATCCTAGTAATTGGTGATCTCAAATTACTTTTTCAGAGTTCTTTCCCTGATACATACATTCTCTAAGCTCATAATCATCTGTCATTCTTGAAATATGTGCCCGTGTTACTTGTATAAATACAAGAAAGTCCTTTCTCATTCATCACCCTTTCCATGCCACTACAGCTCTTCCCAAACATTTTCATTCTTCATAGTACATATCAAATGCCATTTCCTTCATAAAACTTTTTTCTGAGTTCTTACTTTTCACATCCCAATCAGGTGTGATTGCTATATCTTTCTCTATTGATGTCTCTGTCTGTATGAAGGAGTCGGTGAAGGACAATCCTT
>NW_006921590.1:18982891-19010121 GCF_000298275.1 Orycteropus afer afer | reverse complement strand
CTTCTGAGGAGTGGCTGGTGGGTTTGAACTGCCAGGCTTCTGGTTAGCAGTCAAGTGCCTTAGGCACTATGCTACCAGAGCTCCTCTTTACATCTGTATCTATATATAATTTCTGAAACATCATAACATGTTTTCACATGTCTATTATTGTCACTTGTCTAAGTTTATCTAGTAGTTTTTGTTTACTTGTCTTCCCAACCACCTAATGAATTGATAACTCTTTGAGAGCACATATATGGATTTTATTACTTATCTTTATATCCCTTGCTGGTACTTAGCACAAGACCCTGAATCATGTGTTCATGAAATGTTTTGTTGAACTGATAAAATATGGTTTAGTATGCAAAATCACTTCAAACATAAATGGTGTGAATTATAGCACATTATGATATACATACCCTTATATATACCCAAATACACAAACATAGTACACATATACACATACAGTTATTTATACCCAAACAAATGTAAATATTTACATTTGCACAGTGCTCAAAAACAGAAGCTTGCAATTTCTATGGAGATAAAATTGACATTTGTTATGTGCCATCGAATCAGACCTGATTCACAGTGACCCCCTCCTTGGGTTTCTGAGGCACTATTACTATGGAAGTAGATTGCCCAACCTTCCTTCTGAGGAGTGGCTGGTGAGTTTGAACCTCCAGTCTTCTGTTTAATAGTCAAGTGCCTTAGGCACTATTCTACCAGAGCTCCCAAAATTGCCATACATATCCAATAAACATTTCACTCTATTTCCATGCTAAAATTGACATAATAGCATGGAAATAGAGTGAAATGTTTGTTGGATATGTATGCTTAGTTGAAATATTTTATACTTGCATTGTAACCCTGGCTCCGGATTTTAGTATTTTCCTTATCTGGTAAATGCCTAATCCTTTTGTAACTAGTACAAACAATCACTCATTTGGGTGCTTGTATTTTCCACATATTCAATCTTGCCAAAGAGTATGTCTTTCACTGTCATATTTGTTGGTGAAGAAATAAATAACAAAAGTATGCCACTTTCAAGATTATTTAATGTAACATAATACTTGCTTTGGACTCCCTGGGTAGTGCAAACAGTTAATGTACTTGCCAGTTAACCAAAAAGTTGGAGGTTCGAATCCACCCAAAGTGCCTTGGAAGAAAGGCATAGTGATGGACTTCTGAGAAATTAGCCACTGAACCCCTATTTTTAGCACAGTTCTACTCTGATACACATGGATTTGCCATGAGTTGGAATCAATTCAAGAGAAACTAGTTTACTACCTGCTTTATAAGCCCAGAAAAAAAGTTAATGACCTACCTTTTATACACCATGTGCTTTGATTTTGCCTTTTTTGCCAAATAGTTCAGCTAAATAATTTTGTTTGGGTCCATTTGGCCAAACAGTGCACTTTTTTTTTTTTTTTTTTTGAGAAGTCTGGCAGGAGTTAAAGCAGGAGTACATGGAACTGAGCTATGCTGGTGGACACCATAGAGCCTGAACCCTTGGCTCTGTATCCTTGGCCCCAGAAGCATTGTGGGTTACCCTTGGGAAAGCCACATAAGCATGGTGGCTGTAGAAAGAAGCGAAAGGAGAGAAGGCATTATAGGCCAAATTTTCTAATTTGTGAGTATAGTTAAAATGTTAGGGCTTAGAGTGATAGAGTTTGACATGTTAAGTACCAAAATGTTTTGGATAGAGTGGGACTTCAAACTGGTAGCATAGTGCCTAAGGCACTTGACTGCTAACCAAAAGGCTGGTGGTTCAAACCCACCAGCCACTCCTCAGAAGGAAGGCTGGGCAGTCTACTTGGGCAGTGATACCACTTCGGAAACCTAGGGAGGGGTAGCTATGAGTCAAGTCTGACTCCAGGACACATAACAACAGTTTGGAAGTAGTCTGAGTAGTCTGAGGCTTTTGTTCTCCACTTTTATTTCCTGCAGTGTCCACATGATGAATGGTCATTCACATGCATAATATAGCTAGACTTTGATCTCTTTCTCTTACCAAGGCCAAACGTTATTATTGTACTTGTTTGCCTCCCCACTCAAAGCCTTCACAATTTGGAGATGTACTACAGAAAATTATCTTTACCTAACTGGTGCTTCTGTGAGAGTAACATGTTGCCCCTTGAATAGCACTGGCTGCCATGACATGCACATCCCCAGACTAGTTGGCATTGCACTCCTTCTTATCCACCTCTACTCAGGAAAGTAAGTTGGAACCCAAGGAGTAAAAGAAGTTTGAATTCACAAAAAATTTTCTAATTTTAGTGCAATATTACTCGTACTAAGAAAATTTCAACTTTGCACAATACCACCTCTCTATCTGCCTATACTATGTGGTTGAGATTTGCTGATCTACAGCAATCAGTTTATTCTTGCTATCACAATTATTAATATACTTTTAAAAGAACATTTTCATTACAATTATTTTGTACAAATAATACATTTTTTTTCTAGAGAAAATAGAAAATTAAAAACATTTGCATATAATTCTACCAGCCCAAGACAGCCAGAGTTAAAATAATGGTAATTAGAAATATTTTTCTTAATTTGAAGCTCCAAGTATCTGAATACATTTTTGCAAAAAATGAGATTATTTTATATGTATGGCTTTGCATATTTTTTATTTAATAATATACATTAAACATGTTTCCATGTAATTTAATAGACACTTAAACTACAATTTTGACTAACTGCTTCTTGTTTTAATACATGAATAAACTAGTTTGTTTAGCCAGTTCCTTCTTATTACCATCTAGTAATGTGGTAATTACCATTTAGTAATTTATTTCTCATCTGCACTATTATGACAATGCTATGAGGAAATCAACATATATTCATCTTTCCATCCTTATCTAGAATATTTCCTTAGGTTAAATCCTTAGAAATGAACTTGCTGACTGGAATAGTAGGTAAAATCCTCAGGTATTTTGTCTTAGTCCTCTAGTGCTGCTATAACAGAAATAATACCAGTGGATGTCCTTAACAAACAGGAATTTATTCTTTGTTTAGGAGGCTAGAAGTCTGAGCTCAGAGTGCCACCTCTAGGGGCTTGGTAAAAGTCCTTCAACCTTGGGCTTCAGTTCTGTCTCTTGTTCCAGGCCCACTGGAGCTGGAGGCTTCTCTTAACTCACACAGCTGCTGGCTGCTGAGGCTGATAAACCCAAGGTTGGCAGGTAAAATGGCACAGTCCCAAGATCAGCAGGCAACACAGCAGGCTATTTGGTCAAGTCCAGGAACAATGCCAAGCTCAGCTGGCAATAAGGCAGGCCGTTCTTTCAAGTCTAGGAACTGGAGATGAAGAGTCGGCCAAATGCGGGATCCAGATGTGTCCAAAAGCTAGAGACCTTTCTCAGAGCTCCTCCATACATATTGAAAGCAGGCCACACCCAGAAGGCAACTCCCCTTCAACTGATTAGGTGCTCCACAGTGGATTCTACCATGGAGGTGATTAGCATTTCTTCATGAGGAATAAATACAACCTGCTGCCAAGCCACTCAAAACCACGGCCCAGCTAAGTTGACATACAACCTTAACTACCACATTTGATGCTATTGCCAAATTGTCCTTCCAAAAATTCATACCTATTTGTACTTCCAGCAGCAATGAGAGCCCTAACCCTTCTCCCAGTTGTTACCACTGTGGCAGTTTGACAAAGAAAGTGGTATCTCATTGCTATTGTCTTCTACATATCTAATATTATTCATGAGGTTAAACAGTTTTCATTTGTGTAAAACACAAAAATACTACACTCATTGCCATCAAGTCGATTCCAACTCAAAACAGCCCTATGGAACAGAGTGGAACTGCTCTGTAAGGGTTTCCAATGCTGTAAATCTTTATGGAAGCAGAATGTCTCATCTTTCTCCTGCTTGGGTTTGAACTGTTCACCTTTTGATTAGTAGCCAAATGCTCTAACCACTGTATCACCAGAGCTCCTTTTGTTTGTGTAGTGACCATTTATTTTTTAATTTTGGTGGTTAAAGGTACTGATTTTGGAATTATCATGACCCATTTCTGGTTCCAGTATTTATTAGCTCTCTGGTCTTGGGGCCAGTTAGTTACACACACATATCCTATATTTCAGCTTCTTCAGTTAAAAAATGGGGAAACCAATTGTGTTTACTGCATTAGCTTTCTTGAGGATTAAGTGAGTTTTTTAAGTATAATTTTTACGACACTTCTAGAACACAGTAAACATTTATAATATATTAGATGCTGTAAGAGAAGATTTTCAAAATCACTGACAGCATCTTGTTATCTCTTCCTAGGTTTCACTGATACTGCAGTGAATCAAGACTGGCATTTGTGGACTCAATCTGGCTTGGTCGGGTTCAATCCTAAATCAAGAGCAGCTTGACATATTCAAGTATGGATATAACTTCAGCTGGTCTCAACCCACACCAGCTTCCCAGAGAACCTTGAAATGAAGAGGACAAAAGCCTTTTCACATTGTGTTTCAGAGATTAGACCAGAATTTAATTTCCTTAGAAACTGTATAAGCCTTCCTTCCATTGGCCCTTATATCACTTGTCCATACCTTGAATGAGCTCTACTCTTTAGCAAAGAATCCCTTGCCCACAGAAGAAATTGAATCTGAAGAAATCAAAATTACTCTCTACTCAAATGCTAGGAGTCTGTGGGCTTGTGGGCAGAGGTTTAAGTCCTCTCCTTGCCAATGGCCACAGAGCCCATGTGGCCATGGATATTTAGAAGACATTTCTTATTCCTGTGAGAACTTTTTGTCCATCTGTGTGATTTTCCATTTAAGTGACCAGCTGCTTTAAAATAGGCTAAGCATATGACACAGGCACTCAGTACATCTTGAGAAGCAGGAGGGATTTCAGTCATTTAGCACTGCATTTCTGTCATTCCTGAATGCTTCATCTTGCATTATCAAATGTAATCAAATCATCTAACGTTAGTGGGAAATTCTCCTTCTACACACTCCTAATCCAAATAAATAGCACCTTTCAAGCCTTGAGCTGGTTTCTTCAGGCTGCTTATGTTCGCCTTCCTAGTGCCATTGAAAGCTGTCTTAGTTTTCACTAGAATTGCAGAAGAATAACAGACTGAGAAGTTTTGAAACAGATGTGCCATGCCCTGCAGAGCACATGAGAAAGAACTTTAAGAGGGTTTGAACCTGACTTTACCCCATCTTCTAGTGCCCACTGAAATGCAATCAATAAGCCAGCCTAGTTAAGAAATGAGTAATTTCAGAGATCCAGGAACACTTCATACTGGATCATGTTATTTAGCACAGGTGTTTTGATAATTGTAATATATTGAAAAACCTCACGCTGCTTGGGGCCCCTCAGTCTCACAGTGCTTGCTTCCTGCTGAGCCCAATTCTGCCCTTGAAGACAAGGGGTATTGTGAGCCGTGTGCAGGAATTTCAAAGCTGTGCCTAAGTCTGAAATTGGACAGTGTTGAGTTCTGGCAGCCACTGCACCTTTGTCAGGGCTGAGCTTGAAATCTGCACTTTCTGGAGGGGCTTCTTTGTATCTGCGTTTACAATTAGCACATTGCGGAAGAGGGATGGAAGGGAGGACTGAACACCATCAGAGAGATTCCCGCGTGCCACTCTGCATTTTTTCCCAAGGAATCTAGAAACACATGAAGCACAGGTGGCACTGTGATAGAGGGGAGGGTGAGTGTAAGGGGGGTGATAATTGATGGTGGCCCATTGTCCAGACCGCAGCTGTCCCCATGTGCGCCCAATTGCATCTGTTCTTCTGTGAGGTACTACGCAGTAGCAGGTTTTGGATTATCTAAGCAAGGGGAAAACAAATCAGGAAAGTTAACAAAGCTCTTAGAAGAGAAGGGTGAGGAGGTGTGATTACCACATGGAAGCAAAAAAGCTTCCAGGAAGGGAATAAATCGGTTCTGGGGATTTGGCACCCATCAGATACATCACCTGTGAACTTAGTGGTTCTGTGAAGGATGTGCAGGTGGAGGTGCAGATCCGTCGGCTCCACACTGCACTACTCTTTTGAACAAGTGTTGGATTTTATCATGTGATGGGTTAATGAGAACATGTGGTGGGGAATTAAAAAACTGAGATGAGGTTGCAGTGCTTCTGTCTTCAATTTTATTTATTTATTTATTTATTTTTAAATCGTTGCTGGGACTACAGGAAGGAAACAGAACTCTCTGCAGCTACCAGGAATGTTCTTCCAAGCCAGTGTCCCCCCAACTCTCCCTGATGCAGTGATATTGGTAAAAGAAATAAATTAGTTTACTGGATATGATATTTAATGCAGGCCTGAGACTGGAGTCCCACTGTCTGTCCTGAGTCAGTGAGGAGGAAGGCCAAATTGACAACATTGGGATGATGGGAAACCCAGACCATTTGTCATCCACAATTCAGATCAAATGATATATTCTGAGATTCCTCCTGACATCGTTTGTAGTGGAAAAGTCTTGAGAGGTCTTCACAATGTGAGAGTAAAATCTGACAGCGACAGAAACTAGTCTTTTCATTTCTTTCTTTCTCTTTTGATATTAATTTCCAAAGGTGTTTTTAAGAGTTTACCTGTTTTGATTTATGGGAATATAACGACATGTAAGAGAAGCAAGGTCAGAATATTATTGTAAGTTTTTTTTTTTTTTTTTCTCCCTGTCTCTTCATGCTTCCTATATTAAGTGATTTTAGTAGACAACTTCTTCTAAAGTGGTTTAAGTGGAGTAAGTGGCTAGTACGGTGGCCGTTCAGAAGTGATGCTCAAGGCAAGGCACGGCAGACCCATGTAAAGGGTGGTTTCTGCCCCTTCAAAGTATATGATGCAGGATGAAGAATCACACTAAACAAAGTGTTACAAGGACAACTTTTCCACAAGTAATTCTGATTAACTCCTTATTATAAATATCAGGGCTTGAATTAATTTTAATCCACTCCTCAGAAGGAAGATTGGGCAATCTACTTCCATAGAGATACGGCCTTGGAAACCCAGGGAGGGGTTGCTATGGTTCTGATATGACTCAACGGCAGTGAGTATGGTTTTTGATTTTTATGCTATTAAAAAGGAGGTCTGGTGGCATAGTGGGTAAGGCATTTGGCTGCTAACCAGAAGGTCAGTGGTTCAAACTCACAGTTGCTCCACAGAAGATGAGGCAATCTACTTCTATAAAGATTTACAGCCTTGAAAATCCAATGGGGGTCACTATAAGTAGGAATTGATACAATGGCAGTGGTTTTTTTTTTAATGCTATTAAAAATTTATCAATTAGTATATTTAGTAAACCTAATATGCTGTTGTTGTTGTTGTTATGTGCCGTTGTCTCTGACTCCTAGTGACCCCTCTTGGGTTTCTGAGGCAGTATCTCTCAGGAAGTAGATTGCTGGATCTTCCTTCCAAGGAGTGGATGGTGGGTTTGAACCACCAACCTTCTGGTTAGCAGTCAAGTGCCTTAGACACCATGCCACCAGAGCTTCTTAATATACTGTTTTTTTTTTGTTTGTTTGTTTTTGTTTTTTTAGCTATGTGGAGAAAAACACAACGTTTCTACTTTAAGAGAAATGAGAATAAGGCAAGTAAAGCCAAACTACAGGATACCATGAAATAACAAGATTCACTTCAGGTCAAGAAGCAACACCTTTGTTTTTGTTTTCAGTGATTTAACCTGGGTTATTTTGAATATTTGGTATCAATGTTTAAAATGTGTTCTTGGTTGATTCTTTGATCAATTCAAGTGTATCAGTTGGCATGTTTTTGGCTACAAGTAACTGAATATGCTATTATAAGTGGATTAAACAATAAGAATAATTTATATTCTCACAAAACAGGAACATTGGAAGTGATTCAAGGATTTATTAATTTAGTGGCCAAGAGCTGATACTAATGAACCAGGTTCTTTCCATCTGTCCATTCTCCCATTCTAAGTTTGTTGGCATTGTTCCTCAGTTTGTTTCCTTATGGACACAAGATGGCTGCTGTGGCCCTAGAAGTTATGTTCTCACACAACCATGTGGAAAGTCTAAAAAGAGAAAATTTCTCCTTAAATGTCCTTTCTTTTTTTTTTTAATTGAAAGAAGAATTTTTTTTTTTCCAGAAACTTCTTAGCAGCCTTCCCTTGAAGTCTCATTAACCAGGGTTGTATCATATTGCTGATCACTAGCAAGAGGTATAGCTTAGACTAACTGAGATACTAAACCAAAAAAAAAAAAAAAAACACCACTGCCATTAAGTCAATTGTGATTCATAGCGACCCCTCCTTGGGTTTCCGAGGCAGTATCTCTACGGAAGTAAATTGCCCAATCTTCCTTCTGAAGACTGGCTGGTGGATTTGAACTGCCAGCCTTCTGGTTAGCAGTCAAGTGCTTTAGGCACTATGCCACCAGAGCTCCCACTGAGATATTACACACCTTAAATTTTAATACAGCTATTTTCATCCTAGGGATATTTCTATATGCAAAATTGACATTTCCTGATCCTGAGAGAATAATTTTCAATTTAAAAGAAATTATTATTTGAAAATACAAAAAAGTTTAGAAGTGGAAGAAATGACCTAGTAGCATATAACACTATCTCCAGATGAAGATACAGCTCCATAAGAGTAGGAACTTTATCTCATTGTCTTACATTATCTCCAGTGGGTAAAGTGTTGTTAGGTGCCATCAAGGCAGTTTCGACTCATAGCAACCTTATGGAGAACAGAACAAAATCCTATCCAATTCTGTGCCATCCTCACATTTGTTGTTTGAACCCATTGTTGCAGCCACTGCATCAAACCATCTCATTGAAGGATTTCCTCTTTTTTCCTAGCCTCTACTTTACCAAACATGATGTCTTTCTGTAAGGAGTGGTCCCTCCTGATAATATGTCCAAAGTACATGAGACAAAGTCTCTCCATCCTCTAGTAGCATTCTGGCTGTACTTCTTCCAAGACAGATTTGTTTATTTTTCTGGCAATTCGTGGTATATTCACTATTCTTCATTAATGCCATAATTCAAAGGCATCAGTTCTTCTTAGGGCTCCCTTCTTTATGGTTCAGCTTTTGCATGCATATGAGGCAATTGAAAATATCATGGCTTGGGTCAGTTCTACCTTAGTCCTCAAAGTAACATCTTTGCTGTTAACATTTTAGAGATCTTTTACACCAGATTTGCCTAATGCAATACCTCACTTAATTTCTTGTCTGCTACTTCCATGGGCATTGATTGTGGATCCAAGTAAAATGAAATCCTTGGAAACTTCAATCTTTTCCCCATTTACTATGATGCTGTTTACTGGTCCAGTTGTGAGGAGTTTTGTTTTCTTTATCTTGTGATATAATCCATACTGAAGGCTGTAGTCCTTGATTTTCATCAGTAAATGCTTCATATCCTCTTCACTTTCAGTAACTAACTGGAAGAGATGCATATACATGCCCATTCCAAATAAAAATGATCCAACAGAAAGTTGGTAAAACACTGTGTGACATGTATTGAATGTTCAGTCAACATTTGTTGATGAATCCTTACTCTTTATCATCCTGGAGCCCAATATGGTCCTTCACTCATGTCCTGATATCATTCCATTCCTCACTCCAACACTGAGGCGCTGACCATTTATGTTTTACTCAACTCCATCTGAATGCCTTCCTCTTCCCCAAGATTTCTCTAATTATTTCCAAGAGTCTTCAACAGTAACTCAGGGTTCCCGTGAACATTTCTCCCACAGTTTAAATTCCACCTTCTTCAGTGATATCTGGTACCTATGATGGTATTTGAGAGGGCTGCCTCACTCTGACACAGATGCTGGTACTTGCCCTGGGATCACTAATGCCTGTACTGAGGGTCTTGCTTCCTAGTGCTCTTAGAACTACAAACTCTACCTCAGACTGTTAAAATGGAGCTGGTTTCCCAGCAGTCTTCACAGCCTTGGGGCCACACTGTGCTCTGCATAGAAAAAGCAAAATGGCTCCCCATCTCATGGTGTCACAGTTTCTTACATAATCTTCAAATGTTGTTTTTAATCTTCCTCCTTCAAATCATGACAAGCCCATGTGCAATGGAATGAAATCCTGCCCAGTTCTGTGCCTTCAGACTTTTGTGATCCATAGGTTTTCACTGGCTGATTTCTGAAGTAGATTGCCTGGCCTTTCTTCCTCATTCTTCTTAATCTGTAAGCACTACTGAAACCTGTTTCAGCACTGTAGCAACATGTGAGCCTCGCTGACAGCTGAGAGGTGCTTGCACGTACAGTGCATTGGCCAGCAATCTAACCTGAGTTTCACTTGTTTAAGTGAGAATTCTACAACTGAACTACCGCTGCCCTCAGCCATCAAATATACAATGTCTTATTTTTGTTGCTTCTAGAGTTCTTCAATTTCTTCTTATGGGATCCAAAACCCCAACATGAGGTTAGGCTGTGGTGCAGACACCATATAATAGACTCCATTTCCCCCACTTCTCATTTCCATTCCCTGTCATATTAGCATCACTACTTTTCCATGGTCTCCTCCCATTTTGCAGGACACAATTGCATGAATTTCATGTGGGCTCAGTTGTTAACAACAGCACACTTAAAATTCTTCCTTTTTTCCCTTCCAAAAAAAATTCTGAGACCGCAAAAACACAGAGATCTGTAACAGGTAGAAGTTATCAGAACTACTATAGAAAGGGCTTGGTCCCTTATTATTTTGACATCTCTGGATTTTTTTTTTTTTCCATTTCATATTCTGTGAGTTGTTTGTGAGAAATACTAGCATGCCACTGTAGCAGGTGCTGTTGGTGCTCTGAGCATAGCTCCTCAGAATTTGCCTCTACAATCTCCCAAAATTTCTTGTATTAGCACTTTCAGTTCTCTGCTGAGGGCTTTCTTCTGCTCCCTGGAACATGGATGGTCTATTCCACAAGGCAAGCTGAAGAGCTAATGCCCCTAGAAGTAGTTGTCACAGACACATGGAAAATTGGTGGATAAATACCTGAGCTCTATTGCCTCTCAGCACATAACAACAACAACAATTGCCTCTCAGCAGAGATAACTCTGAGGTATGTTCTCCACTGTCTCTCAGTGTTACCCGGGGGGATTTGGTTCCAATTGCCTGTGGGGATTATCTATACAGTAATGCACACTTTATTGTCTTTTATCTCCTCTTCATCTTACTTACCATTCTCTTAATAGAGTTTCCTGGGATCATGTCCCAAATATACTAAGTGAACTCCAATCCTTATCTCAAGTTCTGTTTCTGGAAGAACTAAATCAAGACAGCCACTAACGGTTATTAAGTCTATCAAAATTAATTAAAAAAATTCTCACACTCAAATTGTACTTGGATGGACTCTAGTGTTATTTCCCTATTATGGTCTAGACTCAAGGGATTTCAGAGGAGTACAATTTCTTCATGTTAGTTTTAGTAAAGGGCATGAGATATTTTGGAGACAAAAAACAAGACACTGTGAACATGAATATTTCCAAGAATAATACCTTGAGTTTTCAGTGACATTTTCTCCCTTGTTTATAAGCTGTATTCCTACAATATAAATGTACAGGAGGTTTTCTTTAAAATTTTTGACTTTCTTAAGCAGTGCTTCTGTTGTTGACAGTAACTCCAACTGCCTCTTGTTTGGTACTGAAGTTCATACAACAGACTATGAGCCAAAGTTAGTGATTAACTGTTTTGAAAGAATCTCCCAAAATATACTTGTTTGTAATATGTCTTGCTTTTGTGTGTTTCAGGTGTAAAATAATTGGCGTTTTATACCCAGTTTGCCTTTTGCAAGTAATGTGTTAGGTGCAGTGGGACTTAAATGTTTTGATAGGACACATTTTTGGAGTAGTGGTTCAATTCATTTCCATGATCCCAGGACACCTAAAGGAGAGGCTTTCATTTCCCATCTTGATTTTCTTCCAGGTCACCATGAAAATGCCCAAATTTCCTATTAGCATAGATAGAATCCTCTTTAAATATAACAAATCATAAGTTGTACATTATCTTCTCCCAGAAAGACCTTCTGACAGTACCTCACTGTATTTTCTCTTTTTTCTAATATATAATGATGTTCTTAAGGAATTCCAAGTGGTTTGAATAAGTTAATCTAACACTGTCGATATAAGCTGGAGACAAAACATCTTATTTAGCATACTCACTTTGCTGTGCCTTACATATTCTGTATACAGTTTTTAAGTAAGATAATTGCATAGAGATATCCCAAATAGATAATTCATTATCTATTCCTGGCAATGGAGTCCAAGTTTCCATACAAACTTAACCGAAGAGTAAGCTGAGATCAAACCAAAAAACCCAAACTATTTGTTGTGGAGTTGACTCTGATCCCTGGCTACTTTATGTGAATAGAACTGTGCTCCATAGGGTTTTCTGTGGCTGATTTTTGGAAAGTAGATTGCCAGGCCTTTCTTCTGAGGGACCTCTCAGTGAACTTGAACTATACCAATCAAATAGCCATGGAGCAAGTTAATCATTTGCACCACTCAGGGACCCCTGGCTGAGATTTTTGTCATTGTTATCATTATGTGCCATCAAGTAGATTCGGACTCATAGCAATCTTATAAGACTAGTGCAACTGCGCCACCGGGTTTCTTAAGCTGGAATCTTTACAGGAGCAGGTTGCCAGATCTTTCCTCCTGCAGAGCTACTGGTGGGTTTGAAACTCTGATCTTTCAGTTAGCAGCTGAACATTGTGCCACCAGGATTCCTTTAGCTTAGATTAATCCAAAAATTCATGGCTTTCAATTCGATTTTGACTCATAGCAACCCTATAGGACAGAGTAGAAATGTCCCACAAGGTTTACAAAGTTGTAATCTTTATAGAGGGGGAGCTCTGGTAGTGTAGTGCCTCAGGTACTTGACTGCTAACCAGAAGGCTGGTGGTTCAAACCCACCAGCCACTCCTCGGAAGGAAGATGAGGCAACCTAGTTCCGTAGTAATACTGCCTCAGAAACCCAAGAAGGGGTCACTATGAGTCGCGTCCGATTTGATGGCATATAACAACAACAACAACAACAACAATCTTTATAGAAGGAGCTCTGGTAGCATAGTGCCTAAGGCCCTTACTGTTAACCAGTAGGCTGGCGGTTCAAACTCACCAGCCACTCCTCGGAAGGAAGGCTGGGCAATCTACTTCCATAGTGATACCACCTCGGAAACCCAAGGAGGGGTCTCTATGAGTCGGGTCCGACTCCATGGCACATAACAACAACAACAATCTTTATAGAAGTTGACTGCCATATCTCTTTCCTGTGGAGAAGCTGATGGGTTCAAACCACTGACCTTTCACTTAGTAGCTGAGCATTTAAGCACTGTGCCACCAGGGCTCCTTTAGCTGAGATTACCCTATCTCAGAATACCTGAATCATTGACTTGTAAAAAGTCTAGTACCCTCTTTTGAGCTTCAACTGTCGTACTTACATCAGGTTTGAAATTCTTACTTGCCTTGAATCTGTTGACTTTGATGCCTCGCTTCCCTCTCTTGTGTTACTGCCTTTTTGACCTTAATTGATCTGGGCATGGAACACAGTCTCTACCCAGGCTTCCAATCCACCCATGTGCCATTCAAATAATAATTTCTTAAAGTACTCCATTGATTGTGTGTACCTGACCTTACAGAAGATTTAGAGGACATTTCTATCATAGACACACAATCACATTATATTTGAATTTTGTATATCCATATACATAGCAGTACTTTAGATCTCCCTCCACTTCCCTCTTGGGATATTTCACTGATCACACCTCCCTACACAGTGTCAATATCACTCTATTAATCTGTTTTCCTGCCCCTCTTTCCTCTTTTTCATCAGTCTCAGCAAAATAAGATCAAATTCATTTTATTTTATTTCACTGAGAAATTAAGCTGAGCTTTTGGGATCTGTATTTTCACACTTAAACGACCCCTGAAAAAAATTTCCCAAACAAAGACTGTTCTCTCCCAAAGAGAAATCCTGATGCTTTTTCTTAAGATAATACATTTTCCTTTTACCATGCTATATAGACTACTTCAAGAGACTTGTAACTAGTCCACTCATATTCTATCTTGCTCCAAATATGTTTCTATACATTTTTAAAATGTAAATCCGATCTTGTCATTGCCCCTCTGTTTAAAATCTTCTTTGTTTTCATTGCTCAAGGTTTCCTTACTGGTGCTGTCTGGAAAAGGGGAATGGCAGCCCCTGCAAAACTCCTTTTAACACTATTTCCATTAAAGTACAAAAACCTTAATCTGCCCAGGCAAAAAGCATTGATCGACATTCAACCATTTCAGGAGGTAGAATATGATCAAGAACTAATGGTACTGAAGGAAGAAGTCCAAGCTGCACTGACAGAATTGGTGAAAAAGAAGTCCTTAGGAATTGATGGAATACCCATTGAGATGTTTCAATAAACAGATGCAGCACTGGAGATGCTTACCCATCTATGCCAAGAAATTTGGAAGATAGCTACCTGGCCAATTGAATGGAAGAGATCCATATTTGTGCTCATTCCAAAGAAAGGTTATCCAACAGAATGTGTAAATTACTGAACAATATCATCCATCACACACAAGTAAAATTTTGTTGAAGATAATTCAGATGGTTACAGAAATATATTGACAGGGAACTTCCAGAAATTCAAGCTAGATTCAGCTAGCTTAAAGTACAAAAATCTTAATCTGCACAGGCAAAAAGCATTGGTCGACATTCAATCATTTCAAGTTATATATTTCTGAATCCATCTAATTGTATACATATTAAAATAAATATGAGTTCACACTGATATCTATTAATAATCTAGAATCACAAGGGTCTTTTTCACTTCCTCCTTGTTTGTTTGTAATATCTTTCTTTGGCTGTGAGAAATCTGGCAGTCACTATCTGCAGTGTATTTATTTACTGTTTAATCCTAGTGTACATGTAAAGTAATTTCAGAATTGCTAACTCATATTCAGAAGAAAAAGGGAAGACCCTCAACAAGATGGATCAACACAGTGGCTGAAATGGTGGACTCAAACATAGCAAAGATTGTTAGGTGAAGGACTGGGCAGTATTTTGTTCTGTTGTAGATAGGGTCACTATGAGTTTGGAGCTGACTCAGTGGCACCTAATAACAACAACATGGGTGAGAAAACAAAAAAAAATATTGCCTTACTGCACTGGTGGAAACTGCATCTGGTGGAAGAGAACAGAAAGTAACAACAACAACAGCAACAACAACAACAAGAACAAAAAACCCCAGCTGTATCTGCTCAACTAGTTGTACAGCTATGGGAGAGAGGAAAGAGCACTTGTGACCCACTCCCCTACAGACCTCGGTCAAAAAAACCTGACCTTCCCAAGTGCTGATGATGAAAAGGAGCAACTGGAACTCTAGTTTTTATGAAATGCAAAATGAAACAGTCACTTTGAAAAGAATTTGACAGCTCCTTACAAAGTTAAACATGCACTTGCCATATGACTCAGCAAACCAATCTTAGATATTTGATCAATTGACTTGAAGTCATATCCATACAATGGCATAAAAATATTTATAGAAGCTTTATACACCATCATCAAAAACTAGAAGCAACCCAGATATCCTTCAACAGGAGGATGGATAAGCAAACTATAGTTTTTCCATGAAATGGAATACCATTCAGCAAAACAAAAGAAAGAAACTATTGATTCATGCAGCAAATGGGTGCATTTTAAGCACAATTTCTTAAGTGAAAGAAGTGAAAGAAGCCAGACACAACAGTCTATATAATATATGCTTCCATTTCTAGAAAAGGCAAAATTACACAGATGGAAAACAGATCCATGATTCTAGGGTTAGGAGTGGATGGAACAGAGGAACAGCATAGGGAGTTTGGGGCATAATGTTCTCTATGAACCTTTGGTGATACATACATACTTCTATGCATATCTCAATATCAATGGAACTGCACTGATGTAAGGTTCTACAAATTTTACTTATGCAAGATTCTAAAGTAACCAGAATGTTATTGTGGTGCTAAGGGAGCAAGATGGAATCCAGTCAGTGACAAATGAATCTAAATGTCATAGAAATTATATAATCACTAAAAGTGGTGGGGAACAAAGGAGCTGACCTATGTAACTTCGGAAAACAGTATTTTAACTAAATGTTGTTAGATTAAAGACCAACAGGACTGCACACAAACTGTTTACCCTACTTGGTAAATTGGTATAGCATAGGAATACGAGTTAGCAATTCTGAAATTACTTTACATGTACACTAGGATTAAACAATAAATAAATACACTGCAGATAACGACTGCCAGATTTCTCACTGCCAAAGAAAGATAGTACAAATAAGCAAGGAGGAAGTGAGAAAGACCCCTGTGATTCCAGATTATTTAGAGATATCAGTATGAACTCATATTTATTTTAGTATGTATGCAATTAGATAGATATAGAAATATATAGAGATATGTGAGTACTTGTGGGTTAGTACACATACATACATTCATTCCCTAGGAAAGCTTAGTAGCAGCAACACCCCAGTAGCAATGAACACACTTAGCTCCTAGATCTTGGTTTTCAGATACTACTCTCAAACAGAAGGAACTACGGCTCCTTGGAGAAAGTGCTGAGGCAGGGTAGAGACAAGATGGGAATCGAGCATCTTGCAGTTCAGAAAGCAAGAAAGTTAAGAAAAACTGTCAAAATGACACAGGAGTTAAATTTAAAGAGCTCCCAAGTATTAAATCTGGAACAACTGAAGTAGCAAAAATAAATAAAAATGATAGCATTGCATTATAGCCCAAAGTATAAAGACTTACGAGTCCTTACTTATATAAATAAATGATTAAAGATTAAATAAACACACAAAGAAATAAGCAATATAGGACACTTTTTCCTTACAGAGAAATTGCAATTAACAAATACAGAAGGAATTAAAGAAATAGAAAATTATCATTAAAACACCACAATAATGAGTACTGTGGGCAAAAGCCAGTGGTGGCTGCTAAACTTAGTGTGCAAAAGTTTAAGGAAAATTATTTTCAGAGCCACAAAGTGTTTCTCTCAAAATATTGATCATATGTCCACCAATTCTTTGGTGAATGTCCCTTTAGGATGTTGTTGTTGTTGTTTTTATGTGCCGTCGAGTCATACCCGACTCATAGCAACCCCTCCTTGGGTTTCTGAGGTGGTATCACTATGGAAGTAGATTGCCCAAGCTTCTTTCTGAGGAGTGGCTGGTGAGTTTGAACCGCCAGCCTTCTGGTTAGCAGTGAACTGCCTTAGGCACTATGCTTTTTTCCCTTTGAGTACTTACTTTATAGTGGAGAAACTGGCAGAAAACTACCTTAACCAAGTCATCATGGTTAGCCCTACCAATAATAAAGCATATTGGGATCAAGTGCCTCTTGATAAGATGCATTGAAAAGGGCACCTCACCTCTGTCTTATACTTCCCTAAATTTTGTAACTTCTGTCTGATCTAGAGAAAACAGACAAAACCAAATGAGAAACCATCTACAAATTATCTGAACACTACTCTTCAAAAGATCAAGATCATAAAAAGTCATGAAAAATTGACACAGATAGAGGAGACTAATGAGACATGACAACTAAGTGCAACGTGCAATCCTGGATGACAAACAACATTACTGGGAAAACCGGTGAAATCTGAATAAAGCCAGTATTACAGTTAATGGTATTATACTAATATTAGTTTCTTACTTTTGATCAACTATGGTTATGTAAGTTGTAAATATAAAGGAAAAAACGAAAAACCAAACTCGCTGCCATGGAGTTGGATCCGACTCATAGCAACCCCTGCTTGGGTTTCCAAGGCAATATCACAACAGAAGTAGATTGCCCCATCTTCCTTCCAAGGAATGGCTGGTGGGTTTGAATCACCAAACTTCTGGTTAGCAGTCAAATGCCTTAGGCACTACACCACTGGAGCTCCTGTTATGTGCTATAGAATCTGCTAATTTATTTCATTTAATCTGTCAAAAAAAAGAGTAAGATAATATTTTCATTACTTTCTTTTTATTGATGGAGAAACTGAATCCTGGAAGGAAAGCACCTTGCTAGAATCCAGACCTAAAGAGCCCAGGACTATGCTCTTGACTTCTACTTTGTCTGCCTCTCTATCGTTATAAAGCTATGACTTTTCTTCACCTCCAGCTGCCAAACTCGGGCCACACCATGATCCATTTTTTAAAACAATAAAACTGTGTTCTGATGTTCACCCTGATTTCAAATGGCTTTGAAATCAAAATGATTTAAAATTGTTCTTTATAAGTGCCTGATGCCCAGGATGCAGCTGTTGGAGCACCACTAGGTAGGTGCCTGGATGCTATGTTAAGTGTCACGTATAGTATCTCACATTGTGATACCATCTAAAAACTCCCACCTACTAACTTGTGTTGCAGGTGGTTTTTATCAATATAAACAGGTAATACTATTTGTTTCACAGAGACTTTCTTTCAAAAACCAAACAATAAAACTATCCAGCGGGGGAGTTTTCTCTCTCCTTTTATACTCTGAAGTGAGCCATGAGGTAAAAGCACCATCCAATGCTTTCTCAGAAAAAGATAGAGGTACCACAACAAGACAGGATGGTATGAGGAAATATTAGAAGTACTTTAACCAGAACAGAAAATTCTTGAGGGAGTAGGTCAAGGCTCAGATTGCTTTGCTGCTTGTGGTCTTTCAAGATTACAGTTTTTCAAAGTTGAGTCCTTGAACTGAATTTCAGGGAGCCATCTTGCACTGGAAGGGCCTGTTTTGCCTATACTATTGCGGTCATTGATCCAACTAAACATATCTGGGGTCTTTCGTCTTCATCCCTTTATGCATGATCTTTCCAGAAAATGAGTTAGCATATTGCCAAGAGTAAGAAAACAGTAGCAACAGGAACATTGGAAATCAGGTACCATAAGGCCAAGGTCCTTGAGGAATGATGAAACCAGAGTCATTTCAAAGCATCATGGATGTGGGAAATAGACGTACTTGATAGTAGAACAGTGAGCTATTCTTAATAACCAGGGTTGAATGGGAGCATTTTTCATTCCAATTGCTTATTTAACATGCCCTTCCCTGATTGATGAATAGACGGGGGGGAGAGAGTTTAGATGGAGTCAACCATATATAGCAACAATCTCTATTTAGTTAATTAACAAATATTACTCACCAATTATCAGACATTTTGACAGATACAAGAAGTAGAAAGAACTACAAGACACAGTCCCTGTCTTTGAGGAACTCACAGTCTGGTTAGGAAAACAAGCAGTTGCAATCCAGCATAGGTCCCACATAAAGGCAGGTACCAGTTTGTCAGGGAGCCCAAAGGAAGGTGGAGTTTGGCCCAAGAGAATCTGCAAAGATTTTTTGCAAGGGAATAATACAGTTGCTAATGCTCAAGAACATTTGGTAAGATAGATGTACATATATCTGCAAAGACGATGCCATCTATTGTCAGACACAACATTAATTTGAAGCTAAAGTTAACCTTGTCTTTACTGCTTATTTTTGGCTCTTCAATATAATTAATGTAGCTCCCTTGCATCATCAGCCCCTTAAATAGGAAAATGGTTTTCTGATTTACTGCTGCTCCGTTTTTTATGTTTATTGCCAAATGGCTCCATATGTCTCCACCTATGTTAACATGTCCATGTTTTGAATAATGCTTCTTTAAGTTTTTGCATGTACTACTCTTTCAACCTGGATTTTCTTCTTAATAAATACCCAAGACAATCTAACCTATTCTTTTAAGAGTCCTCACAAATATTGCCTCCTCTAAGAGCAATGTATCTGGAAATAAAGTCTTCCTCTTTGAATGTCTAGAGCACTGCTTCTGTTTTCTTTATCTCACTTATCACAAATTTCCTTATCAGTTGCCATGGAATTGATTCTAACTGATGGCAATTCCATGTGTGTCAGAGTAGAACTGTGCTCCATAGGGTTTTCAGTGGCTTTTTTTTGGGAGGGGGTAGGTCACCAGGATTTCTTCTGAAGTGCTTCTGAATGGACTTGAACCTTCAACCTTTCATTTACCAGCCAAGCACGGTAATCATTTACACCACCCAAGGACTCCGCAAACTTCCTCAGGATATATTTCTGCCTGTGTCTTCTCTACTAAAGTGTACATGGTTCAAGACCAGGTCCCAGATGGCTTTTTTCAGTATCCAGCACCACAATAGGGACATTGAATGGATTGAGTACATTTGGCAAATAATGGACTTGTGGAAAATAATGGTTAGAAGTTGCTGGAAAATTTGAGCTGACCAACTGTGAGCAAGTCAAAAGTGCTATTCAGAGAGAAGATACATTCCAGAATTACCCAGTGAAGAAAGAAGAGTGAAGACATTATTGCCTTCTCAAATAGACAACCAAAGAATTCATGCATTTGAATTGTGACATTAGCAAAGAATATTGAATATACTGTGGACTGCTAGAAGAGTGAATTAATCTATCTTGGTAGTAGTGCAGCCAAAGCGTTCCTCCAAAGCAACAGCAGCCAGACTTCTCTCACATTTTGGACATCTTATCAAAAGGGAAAAGAGCTCTGGTGGCATAGTGCCTAAGGCATTTGACTGCTAACCAGAAGACTGGCGGTTCAAACCCACCAGCCACTCTGTGGAAGTAAGACCAGGCAATCTAGTTCCATAAAGATTTACTGCCTCAGAAACCCAGTAAGTGTCCCTATGAGTCCAAATCAACTCAATGGCAGTGGTTTTTTTTTTTTTTTTTTGGTATCAAAAGGGACCAGTACCTGAAGAAGGACATCATGCTTGGAAAAGAAGATGGTCAGTGAAAAAGAGGAAGACCATCCATGAGATGGATTAACAGTGGTTGCAACAATGGGCTCAAGTATAGCAACGGCTGTGAGAATAGCACAGGACTGGACAGTGTTTCCTTCTGTTGTACATGAGGTCGCTATGAGTTAAAAATGAGTCAACAGCATCCAACAACAACAAATAGTCAAGGCTGGCTTCACAGCATGCACCATATGCTGTTGCATAGGGGTCCACACTTGGTGTAATGCTCTGCTGTTACCATCTTGAAAGTTTTATAATTTATGAACTCTGCATTTTCATTTTGCACTGGGCCCTCCAAATTGCGTAACCAATCTTGGACCATGTTTAGGAAGGAACAGCTTAAGGTTCAGAGAGTTATCAAGAACTACCTCATACCAACCCTTGTTTATAACCATAAGATTAGCAATTGAAGGAGCCCAGAGGTAACTTACATACCAGGGTGACTGACGATCTAGCTCATATTCTTTAGACACACGTAAAAGGCACAGCCTTTTAGAGCAATAGGGACATTAAAAGTAACAGAATCACTCACTGCCATAGAGTCCATTCGAACTCATAGTGACCCCCTTTGGGTTTCTGAGGCAGTAACTCTTTATGGAAGTAGATCGCTCAGTCTCCTTCTGAGGAGTGGCTGGTGGGTTTGAACCACCAACCATCTGATTAACAGTAAAATGCCTAAGGCAATGTGCCACCAGAGCACTTTAAAAAAGTAATATAATATGATACTTTTATTTTACTAGTAAAGAAATCCAGGTCTAAAAGATTAAAAGAATATGCTTCAGAGTTCTTAGCTAATCAAGGGTAGAAATGCAATGTAAGACATGTCATTTAACCCTGAACTTGGTAGCTTTTTCACCAAATCATTATTTTCGTATTTATAAATAAATATTCTAAAATTTTTAGGTTAGAAAATTTCTTAGATATACCCTACTTATATCACCTTACTAGTGCTTACAGTAAGGGTACCACACCAGTTGTCTTCAAGTCAACTCTGACTCATGGAGACTCCATGCATGTCAGAGTGGAACTATTTCTATTTTGAAATAGATCACTAGGACTTTCTTCTGAGGAGCTTCTGGGTGAACTCAAACTTCCAACCTTTCAGTTAGCAGCCAAATGCCTTAACCATTTACACCACCCAGGGTAAGGGTAAATCTGTTGCCGTTGAGTTAATTGTGACTCATAGTGACCCTGTTGTTGTTGTTTTTAATGTGTCATTGAGTCAGACCTGACTCATAGCGACCAGTCCTTGGGTTTCCGAGGCGATATTACTATGGAAGTAGATTGCCCTAGGGTAGAGTAAAACTGCCCCCTAGAGTTTCCAAGGCTGCTACATCTTTGTCACGCAAAGATGGCTGGGGGGTTCAAACCACCGACCTTTAGGTTAGCAGCTGAGTACTTGACCACTGCACCACCAGAGCTTCTTAGGACAAAGGCAAGTACCTTAAATGATCATAGGAGCCACAGAGATCATGGAAATGAATCAAGTAGGCTGGTGGCAGTCAAGGGAGCTTTACTAGAAAACTGAAGAACCCAATCTCTCTAGAGGCAGAGGGAGGGCAGAGGGCAATCACTTCTCAGCTCAGCTGCTTGTTGCCCTATGCAATTATGTACTCACCTTTCTTTCCTCAGACATTTAAAGTAAACATAAGAAACAAGACTTTATGTAGAATTTTCCAAATTTCAAGTCCGGGTAAAAAAGTAAATAAATAAATAAATAAATAACTTTTTAAGGCACTCTGTATAAGCAAAAGGAGCTCTGGTGGCATAGTGCCTAAGGAATTTATTTGACTGCTAACCAGAAAGCTGGTGGTTCAAACCCACCAGCCACTCCTTGGAAGGAAGGTCGGGCAATCTACTTCCAAAAAGATACTGCCTCAGAAACTCAAGGAAGGGTTGCTATGAGTCAGATCCTACTGGATGGCAGTGAAGTTTTTTTTGTTTGTATGTTTTTTCTGGTGTAAACAAAACGAAGTCTGTCTGGGGGCCTGGCCAGTTTGAAGCCTCTAATTCATATCTTCTCTCTCCTTAATCATCCAATAATCCCTTTACTCCCTGGATGTTGGTAGATTTAAGAGCACAAAGGCATCCTTCAGAAACAAGTGTAATCACTTTTGGCAATACATATTCAAGGCTTTTTATTGGATTTCCCCAAACTCTCTTTTAAGGCTTTTCACCCCTAGTACATACATGGTGTTAATTTTCAGGACTGGTACACAATTAGTACTTATTGGAGCCACATGCCATCTGAGTGAATTTTACAAAATTTTGGAAAGATTTTGTGAGAGGGAAATAAATTTCTTCTTGGAGGAGTAAATCTAGATAAAATGTTTTAGGGCACAGAGACAGTGTGAGATTGTTTCTGTAGATGGCTTATTATAAAATAATGACAATGCCAAGCTCAAATTTAGTACTCTTCACCTAACTCTCTCGAGTGAGGAAAAATTTTTTAAGTCTTTAATTTTACTGACCCAGGCTGAGAGAATAAATCTATTTATTCCTTGGAAGTCAGTCACTCATCCCAGCACAAATCTTACCAGTTTTACATTTATCCAATTACCCTTTTAATTCCACTGGGTTTTCTACCTGCATAAAGCAATGTCTGCTCTCTTTGTCTGTTGGTGTTAGTAAGATGGTGTAGGGGTGGCAGGGCACTTTCCTTAATGGAGTGATCTTCAGCCTTTGAAGCACTTGATATAAAGGTGGCATTCCTTAGACAACTTACAATTGATTGTTTTCCTTTCTTTCTTTTCCCCTTATTAGGCACACAGGCACTCTGGTGGTGTTTTTCTTTCTTCACAGTGCAGAAATTGTGTGGAAAACAATAGGCTTGTTTCTAATTTGGTGTTTCTGAAAGCTTGACAAAATAGAAATAAGACTGTATTCAAAAGTTGAAAAAGAGCATGTAAATAGCAATAACTGAAATTTGTGATTAAACAATTAACAAAAAAGAACCTTATGAAGTCATTAAAAGTATAAAGAGGGAGGCGCTTCCTGCTTTATCATTACTGAGTTTGAACTGTTATGATTTAACATTGAATGAGCACCAGCCATGTGGGAGCCATTCATTGAACAGCAGAGTTGGAAACAGTCACTTCCCAGCAGCATTCTCATTGGAGCCTGCAAGAGAACCTGGAAAAGTTTAGGTAGCCCTCAGAGATTAAAGTATGGAATCAAGGGAAGGTAATCTAGACAATATAGTTTGGGGACTATGGTAAAGAGAACCTGGGCTTCAGAACAAAACAGACAAACAAATGAGTTTGATTCCTGTTTTGCTTCTAGTTATCTCTGGAACATGGGACAAGTTAGTTTCCCTCATTCTTAGTTTCTTCATCTGTAAAATGGGAGTAATACTATATCTTTCAGAGTTCTGTTGACAATTGATGAAGATTCATAAAAAGTCAAAGAACATACCAAGTACTTAGTAAATGATAACTGTTTTATTATGATTGTTGCTACTAGCTGTCTTCATTTACAACCATTTTATTCTTTGATAATATTGATTAATTCCAAGAATATTTAAATGCCGTAAAGAAATTTAAAAAGAGCAATTTAAAAGAGACCAGGAAGAAGTGTACTAGTCAGTTAGGATTATGTTATTTTATTTGGCTTTAAGCCAAGCAAATGTTCAGCTGCCAGTTGAAAATGTACCACCTGCCTTCACCCTCTCTTTGATATATTCTTTAAAGGACCATGGTGGAAGATATCCAGCTATACTCAGAGCATGCCTTTTAATTTGCAGTTCTGAGCATCAAGATTCTTGAAAGAATTCTAGTTTGGGATTTATAAACAAGGAAGGAATTTTAAAGCTTGCATCTAACACATTTACAGGGGACAAATGTATTTGTAATATATTTTTCTTAGGATTTATCTCTGTTCATATAGAATGATTTTATTTTCCCTTACGAACAGTAACAGATGCAAGTTGAAGATTATGTAAGAACGGCTTAGTTGAGATAAGGATATTTTCACTTGTGAGAAATGAAACAAGTTAGAGGAGAGCAGAGAACAAAAGCACTCTCTTGCAGTAGGGATATATTTGATGACCTGATGCAAATATTATACAATTTTGAAAGTGATGAATAGTACAAGTATCATTTTGTAGTGTCCACTTCACTCAGCATATTTGTTATTTTATTTTAATGCACATGACCAGCACTCCAAATAAAGGGTGTTATGGATAAGAGATTACATAAACGTAAGAGATGTAGCTGTGATGATGGGGACAAAGCTGAGGGAGCAGGCATGCCAGGTACCCCACATACTTATCCAAGGAATACAACAGACAATAATAGAGCACAGTTGCAACAGGCAGGGGAAGAAATACAATTATTTAAAGAATTATGAATGCCTAATTATGAATTCTGAATGCTTGGCAGTAGATCAATAGATGGAAACTTATTTTTTTCCTTTTATTTTATTTTTAATTCTAATTGTGATTTGGATGGAAATTTACAGAGCAAATTCATTTTCCATACAACAGTTTATACACATTTTGTTTCATGATGTTGACTGCAAATCCCCATAATGTAACAGCTCTCTTCCCATTTCTTCCCCATAATTATCTCTTCCCTGTGTCCTTCCCTCCCATGTACTCTTTCCATCCCAGCTGTCTCCTTGTGCAAACACTGTCCCTCTGTTCTCCCATGATTGATGGCTTCAAGGAGTATATCTACCTGATGCAAATATTCACCCCATATGCCTGTCTATAGAAACTTATTTTTGTTAGTTCCTTTTCTTTCAGGAAGTATAACATCAATGCTAGCGAAACCAGAAAACCCACTACCATCAAGTTGAGTAGGACAGAGTAGAGATAGGGTTTCCAAGGCTGTAAATCTTTATGGAAGCAGACTGCCTCATGTCTCTCCCACAGAGGGGCTGGTGGATTCCACCTGCTGACGTTGAGTTAGCAGCTGAATGCCTTAACCTCCACATCACCAAAGCTCCTTGCTACCTAGGTACTCCAGTGGAATACAGAGAATATTTATTGAGCAAAACTCTCTGGGTAGGGCAAACATTAACACAACTTGGCAGCTAACCAAAAGATTGGAGGCTTGAGTCTACCCAAACATGCCTTGGAAGAAAGACCTGATGATCTACTTACAAAAAATCAGCCATTGAAAACCTTATGGAGCACAGATGGAGATCATCATGGGAGATCATCATGAGTTGGAATCAACTCAACAGCAAGTGAATTTTATTGAGCACTGTGAGAGTTGGATCTGTGTGTCAACTTGGCTGGACCCCAGTTCTGTGTGGTTGTTCCCATGATGGGATCAGATTACTGTGTTCCTAGTGGCCAATCTGCCCAAGGGGAGTTTCCCTAGGGGTGTGGCCTTCTTCCAGGATATCCAGGAACATCCTGGGAAGAGAGACATTCTTCTGTGCATTGGGACCCTGGTGTGCTGACTACAACCTTCCGTGAGTGAGCAGCCCACTGCTCGGCCTGGAGATCTTGGATTCGTCTTTCGTTGGAGTCAACAACCAGTGTACGGCCTGCCAGCCTTGAATTTCTCGGCCCCCTGCAGTTGCGGAATCTAAGGCTGCCTCCAGCCCGACGTTTCCTCCAGGGACTTTAGACTTGCCAGCTTCTATATGTTTGTGAGCCATTTTCCTAAGATAAATCTCTCTCTCTCTCTCTCTCTCTCTCTCTCCATATATATATATAAGCTTTGCTGGGTTTTGTTTCTCTAGAGAACTCAGTCTAACACAAGCACTAACAATGTTACCTAGATTTTCTGATGAAAAGCCTTTTTACTTGCATCATGGTGCTTAAAAACATTATTTCCAGAGACACATATTCCTCAAGTTCCTATAAAGCTAGTCACATTAAGGGTGGTCTTTTGATCTATCCTATGGCCTTCATCATTTACCTTCTAGTTTTAAAAGTCTAGCTGGGGCATTTCAGGTTGCCTAAATTAAAGCAAACAACTCAAGTAAAAACATAACAAGTCCATACCTCAAATCTCATCTTAAGAATTAAGAGACCCTGAAGGACGTGAGACTTGAAAATTGACCACCAATGGCCTTTGCTTGTTTCTCACAACTGTTCATTTAGATCCTCTCCTGCATATGACTTCATTCTCTATCTGTTCTTAATGCTTCTTGATGAAATCTAGATTACCCAAACAATGGAGTGTGGCCTGAGGTGTCTCCATTTCTAACAAGCTTCTAGGTAGTGAAGAAGTTGCTGGTTTACACACCACATTTTGAGAAGAAAGGAACCTGGTTATTCTGTTATTCTGAGATCTACCCTCTGAAAGGTCAGTGGTTCTAACCACCAGCCATTGTTATTTGTAGCATGATCTATAATAGTCTTTTTTAAAACATAAATTTATGTATTCATATAGGAGCTCTGGTAGCATAATGCCTAAAGCACTTGACTGCTAACCAGAAGGCTGGCGGTTCAAACCCATCAGCCGCTTTGATGGAAGGAAGACAGGACAATCTACTGTAAAGAGATACCACCTTGGACACCCAAAAGGGGTTGCTATGAGTTGGAATCAACTCTATGGTAGTGGGTTTTTTAAAAAAATTTATATAAAT
>NW_006921590.1:18975144-18982206 GCF_000298275.1 Orycteropus afer afer | reverse complement strand
GATAGGAAATATCATGGCTTGTGTCAGGCACACCTTAGTCCTCAAGGAGACATCCTTGCTCCTCAGCACTTGAAACAGTTCCTTCATGGTTGACCTTCCCAGTGCTACACGTGGTCTATTGTCCTGACTGCTGCTTCCATTGGCATCGACTGTAGAACCAAGCAACATGAATTCTTTGACAACCTCAATCTCCATTTATTGTGATGCTGCTCATTGGTCCAGTTGTGAAGATTTTTGTTTTCTTTATTTTGAGACGTAATCCATACTGCCGACTGTGTTCTTCAGCTTTCATCAGTAAGTGCCTCAAGTCATCTTCACTTTCAGTAAGCAAAGTTCTATCGTCTGGTATCTCAGATTCTTAATGATTCTTCCTCCCATCCGGATGCCACATTTTTCTTCATATATCCAGCTTCTCGGATTTTTTCCCTGTTTTCAGGCTATCGATTTGTCTGATTTTTTTTTATTTAGAAACTACAATCATAGAAATAATAACTGCTAAGATTTACTGACTTGTGATAAGTTCAGTTATGGATTATTCTCTTTGGAAAAGGAGGTTTGGAGGAGACCATGTTGGAGAAAGCTGGGCTGTGTGCCTGGAGGGCCTATGGCTTAACCACTTCATCTTCCTCTAATTCTGGTGCTGGGTCAGAGCTTCCCTCCTGGAGCTGCCTCTAGGTTCCACTCCCAACCCTACAATCCTTCAAGATCTCCAGCCTGCTCTGCCTTAGGGCCAGTAAGGTATTGAGGCTCAGGCTTCCTGCCAGCATGTGGTGCTGGGAGACTGGACCACATGCAGCCCCACCTAGGCAAGGCTTCAGGCCTAGTTTGGCACTCTTTGAGACATTAAACTTGCAAGTATTTCTTTCAAACACCCTCTCAGAAGCCCCTTTCTTTCCTCCTTTCACACCCCACAACAATTTTGAGCTGCAAAGCTTCAGACCACATAGCAACTGAGAACCCAGAACAGAGCCCCCTTGCTAGTCATTTGGGAGGCCATGGCCATGGGGGACCCAGCTCTGTGTGGCAGGACGACACAATGCCAGCCAGTAGAAGGGAGCAGAGAGCAAGGGGCAGCCCAGTTCAGCTTCCTGGAGGCTGCCTGAACACCTCCTCCAGAGAGGAGACGCTGGGTAGCAGTAGTTGCTAGCATGCCTCCCGCAAAATGGTCAGATAGTAGACTTTTCACTATTGTGGTAAATTTGAAATGAAAGATAACTGATAGTCCTAAGTGAGGAGTAAGTGCATATATGTAATGTATGTATGTTGTTGTTGTTCTTGTTACATGTATATATAACGTATATGTAAAACTGTAAAGTCCTTTCAAGTAGGTTAAGGGCTTTAAATTTGTTTGTTTAACAAATTTTCCTCAATCATTATACAAAATATAAGTTTAAGACAACAATCACAGCAAGTTTTATAACTCAGCAGTTAGTGTTACAAATAGAGTTTTTTATCCTAGGCTTATGAACCATATTGTTAATTGACAATTAAGAGTGATGTGATTGGATTAGTTTGAATTAATTCCTTCCCTTGGCTGACCAATAAATTTCAGGAATGAGCACAAATGCTTTTTTGGAGGGCTGAAGGATGTGTATTTATAGGTCAGGTGATGAACTAGAAGGTCATCATGCCCAAAGGATATCTGTGCCCATCTCTGGCAGAATTGTGAGAGTGCTTTATTGTAGGATGTGTAACGGTGGATTTCTTCCACACTTTGCAATTTCATAGCAATGATACAGCTGTGTACTATGGGAAACCACCCAAACACTTGGCAAAAGTAGAACAATGATTTATTTCTAATTAAACTTGTTTATTTATTTATTTATTTTTTCTTGCTGTGTGCATGGCGTTATTTCAGATTTGAGTTCTTTCTGAGATATGAAGATTGAATGTGGGCAAAATCTAAAGTCTGAAAACAAAGGATATTTTAAATGTTCTAGATGCACTTTTTTCCTCAATCATCTCCTTCCTTCTCTTCATCCATCTCTTCATATCAGGTATCTATTGCCTTAACAAGGAGCTCTGGTGGCACAGTGGGTACAGTGCTCAGCTACTAACTGAAAAGTAGGTAGTGCAAACCTAAAAAGAAAGTTCCATGGGGGAAAGAGGTGGCAGTCTGCTTTCGTAAAGAGTACAGCCTTGGAAAACGATGAAGTCCTATACGGTCACTATGAGTTGCAATGACTTGGTGGCAGTGGGTTTGGTTTAGGGTTATTTCCTTACATCCTTCTATATTTTACACAAGACTCTTTTTTCTTTTTCTTTTTTGTGATTTGGGTGAAAATTTACAGAACATATTCACTTTCCATACAGCAGTTCACGTACACTTTGTCTCATGACATTGACTGCAATTTATCACAATGCAACAGCTCCCCTCCCACTTCCTCCCGATAGTTAGCTCTTCCCTGTGTCCATCCCTCCATGCACTCCTGCCCCCTGAGCTGTCTCCCTGTGCATAAGCAGCTCTTCTTTCTCCCATAATTGTTCTCTCCAAGGAGTTACACAAGATTCTTAAGGAATAATCTGATATTAGCTATATTAAGTATAAATATAAATCAGTGTTGCTTTTCCCAAACATATTTACCTTTGAAGTTTTATTTTAATTTTGGATGGGAAATTGATGTCCCAGTTTTGGGGAATTTAGATGTTAATGAGCTCATAGGATCAGAGGAACATTATAGAAGTTCTGACTTGAGCACAAGGCTATAGTGGGGAATGGATTTGTTTGAATACTAAGGTAGCCTTTCCAGTAGGTTTGGGAATTCTTGGGACTTAACTAACTTTGTGATTAGCAGACAACTGACCAATACCATGTGTTCCAGTTTGCCAAAGACTCTTCTTCTTGTCTACCTAGAAAACAATTTAAATTTAAGAAAGATAATTCAGATTTTTAAAATGAAGAGGAATCACTCTACATTATACCTTGCAATAATCAATGCCTTCCAATTTTGTTATTTTCTCTATATATTGTATATTAGCTCTCTCTGTACTGTATATTTTCTCTATATTTTGTACATTTAATAATCATTAAAAGACTTCAGAAGTAGGAAAAAGTGCAAGGAGAAGAACACCAAGATAGTGACATACAGTCATCAAAGGGCTCTGTGAGTAATTAGTAATGTGAACGCAGCCGTCACATTCTGAGACATGTACATAGCTATCCAAGCAGAGGGGAAATTGTGTAATTAATTTTGAAGCTGTTATGATGTTTCAATTGATTTGGATCAGAAAAAGGAGAACAATTAAGAAGAATCAGAAAACAATATCCCTTTTAGTATTCTAAGGGGAAGAGAAAAATTAAATAGGAGTTTAATTGAAAAATTCTGATCTATGTGAGGGAAAAAATATTGTATAAAAAGGGATCCTGACTTGTTACAGGAGCTCTAGTAGTTGGTCAGCATCTTGAGCAATAAAAGTTTAAATCCTTATGAACTTAGAAGTCTTCAGTGGGGTGGGCATGTCAGAAGACAAAATATTATAATTGTTTTAGGTCCCCATTTAGCCCAAAATTTTGCTTGAATTCAGGTTACTGGAATTATTCTAACAGTATAGGGTACAACTTATTTTTTTTTAATTAACATATTTTAAAGTTTCCAAAACAATCTTGCATGTAATTTCTAAGAATTACATAACCAGAAAAAATTGCATTGCACCTATATACAGTTATCAACTACCCATTACTTACTTTTTAAATTATTTATTAAGTGTCTACTATGTTTATAATAGGAGCTCTGGTGGCATTAGTGCCTAAGGCATTTGCTGCCAACCAGAAGGCTGTCAGCTCAAACCTACCAGCCACTCCTGGGAAGGAAGACTGGGCAATCTACTTCCGTAGAGATACTGTCTTGGAAACCCAAGGAGAGGTCACTATGAGTCGGAATCCATGCAACCGCAATGATAATAAGAAGCTCTGGAGGTGCAGTGATTTAGGCATTTGGCTGCATACCAAAAGGTCAGTGGTTTGAACCCACCAGCTGCTCCATGGTAGAAAGATGAAGCAGTCTGTTTCTATAGAGATTTACAGCCTTGGAAACCCTATGGGGCAGGTTATTTTATTATTATTATTTTTTTTTTATTGTGATTTGGGTGAAAATTAACAGAGCAAATTCATTTTTCCATACAGCAGTTCACATACACTTTGTCTTGTGACATTGACTGCAATTTCCTGCAGTGCAACAACTCTCTTCCCACTCCCTTCCCATAGTTACCTCTTCCCTATGTCCTTCCCTCCTATGCCCTTCTGCCCCACTAGCGGTCTCCCTGTGCGTACACTGCCCTTCCATTCTCCCATGAATGATTTCTCCAAGAAGTATATCTACCTAATATAAATGTTCAGCTCATTTGCCTGTCTTTTGTTTGGCTGTAAGCCACAGGTGGGGGTTCAATTCCAGACCTGAAGGGCAGCTAGGGACCATAGTCTCAGGGGTTCCACCAGGCAAACCTGGTCCCTTTTTTTCCTATGATTTTGAGTTTTGTTCTACATTATTTTCCCACTCTATCCAGGATCTTGCATAGATCCCTCTCCAAGTGGTTGACAGTGGTAGCCAGGTACCATCTAGTTATTCTGATCTCATAGTCATATAGGTTGAGGATCACATGGTGTACCAGTCTCTTGGACTAATTGTTTCCATGTTTCTTTGGTTTTCTTCATTCTTCTTTGCTCTAGACTAGGAGACATCCATCGCTGCATCTAGATGGCCGCTTGCAAGTTTTTAAGATCTCAGTTGCTACTTGCCAAAGTAGGATGTGGAACAATATTTTTGTGTAGTATGTTATGCCAATTGAGCTTGATGTCCCCTGTGACTATTGTCCCAAGCCCACAGGTCCAACTACTCACACCCTCTGGGTAGCTTGCTTTGGGCAAGAAGTGACTACAACCTTGTCCCTTGTCAGCTCTATTATATACCTGGAAATTCTTACAAAACATACAAATATACTTGTAGAAACAGTTTCTGCCAACCCTATACATGGTCATGGGCACACTCCTATGGGGCAGTTTTAATCTGTCCTATAGGGTCACTATGAATTGGAATCCACTCAAGGGCAGTGGATTTAGTTTTTAGTTTATGTTTATAATCTTACTTCCTGCTGCTTCTCCCATTCTTATGAGAAAAATTCTAGGGTTTCCTTGTCTCCATTGTATTCATAATTGCCTTGGAAGCACATTTTTTTTTTTTTTTAAATTGTGCGTTGGGTGCAAATTTACAAAGCAGATTTGTTTTACATTTAACAATTCATGCACATTTGATTACAAGGCCCTGATTACTATCCCAAGCCATAAGAAACTCTCCTCCCCTCTTTTCCCTGTGACTACCCTATCCCTATGCCCTTCTTATCTGTGCACTCCTGTCTGTCCAGCTTTCCCTCTATATGAATGCTGCCCCTCTGATGTCTCATGGCTGATTGATCTAAGGGGTACATCTCCATAGAGTAGGTGGGTGCATCACCCTGGGGTAGGTGCTCTGCATGTAGTTCTTTCTACTGTTGGGCTGAGAGCCAATCCATGGAAGTGAATCCATTTCTAGGGCCTAAAGGTAACCCAGAGGCATAGTCTCAGGGTTTCCACCCATCTCTGTCTGATCAGTAATTCTGGCCGTGTTTTTGAATATTTTCCACATTTTCCCTAGGATCTTTATCCAGGATCTCCAGTTTTGATCCCTTTCTGAGCGGATAGCATTGGTAGCCAGGCAGCATCTAGTTCTTCTGGTCTTGGTGTCACAAAGGCTGAGGACCTCGAGGTCCATCTTAACTTTGGATTAAATGTTTCCAGATGACTTTGATTTTCTTCACTCATCTTTGCTCCAGATGAGAGGAGACCAATAGTTGCATTTTAGATGGCTGTTCGAAAGCTTTTAAGACCCTAGTCACAACTCTCCAAAGTAGGCTGTAGAACAAGATTTTTATGTACTATGCTGTGTCGATTGAGCATAAAGCCCCCTGAGACTATGGTACCAAGCCCGCAGGCCAGGTGATTCTCTCTCTCAAGGTGTTTGGTCATCTCTGAGAAGCTACTCCAACCCTATCTTCTGTTGCTTCCGTAATGTATGTGGATAATTTTGTAGCACAAGCGTAGGCACAGATGTTCAGGAAAACCAGCTTAGTACTGAAAATTTGTCTTGGAACCTCCCAAACCATGTCTCTCAGAACTCAAATAAAGAGTGGTTAGGGCAATATAGACAAGAAAAAATATGTCAGCTATAGTTTTATTGCTTAACAATTTGAGTTAAGAATAAAAATGTGTGTGAGAACTGTGGCAGAATTTTTGTCTTAAAAAGAGACTAAAATTAGTATTCAATATATTTTGATCAAACTATATAATCCTTCTCTTTTAATAAGTGTTGTTACATGACCTTGAATCTCCTCATGAACCAGTTAATTAGAATGATTATTTGCTAATTATTTAAGAAAATTAGAGTCAAAAGAGAAAAAGAGATAAAAAGTCATATATTATAGAGACAACTATTTGGATAAAAAGTCATGTTTTTCAGATACAACAATTTCCAGCCTCTGATTAGATGTATTTTCTAACAGGAGGTAGAATTCTCCTTTCTTATGAGTTTAGAATTTTGGTTTCCTTGAATTCAAGCTACTCATTCTATTGGGAGACAATATTTTAGGCAGACCAGACAAGATGAAGTGTCATTTTCTCCCTCAAAACTGTATGTGTTAAGAGCTCTGGTAGTGTAGTGCCTAAGGACTTGACTGCTAACCAGAAGGCTGGTGGTTCAAACCCACCAGCCCCTCCTTGGAAGGAAGGTTGGGAAATCTACTTCCATAGTGATACTGCCTCAGAAATCCAAGGAGGGGTTGCTATGAGTCAGGTCCGACTTGATGGCATATAACAACAACAACAACAACAAGTTCAGTGCACAGGCTGAAGACTAGTGATTGGTCAAGGTTCCTATAGCAAACAATCTGTTAGAATGCATAAAAATACATCTATTGGGAGATCCGGCAAGATGGCGGACTAGGCAGAAAGACTGCACAGACCCTCTTCAACAAAGAAAAGGGAAACCAATTAACACAGACACAGAAGATAATCCTGGACCCCTGAGCCTTGAA
>NW_006921590.1:18969766-18972049 GCF_000298275.1 Orycteropus afer afer | reverse complement strand
GACATGAGACAAAGTATATGTGAACTGCTGTATGGAAAGTGAATTTGCTCTGTAAATCTTCACCCAAATCACAATAAAAAAAATAAAAATAAAAATAAATAAAACTACATCTATTTCATTACCACCTGTTAGAATGTGTTACATGAAAAATTTAGTCTTATTCCTCCTATATTAAAGTATGCATAAACCTTATGCTAGTTGAGAATGCTGCCTATTGGTCCATCCTTTCTTTGCTTTCTCATGCCTCTTTTATCTCCCTCTCATGCTAGAAAGAAAACAATCCATCAAGAAATTAGTTGGATAATTAAAAGACAAGTTTTATATGGGTGAAAGGAAAAGCAAAATAACAATACAGTAAAAGCGTGTGACTAGTACAATAGAACTAAGAAAAAGGAAGACATGGAGAGAGGCACAAGAGGTACAGACAATGCAGGTGAATACTATTGCATACACAATACTGCATTATCACTAAAAGCAAACATTAATCTATGGGAGGATACATAGGTAGGCAGGCAAGAAGACAAGCTATGGGTAGGCAAATAAGAATATACCCATGTCTATATGTACATTTGGCAGATGATATTCCTACATATATATTTGTTTGTGCTATAAAAAGTCCATATACAGTTTAAACATAACAGGAGGCAAAGAAGCCACAAATAAGCACCTTGAAGTAGTGGGTTGCTGGGACTCTGGGCTGGGGGTCATGGTTGCAGGAGACATCAGTCATGTTCAATTGGCACTGACATGTTATACAAAAATATTGTTCTACATCTTTGGTAAGTAGTGACTGGGGTCTTAAAATCTTGTGAGTGGCCATCTAGGTGACAACTATTGGTCTCTTGTCCTGAGCAAAGAAGAGTGAAGAAAATCAAAGATGCATGGAAACAGTCTAAAGAACTAGTGGACCATGAGAACCTCAGTCTATATGACCTTGAGACCAGAACAACTAGATGATGGTGCCCAGTTACCGATGCCAACCACCTGGCAAGGAATAAAAATTGGAGATCATATATAGAGTGGGAGAAAAATGTGCAACAAAACTCAAGATCATAAAAAGACAAGACTTATAGTTCTGATAGAGGCTGGTGAAGCCCAGGAATATGGCCCTGAGTCACCCTTTGGACCTGGAATTGAGCTCACTCCTTCGGCTTAGCTCTCAGCCAAACAATAGACAGGTCTATGAGCTAAACATCTACACCAGGGAAATGAACTCCTTAGAGCAATCAATGAGGAGAGATCAAAAAAAGAAAGAAAGAAAGAAAGGAAATAGTTTGTGGTACATTCTGGAGGATTTCATAAGCATCTACAGACTTGTTTACCAACTCTTTGATTGTATGCTGAAAAGAACATGGATAAGCAAAAGCCTCTCAGAATTTACAAGTGAGATATGATTGATACACTTAGAGAAAATGGAACTGTTCTCATATCTTTGTTCCATCCACTCATCAATCTCTCTTCCATTCTTTCTCAGGATTGTACTCTCTTTACTTGTTCCTAACTCCACTTCAGAGAGATGGCTTTATGGCCTCCCCTGAAAATTGAGTGTATTCTTAGGTGACTCACTTATCCTGTAATCATATAAAACTCCTTGGATTTTTTCTTCCCTAGAAAGCAGCCACTCTGGTTAAGATGTTTGCAGAGAGCATGTCAATTCAGTAATAATAAATCAAGGTGGCACAGAGTCCAAAATGCAGTCTTTTTCTTTAAAAAAAAAAAAACAAAAAACAAACCAGTAATACCATTTTGAGAAGGACAAATTTGAGTTTTATTCTGTTGCTGTTGTTATTTGCCATCAAGTCAGACCCCACTCATAGCGACCCCTCCTTGGGTCTCTGAGGCAGTATCCCTACGAAGTAGATTGCCCAACCTTCCTTCTGTGGAGGGGTTGGTGGGTTTGAACCACCAGTCTTCTGGTTAACAGTCAAATGCCTTAGCCACTACGCTACCAGAGCTTTAATTTTACTCTAATAACATAATAAAAAAGATTTCAGTACAAGATGCTGGGAAACTTCAGTGTTTCTTCCTTCCCCAATCATCTCTTGTTTTATTTCTCTCTCCCTGCATAACCATGTGAATATACTGCAGAGGCCTTCCTACCTGGTCATTAAGGTCCCTGTCTGTGTTAGATTGGGTTCTCTAGAGAAACACAAAAACCAAGAAAGCATATATATATATATATATATATAGAGAGAGAGAGAGAGAGAGAGAGAGAGAGAGAGAGAAAAGAATGTGTCTCTTCCCAGGATGTCCCTGGATATTTGGAAGCAGGTCACACCCCTA
>NW_006921590.1:18929880-18964676 GCF_000298275.1 Orycteropus afer afer | reverse complement strand
AGCTGAGGGGGAGGGGATAATGGTTTTACAATAATATGTTCCGATGGGAGGGATTCAACAGAATTTACAGGCTCCATATCCTGATCTTCTTGATTATCTGTCCATATGTCCCCATTCCAGGTTACAGGATCCCATTTTTTTCCAATCAATGCCCTCACTTTAACAGCAGACACCGTTCTGGCTTGGCAATTGAGCTGGCGTTGTAAATCAGCTACTCTTACGATAAGACTCCAGATTTCGGTTTCAGCTATGTCAGCCCTGGTAGTAGAAGCTATAAGGCTTTCTTTCAAAGTACAGCTGGAAGCACTGAGGTCATTCATGCGGCTCTTAAGCCAAGACTCAGCAGCTTTGAGCCCATCTCACTCTTCCACCAATTTATCCAGTGTAAGTAGGACCAACCAACCAGCTTCTATACTCCTCATCTGACAAAATGGCAGAAAAATATCAAATATCCGATCACCCAGAGCATCACTTCTCACAAGTACATGATCTATTGGTGGTGCTATTTTGCGTATTAATTTTGCCACCTCATGCCATGGATTAGTAGGGCTCTCTTTACCAGCAGAGGCCTTCCTACCTGGTCATTAAGGTCCCTGTCTCTTTGACAAGTAAACTTTTCAAAGATTAAGGGACAAATGTTTTCTTTAGCCCTGCATCTGTTTTAATTCTTTCAAATATCAGAAAAAAGATTCTACAGTCCCACATGTGGTGTTGTGAAAGGGAGCAAAAGACAAGGTTTAAAAACACGTTTAGTCGGTTCCTCACCAGGCAGCAATCTTCAAAACATGTGTGCAAATTTTAAATAAGAAAAAAGAATGTAAATAAGTTTTAGATGAGGATTTGATATTAAGCAGAGTGAGATTCCCCTCCATTCACCCCAACTTGGCTGCCTCAAAGGCCTTGGGTTTGGGACCTTTTATTTTCAAGCTAGTGGAGATTTCACTTTACAATTGCTGGGGGAAAAAAGACAAATGAAATTGGGTCACAAAATTACTCACAGTGTTCTTCATCCTGACTATGTAACGGAAATATAGTTGTTAGTATTTTCTTCTTACTAGATCTTTGTGAGCCCTGTTTAACAAGAATCAATTCTTTTTGGTTATCTTTAATTGATCCCTAATTTAGACATTTTCTTTGAGCAATTCGGACTCATGGAGAATAAATATATGATCTCTTCTCTAATCTCTGGACCCCAAACTATTTTCATTTTCATTCTAATAGAATAGTTGGGCGTACAAGAAATATCATGGTGAGGAAATAGATGGTTTCTTAGTCTGGGTCCTCTAGAGAAGCAAAATCAGTGAAGTTTGTATATATGTACACACGTATATAGGCAGAAAATAACTAAAAAATGGTTGCACCAGTATATTGACAGGGAACTTCCAGAAATGCAAGCAGGATTCAGAAGAGAATATGGAATGAGGGGTATCATTGCTGATGTCAGATGGATCTTGGCTGAAAGCAAAGAATATCAGAAAGATGTTTATTTGTTTTATTGCTTGCAAAGGCATTCAACTGTGCACATCATAACAAATTATGGAAAACATTATGAAGAATGGGAATTCCAGAACACCTAATTGTTCTCATGAGGATTCTGTACATAGATCAGTAGGTTGCCATTTGAGCAGAACAAGGAGATACTGCATGGTTTAAAATCAGGAAGGGTGTAAATCGGGGTTGTATTCTTTAACCATACTGATGCAATCTGTGTGCTGACTATATGAAGAATGCACCATCAGGATTGGAGGAAGACTCATTAACAAACTGCCATAGGTAGATGATACAACCTTGCTTGCTAAAAGTGAAGCTGACTTGAAGCACTTACTGATGAAGATTAAAGACTACAATCTGTAGAATGGATAACATCTCAACACACACACAAAATGAAAATCCTTACAACTGTACTAATAAGCAGCATCATGATAAATGGAGAAAAAAATGGAAATGGTCAAAGATTTTGTTTTACTTGAATCCACAATCAACACCCATGGAAGCAACAGTCAAGAAATCAGACATCATATTTCACTGGGCAAATTTGCTTTGCTTTGAAGAGCAAAGATGTCACTTTGAAGATTGAGGTGGTCCTAACCTAAGCCATGGTATTTTCAATTGCTTCATATGCATGTGACAGCTGGAAATGAATAAGGAAGACCTAAGTAGAGTTGTTGCCTTTGAATTATGGTTTTGGCAAAGAATACTGAAAATACCATGCACAAGTCAAAGAACAAACAAATAAATCTGTCCTGGAAGAAATGAAGCCTCAATACTTGGAATCAAGAATGGTCACACTTTATCTCACTTACTTTGTTCATCTTGTCAGAAGGGAACAGTTCTTGGAGAAGGACATCATGTTTGGTAAAGTGGAAAGTCAGTGAAAAAAGGAGAAGATGCTTGATAAGACGGATTGACACAAGGGCTGCAACGATGGCTCAAGTATAGTAAGGATTATGAAAATGACACACAACTGGGCAGTGTTTCATTGTGTTGTGCATAAGGTCACTATGAGTTGGAGCTGACTTGGCAGCACCTAACAACAACAATAACAACTATATATAAATGGGGAGAGAGAGATAGAGATTTATCTCAAGGAAATGGCTCATACTGTTGTAGAGGGTGGCAAATCCAAGGTCCATGGGTCAGACACCAGTCTGGAGGCTTCTTCTGACTCACATAGCTGCAATGGTGGATGAACTCAAGATTGACAGGTCAGATGACAAGCTGTTGGTTCATGAGCTACAGAGACTGATCCAAGATCTGTAGGTAAGATGGCTCACAGGCTGTAGAGGCTAACAAATCCCAACATCAGCAAACAATTGGGCAGGCTATTGGCTCAAGTCCAAAGAACTAGAGGTCAGATGATGATGAGCCAGATGCAGAATCCAGATTGAGCAAAAAGCAGGAGCTTTGCCAGAATGTCCATATATATTTGATGCAGGCCACACCCTCAAGGACACTCCTTTTCAACTGATCGGCTATTCATAGAAGATCTTATTATGGAGGTGATTACATTAAATCAGCTGTCATAATGGGGATGACTACATGATAACTGCAAAACCTTGGGAATCATGGCTCAGCCAAGTTGCCACACAACCTTAACCATTACAGATGCTCAGTTGCTTTTAGTAATCCAAGGCTTCTTTCTGTAATGGCAGCCTCAGTGGCCCCTGGTCATTCTGCTTGCATTTACTGTCAAAGGATGCACCTAGTGGGCTTTGAGTCTCTGCTTTTCTTGGTTTAATTAGAACATAGTGGTCTACTCTTGCTGGTTGGCACATCTGGCTGTAGTGACTCCTGAGGAATAGTAACAACTTCTATACGTTAGGCCCAAATTTCTGCCTTGCAACATGCAGCAATGTATCTCTAGTTCCTTTTTCCCTCCCACAGCGATTTAACCAAAGCCTTAACTTACATCCATGTCCCCTTCAGGACCATATAGACATGTCTAGGTCCCATCCATGCCATGTGGTAATCAAGTTTGATTCAGAAAAACTAAACTATTGTCCTCTCTCTACCTAACCATTCTATACCACTAAGACAACTTTCATATGACAGATGCCAGACTAGTCAGCCAAAGTCTCCTTTCAGAGTACTAAGGTGAAGCCCCTTGATGTCTCTGTTCACCTTAACTTTGTTCGCCACGCTACATATTTCCCTCCACGGCCCTCATTCCCAGCCATCCACTCTCATGAATGGACAATCAAAAAGCAGTCCTCTACTCCCATGTATCTTTTGTCTTCATGCTTTTCTCCATAACTCCTCCACATTTTAAAGGATCAAGATTCTCTCTTTCTCTCTTTTTTTAAAAAATATATGTTAGGGCCTTTTTTTTCCCTCCACTTTTCTCCAACTTCATTCTTGTGCTTGAGTTTTCATGGTGTTCAAGGTGTGGGACAATCGACAAGGTGTGGGTGGAGAAGTGTGTGATGAAATTTAATAATTAAGGTATAGATCAGAAGGACTTTCAAATATTATACTTATTAAACATTGTGTGCAACTCAGATTATTATGTGAGAGCATTTTGGTAAAGCAAAAAGTGCAGAGAGAGCAAGAGAGGACTGAATGAATGCCTTAAGTAGTGATAAAGGGAAGTACCATCATTAAATTGGAAAAGGGACAAAGACAACAGAGATGAAGAGGGTTGGGGACTTCCTCAGGGCCATGAATGGTAAAAGATTTTTGAGTTTATTTAAGGTCATGTTTGAATGTACTGAGCAGAAAAGAAAGAAATTAGGAAGGAAGATGTCTTAGTTATCTGCTGTTGTTTTTAGGTGCCATTGAGTAGACTCTGATTCATAGTGACCTTATTTACAACAGAACAAAATACTACCTGGTCCTGTGCCAGCCTCACAGTCTTTCTGTGCATGAGCCCATCATTGCAGTAACTGAGTCAATCCATCTTGTTGAGGGTCTTCCCCTTTTTTGTTGACTCTCATGATACCCGTCTCTAGAGACTGGTCCCTTCTGAAAACATTACCACCACTTGTCTGTCAGTTTGTTGTACTATGGTGGCTTAATTGTTGCTGTGATACTGGAGGCTATGCCACTAATATTTCAAATACCAGCAAGGTCACCCATGATGAACAGGTGGAGCTTCCAGACAAAGATAGACTGGGAAGAAGGACAGGGCCATCCAATTCTGAAAAAAATGCCTACTGAAAACCTTAAAAATAGACCTTAGTTACCTAGTACTCGTATAACAGAAATCTCACAAGTGTATGGCTTTACCAAAAATAAACTTATTGTTTCACGGTTAGAAGGCTAGAAATCCAAACTCAGGGCACCAGCTCAAGAGGAAAGCTTTTTCTCTCTGTTGGCTCTGGCAGATGTTCCTTGTCCCCTTTCAACACCTGTAGTCCCTGTGTCCCTTGGATATCTCCCTGTGTCTTTGCATCAATCTTCCCCTGTGTCTAGGTTTTCAGCACAAGAACTCTGGGACCAAAGAATCTGTTTTGCTCCTGGCTCCTGTTGAGACCCCTCTGATCTCTGTTGTTGTTGTTATGTTCCGTTGAGTCGGACTCAACTCATAGTGACCCCTCCTTGGGTTTCCAAGGCTATATAACTACAGAAGTAGATTGCCCAACCTTCCTTCCGAGGAGTTGATGGTGGGTTCTTCTTATTTAATCTCTTATATCTCAAAAGAGATTGACTCAAAACACAATCTAATTTTGTAGCTTGCATCCTGCCTCATTAACATAACTGCCTCCAATCCTGTCTCATTAACATCATAGAAGTTAGGATTTACACACATATGATAATTACATCAGGTCACAAAATGAAGGATAAGTTTATAATACTGAGAATCATGGCCCAGCCAAGTTGGTAGTATTTTTTAGGGACACAATTCAATCTATAAAAAAAGATAAGATCATAGATGAGAGAGCTGGGTGATATATCAAGTTGGAAGGAAGAGACTAGCCCTTATCAGGAAAAGGAAGTGAAGTCAGAAGGCAAGAGGTTTCTAGGAAGAGTGTAAGTAGTCAGATGTGGGCAGATGAAGTAAAAGCATGAGGAGTGAAATTTTAGAAACTTATGTGTGTGGAAGCCATTATTATTTATTATTCACTTAATAATAAAACTTAGTCAGCACATCTTCCTAGGATAGGTCTTTAACAAAGATAGAGATAAAATACCAAACACAAAAATATCACATGGCCAGCACTGCTTCTAAGACCAAACTCACTGCTGTGGAGTTGGATCTGACTCATAGTGACCCCTCCTTGGGTTTCTGAGATGATATCACTATGGAAGTAGATTGCCCAACCTTCCTTCCAAGGAGTGGTTGGTGGGTTTGAACTGCCAGCCTTCTGGTTAACAGTCAAATGCCTTAGGCACTACGCCACCAGAGCACCACAACACTGCTTAGAGGTTCATTAAAAATGAATTTTTATTTAATTATTTCTTGGCCTTAGGCTGGGTCTTCTTCAAACAGGCATGCATTTGTCATTTCAACTGCAAGGTCCAACATGGACAGACAAACCATCTTATTCATCATCAACCTCCACAGAGCACTATGACTGGTATTTTTTAGACCATTGGTATACATTTGCCGGATGACTGAATGAATGCACGACTCCACTAAGAAGTAGATGTTTCTAGCCTAAAGAAGTTTATCCTTGAATATTGCTCTTCATTCTCAGTTGAGAAAGTAGTTGGTAAGATCATTTAGGTAAATTAGCTACAGGAAAAAAAAAAAAAATTCAAAAAGCAGAAAGTACTCTAGAAGTGACCCATTAAGACACCCCTGTGAGATTCTTTATTACCATGCCAGGAAAATAATGACCCATCATCAATACAGATAATTGCTAAAGCACATTGATAGGAAAGGCATCTTAATTAAAGATTCTATTGGAAACATATGTGAACCAATCCAGTTTCTAGGCCACAGGGCAATAATAACCTGCCTATCTAATATGTTTCTTATTTTTATGAGCATTTATTGTTTAGAGCAATACTATCTAATTGGACCAAGCACAGGAGAAAAAAAATAAACATTAATGCTATTTTCTCTGAGTTCGATACAGTTTTTGAATGGGAATGTGACTGCAGAGTACAGAAATATGTGAACTTGACTTCTAGGACATGATGACTGAAGAGAAGAGGAAGCCTTGGCAAAGTCCACTGGATGTAGATATGCACGCAGGTAGTGCTGGGAGTCCCTGCATAGTGCAAATGGTTATGCACTCAGCTGCTAACTGAAAGGTTGGTGGTTCAAATCCACCCAGAGGCACCTAAGAAGAAAAGCCTAGCAACTTGCTTCCGAAAACTCTTTGGAGCACAATTTTACTCTGAAGCACATGAGGTTGTCATGAGTTGGAACTGATTCTTGATAACAGTTGGTGGTAGTGGTCATTGGTCCTGACTTAGTTTTCCCTTATGACTCATGTTTCCTCTGGGACTGAGCAGATTCTTTCCTCATGTCCCTGAACCCCATAAGAAAGTAAAAGGTAGAACTTTAAATAGAAAATGCAAAGAAAAACTTTAATTAGGGTACTAAAATTGCCATAAAAACTAATATAGTAAAGGTTGTATATCAACTTGGCTGGCCATGATTTTGAATGGTTTGGCAGCTGGATGTAGTTGTTCCCCATGATGAGACTGGATGTGGTGTAATCACTTCCATGGTGGAATCTGCTGTGAGCAGCTAATCAGTTGAGGGAGACTAGCCTCCAGGGTGTGGTTTGCTTCTAGTATATGTAGGAAGGATCCTGCATTTGGTTCAGTCTTCATTTCCAGTTCCTGGACTTGAACCACTGGCCTGCCATGTTGCCTGCTGATCTTGGGGTTTCTGCCTTTGCAGCCTGTGAATCAACAACCTGCCCTTTTACCTGCTGATCTTGGATTCATCAGCCTCAGCAGCCATCATTAGCCAGCTGTGTGAGTCAGGAGACGCCTCCAGCCTGGAAGGCAGAGCTGAAGCCCAACATTGAGAGACTTCACCCAGCCCCAAGAGCTGGCACTCTGAACTCAGACTTCTAGCCTAGTCTTCCCCCAGAGCTAGCACTCTAAATTCAGACTTGTAGCCTTTTAAACTGTAAGAGGATAAATTTCTGTTTTTTTGAAGGCACAAACTTGTGGTATTTCTGTCATATCAGCACTAGAGAACTAAGACAAGTAATAACATATAAACCCTAAACAATGTATGAATTCTTTCTTCTTGCAATACAAATATTAAACCTTAAAATAAAAATAGTTGTGTACAAAATGCTCTAAATTTCTGCTTATATCAATTTGTCCGTGGATTCCTGTTTTCTGAACTCTTTACTGAGTTTATGTGTTTGAAATGGAGTGGGAAAAAGGCTTTGTAATTTGAAACCATGATAGGTTGTATAGGGCAACTGCTGTATGTTAAACAAATAGTTCGAACAATGACTTGGTGTTATTCTTCTGGAGTTTTCCATGAGGCAGGACAAGAAATATTATGTTATTTGTCTTTTTATACTTGTTACTGACAGGTGAAAGTGTTCTCATCTATGCTATTGCTTTGATTTTTTCTTTTGTAGCATTGTACTAAAAACATGTTGCTGTTAAAAGGTTTGATAAGCTATGGGCTTATACTGATTTGATATATGTAAAATTATTGTCCTCATTGCTTTTCGGTATCACAGCAACCAAACCAATGCACATTTTATTAAGAAATCTCCTTGAGCAAAAAAGTTCAATCCATCAGGTAGCCTGATGTCAGAGTTGATACAGTATTATCTTCAACCCATTTGCTTTTATTAATGGTGAAATACAGAGCATAAGACAGCTTCCCATTGAGTTCTCTCAGCTATGTTCATTTTCCTCTTAATATTCTTTCCCATTTGGCTGCATTTCTGCCCTTTTTTGTCCTTTGTTTGGTTTGTTGACATTTGTAATATTCTTTACTTAGTTTTTTCTTTGTTTTAGCTCAGAGGGCCTGAAGGCAGGACCAGAATAGCAAGTTGAGGTTGCAAAAAAACAAAATCACTCATATCAAGTCAATCCCAACTCATAACAACCCTATAGGACAGAGTAGAACTGCTCTATAGGGTATCTGAGGCTACAAGTATTTTTTTTTTTTTTAAGCCTCATGTTATTGGGAGGCAATGCTGTATAGTGATGATTTGAGATATAGCTCTGAAGTCACAATGCTTGATGTCATGGGTTGAATTTTGTTCCCCAAAATATGTGTCTATTTGGCTGGGCCATTATTCTCAGTGGTTTGGCAATTATGGAATGATGCAATTTGGCAGTTATTTAATAATATAATCAGTTCCTGATGATGTAATCTGTTGTGATCATCCAATCAGTTGAAAAGGAATTAGACTGGGATGTAACACCCTTCCTGTTACAGCCCAAATTTAATGGAAGGGGAGTTTCCCTGGGGTGTGGCCTGTATGACATGTTATCTTTCTTTTTTTAATTGTGATTTGGGTGAAAGTTTACAAGGCAAATTCACTTTCCATACAGCAGTTCACATACACTTTGTCTCATGACAGTGACTGTAATTTCCCACAATGCAACAGCACTCCTCCCATTTCTTCCCCATAATTACCTCTTCCATGTGTTCTTCCCTCCATGTACTCCTGCCCCCTGAGCTATCTCCCTTTGCATAGACAGCCCTTCTATTCGCCCATGATTGTTCTCTCCAAGGAGTGTACCTACCTAATGTAAATTTTCACTTCATGTGCCTGTCTTTTGTTTGGCTGGAAGCCACAGGAGTTGGTTCAATTCCAGACCTGAAGGGCAGCTAAAGGCCATAGTCTCAGTGGTTTCATCAGGCTCTATCAGACCAGCAAACCTGATCCCTCCCCCCTTTTTTTTCCAATTATTTTGAGTTTTGTTGCACATTGTTCTCCCACTCTATCCAGGATTTCCTACATAGATCCCCCTCTGAGTGGTTGTGTAGTAGCTGGGGACCATCTAGTTCTGGTCTTGTAGTCATGTAGGCGGAGGATCGCATGGTGTACCAGTCACTTGGACTAATTGTTTCCATGAATCTTTGGTTTTCTTCATTCTTCTTTGCTCTGGACGAAGAGAGACCCATCATTGCATTTAGATGACTGCTTGCCAGCTTTCTTTTTCAGCCTTGAAGGAAATCGTACTTTATTTTCATTGATTGATTGATTGATTGATTGCAGTGTTCCCTCCCCTCCCTTCCCCTCCCATCCCTGGTAACCAACAAAGAAAGTTCTCTTCCATATATAAACCTTTCCTTGACTTTTTTACAATAATGAACTAATATGATATTTGTCCTACTGTGATTGACTTATTTCACTCAGCATAATGCCCTCCAAATTCATCCATGTTAGGTGGTATTTTGCAGATTTTACATTATTCTTTAGGGCTGCATAGAATTCCATCATGTGTCTATGTACCACAGTTTGGTTATCCATTCTGTTGATGTGCGTTTAGGTTGTTTCTATCCTTTTGCTATTGTAAATAGTGCTGCAATGAACATGGATGTGCCTGTATCTGTTCTTGTCCTGGCTCTCACTTCTTTAGGATATATACCTAATAATGGGATTGCTGGGTCAAATGGTATTTCTAATTCCAGCATTTTAAGGAATTGCCATATTGTTTTTCACACTGCTTGTATCATTTTACAGTCCCACAGCAGTGGATGAGAGTCCCAATCTCTCCACATCCTCACCAGCATCTGCCATTTTCTGTCTTGTAGAACTTTGCCATTAGTGCTGGGGTGAAATGGTACCTCACTGTTGTTTTGATTTGCACCTCTTGGACGGCTAATGATCATGAGCATTTCTTCATGTATTTGCTGGCTGCCTGAATATCCTCTTTGGTGAAGTGTCCATTCACATCTTCTGCTCATTTTTTAAATGGATTGTTAATCTTTTTTGCTGTTGAGGTGTTGGAGTTTTCTATATGTTTTAGAGATAAGTCCCTTTTCAGATATTTAATTATCATCATGCTTGAATTCGTAGCTGTCATTTTGTTATATGCTTTTTCATGGTATTGATTTCTTTGTTCCGTATAATTTTCTGTGTTGAGTTCATTTTGTCTATGAATCATGTTATCAATTCCTTCATTGCTATTGGTTTAATATTTGCTAAATATTTGTGCTGGTCTTTTTTTTTTTTAATTTTGTTGTGAAGGTTTATCACTTTTCTTTGAGGTTACCCTGTGATTTATAATTTCCTCCCAAGTTTGGAATAGTCTGTTCTATTTTGTAGTTGTCTTTACTTCCCCACCATTTAGAAATTCTGTAACCACACAGTTTTTTCCCTCTTTTTTGGTTTGTCATTTGTCAATTGATGTCTCTGGTTTACAATCTTGGAGGCTTATTTACTGCTTGCAAGCTTTTAAGATTCCAGTCACTACTCAACAAAGTAAGATGTGAAACAACGTTTTATGTAGTATGCTATGCCAGTTGAGCTTGATGTCCCCTGTGACTACGGTCCCGGGCCCACAGGTCCAACTACTCACTCCCTCTGGGTAGCTGACTGTGGCCAAGAAGTGGCTACAACCTTGTCCCTTGTCAGCTCTACTATATATCTGGGAATTCTTATAGGACATACCAATACACTTGTAGAAACATTGTCTGCCAGCCCTTTACATGATCTTGGGTACACTCCCCACTTCATAGACATACCTAATAGTTCAGCCTGTCTACCCATCTATCCACCCGTATACCCATGTTTGCCTTCACTGACAATGCAGTACTGTATGTGCAAAAGGGTTCATCTTTGTTGTCTGTACCTCACATGTACCTCTCTATGTCTTCCTTTTCTTCAATGCCACCATGTTGATCACTCACATTTGGTACATTGCCTTTCTCTTCACCCAAATCAATATTTGTTTCTACCTATCAGTAGTGTTCCCTCCACTCCCCTCCCACTCCTGCTAACCAACAAAGAAAATTTTCTTCAATATATAAACCTTTCCTTGACTTTTTATAATGACAGACTAATACAATATTTGTCCTTCTGCGATTGACTTATTTCACTCAGAATAATGTCCTCCAAGTTCATCAATGTTATGTGGTGTTTTGCAAATTCTATGTTATTCTTTATGGTTGCATACTATTCCATTGTGTTTGTTCAGCAATCTCTTTGCTGGTGTAGAGGAATCCAACAGATTTTTTGAACGTTGACTTTGTATCCTGCCACTATGCTAAATCTCTCAACTTGTTCCAGTAGATTTTTTACTGAGTCTCTTGGGTTTTCCAGGCATAGGATGATATCATCAGCAAATGAGAGTAGTTTGACTTCTTCCTTACCAGTTGGGATGCCTTTGATTTCTCTTTCTTGCCTTATTGTCCTGGCTAGGACTTCCAATACAATGTTGAATAGAAGTGGTGACAGAGGACATCCTTGTCTGGTTCCTGTTCACAAGGGAAATGGTTTCAGTCTCTCTCCATTGAGAATAATGTTGGCTGTTGGTTTTGATAGACACTTTTTATTATGTTGAGGAATATTCCTTCTATTCCTAATTTTCTGAGAGTTTTGATTAGGAATGGGTGTTAAATTTTATCAAATGCCTCTTCTGCAGTGACTGATATTTCCTTTTATTTATGTGGTGGATGACGTTGATTGTTTTTCTTATGTTGAAACATCCTTGCATACCTGATATGAACCTCACTTAGTCATAATGGATTATTTTCTTGGTAAGAAGTTGGAGTCTATGGGCTAAGATTTTGTTGAAGATTTTTGCATCTATATTCATGAAGGATATTGGTTTGTAGATTTCCTTTTGAGTGATGTCTTTGCCTGGTTGTGGTATCGAGGTTATGCTTGATTCATAAAATGAATTTGGGAGGATTCTATCCTTTTCTGTGTTTTGGAATAGTTTGAGTAGGATTGGTGTCAGTGCTTGTCTGAATGTTCGGTAGAATTCTCTGGTGAAGTTGTCTGGGCCAGGACTTTTTTGTTGTTGTTGTTGGCAGTGTTCTGATGACCTGTTCAATTTCTTCTTTTGTTATGGATCTGTTCAACTTTTCCACATCAGTCAGGGTTGATTAAGGTACGTGGTGTGTTTCTAGAAATCTGTCCATTTCTTCCAAATTTTCAAATCTGTTGGAGTACAGTTCTTCATAATATCCTGATATTATCTCTTTTATTTCAGTTGATTCTTTTGTGATGTCATCCATTTCATTTTTCATTCGTGTTATTTGTATTCTCTCCCTCTTTCCCTTTGTTATGTTTGCCAGTGGTTTGTCAATTTTATTAATGTTTTCAAAAAACCAACTTCTAGTCTTGTTGGCTTTTTCTATTATCTTTCTAATTTCTGTTTCATTGATTTCTAGTTGAATCTTTATCATTTCCTTTCTTCTGGTGACTGTAGGCTTTTCTTGCTGTTCTTTTTCTAATTGTTGGAGATGTTAGTTTAAAGTGTTTATTGTGATTCTTTCTTCTTTTTTTGATGTGTGCATTTATTGCTATAAATTGGTCTCTGATCACTGCTTCTGCTGTATCCCAAAGATTTGGGTATGTTGTGTTTTCATTCTTGTTTGATTCAAGGAATTTTTGAATTTCATTTTTTATTTCTTCTCTTACCAGTTTTTCTTAAGGAGGGTATTGTTCAGTTTCTATGTGTTTACTCTTTTCCTGTTGATCTTCCTATTGTTGATTTCTAATTTGATAGCATTGTGATCTGAGAAAATGTTTTGCAACATTTCAGTGTTTTTAAATTGATTAAGGCTTGCTTTATGGCCTAACATATGTTCTATCATGAAGAATGTTCCATGTGTAGTGGAAAATAATGTATATTGTGCTGTTGTTGGGTGAAGTGCTCTGTAGATGTCTATAAGGTCAAGTTGGTGATTGTATTGTTTAGTTCTTCTGAATCCTTGTTAAGTATCTTTCTAACTGTTCTATCTTTGATCGAAAGTGGTTTATTACACTCTCCTACCTCTGGTAGCATAGTGCCTAAGGCATTTGACTGCTAACCAGAAGGCTGACGGTTTAAACCCACCAGCCACTCCTAGGAAGGAAGATGGGGCAATCTACTTCCATAGTGATACTGCCTTGGAAACCCAAGGAAGGGTTGCTATGAGTCAGGTCCAACTCGATGGCACATAACAACAACAACAACACTATGACTGTGAAGTCATCTATTTGCCTTTTCAACTCTTTTAAAGTCTGATTTATGTATTTGGGGCGCTTTCATTGGGTCCATAGATATTTATTATGGTTATATCTTCTTGTTTAATTGATCATTTAATCATTATATAATGTTCTTCCTTGTCTCGTATGGTGGTTTTTGTCTTAAAGTCAATTTGATCAGAAATTATTATCCCCACTCCTACTCTTTTTTGATTGCCATTTACTTGATATATCTTTTTCCAACCTTTGATTTTAGTGTGTTTTTGTCTTTGTCTCTAGGGTATGTCTCTAGAGCATATTGATCAGTTTTGTTTTTGTACCCAGTCTCCAACTCTCCGTCTCTTGAATGGTCCATTTAATGCATTAACATTCAGCGTAATTGATAAAGTATGAGTTGGTTGCTGACATTTTGTTATGTGTTTTTTTCATGGTGTTCCTGGTTTCTTTGTTCCACATAATTTTCTGTGCTAAACTCATTATGTTTATGAAATATGTTATCATTTCCTTTGTTGCTATTATTTTAGTATTTGGTAAATATTTGTGCTTGTCCTCTTTTTTATTGTGATGTGAAGATTTATCATTTTTCTTTGAGATTACCCTGTGATTTATAATTTTCTTTCTGAGTTTAGAACAGTTCTTTCTATCTTGCAATTCTCTTGACTTTCTTGCCATTTAGAAGTTTTTTAATTATATTATTTTTCCCTCTTTTTGGTTTGTAGTTGTCCTCATTCTCATTTGCCAATTGATGTCTCTGGGTCGCTGTTTACAATCTTGTAATCTTATTTTACTTTGGATACATCCATAGCTGTGTTGTTTTGTAGGTTATGTAATTTTGTGTATTAATGGTCAGTTGTTGTTTACCATTATTGGTTCTCTGTTCAAAGGACTCCTTTCAGTATCTCTTGTAAGGTTGGTCTGTTTTTAACAAATTTCCTTAATTTCTGCTTATCTGGAAGTCTCCAAATTTCACCATCATATTTGAGGGATGATTTTGCTGCGTATATAATTTTTGGTTGGAAAATTTTCTCTTTAAGGGTTTTACGTATAGTGCCCCATTGCCTGCTTGCTTGCATTGTTTCTGCTGAGAAACAAGAACTTTTTCTTTTTGGTTTTCCTTTGTAACTTTTCATTTTTCCTGTGCTGCTTTCAGGATTCTTTCTTTGTCTTTGGTTTTGATGAGTTTGATGATGATATGTCTGGTAGCATAGTGCCTAAGACACTTGACTGCTAACCAGAAGGCTGGTGGTTCAAACCCATCAGCTGGCTACTCCTTGGTAGGGAGGTTGGGAAATCTACTTCCATAGTGATGCCACCTCAGAAACTGAAGGACAGGTCACTATGAATCGGGTCCAACTCAATGGCACATAACAACAACAACGTCTTGGTGATTTTCTTTTGGGATCCATCTTGTTTGGGGTTTGTTGGACTTCCTCGATGGATATATTCTCATCTTTCATCATATCAGGGAAGTTGTCTTCCAAGAAATCTTGGACAATTTTCTCAGTGTTTTTCTTTTTCTCATCATATTTTTAAATTCCAATTGCATGTAGTTTATTCCTTTTGATGGTATCCCACATGAACCTTAGACTTTCTTCATTTTGTTTTGATCTTTTTTCTGATTGTTCCCTTTCCAAAGAAGTTTTCAGGTATTTGTCTTCAATCTTATTTATTCTGTCTTCTATTGCATTGATTCTACTCCTTTGCCCTTTCAATATGTTATCTATTTCTGAAAATTTAGTATTAATCTTCTGGATTTCTATCTGTAAATTTTGAATCATATCTAATTTTTCATTTGTTTTGTCATTTTGTTCTTGTATTTTCTTTGGAAATTGGTCTAGGATTTTGTCTGTGTTTTCCTTAATTTTGTCACTGTTTTCCTTGATCTGTCTCTCAATCCTTTGAAGATACCTAAATACAATTCTTTTGAATTCCTTATAAGGCAGTCTAATGCTGCTTTTTCCTCAGGGATGTGTTCTGGGTCTGTATCCTGCTCCATTGTTTCTAGCACGTTGTCTTACTCCTTTTTGTGGACTGTGATGGTGTGTTGTCTCTGAGACATTGTGATGTTGCTGTATTTAGATCTCTGTTAACTGTTCATGAAGAGCAGTAAGGGTGAGTCAGGCTCTTCTTTTTGGTCATTTATCATTGGCCAATTGTTGGAGAAGGAAGTTGTGGGTCTTCCTCTGTAAGTGGAGCTTCAGGAGGCATGGGTGTGGTTCCATTGTATGGACACAGTCGTTGTCTCCCACTCAGTTAGACAAAAACAACAATTTAAAAACCATGAAAAAAGTAAAACCAAGTGGACAATAAACACACCACATAAACACACAGGAACAATCACCAAAAAAAGAAAAAGAAAAGAAAAGAAAAGAAAAAACCTGCAATATCTGAAGCTAGGGCAATAAGAGAAAAAAGTAGATTAGGAGCATCATGAAGAAAAAAATGAGAAAAACACCAAAAAAGAAACAAGGAATGAGATTAGCCACAAGGGGAAAAAAAAAAAAAAAAAATGGAACCAGGAAGAGGGAAGAGAGAAAAAGCTGAAAACTAGAACCTAGGAAGGGAAGAACAAAGAATAATAATAAAAATGACAATAATAATAATTTTAAAACAGACAAAACCCAACAAACTAAAAAAAAAAAAGAAGAAAAGAAATCTGGGCAGCGCAGGGCACCCAAGCTCTGTCAGAGCACACAGATTGGGGTGGAGTTCCTGCTGGACCAGAAAGAAGGTGGGTGGGAATGAGGTGAGGATGGCCGCACCTCTGTTCACCAAGAGTAGCAAAGGAAATGCCACATTTTTCCAGTCATTGGCATTTGGAATGTGCTTTTGGTTCCTGGCAAGTAGAGCCTATTCTTAAGTCCCTGAAATCTGAGAGAATGCTGTAGCTTCAAATATCCAAAATGGTCGAACTTCTTGTAAACGTTCAAAATGGCTGTGCTCTCCATCAGGCAAAAGTCCACAGCTTAATCTGCCTTCCTTTTGGCTGCTTCCCCCTTTATTCACCAGCCACCAGTGCAGTCCTCCATGCAGATCCTGGCTAGCAGGGAAGATCTTTGGGTTAATTCTTAGGTCCTAACATCAGTCAGCAATATCCAAGCTGTCTGTGCCATCAGGATCGCTGTCAGACCACAGCTCCGTATGTCTCCTTTTTTGCTGTTTTCATGCAAATTCTTCTACTAGTTGGAATTTCATCCATGTCTATATCCTTCCCTTTAATGCTTGGGACTCCAGGATTATCTCATGTATCTGTGTTAATTGGTTCCTCTTTTCTTTGTTGAAGAGGGTCTGTGCAGTCTTTCTGACTATTCTGCCATCTTACCAGAACTCTGCCCTGAGGCTACAAATCTTTACAGAAGCAGACTGCCTCATCTTTCTCCCATTGAGTGGCTCTTTGGTTCAAACTGGCAACCTTCTGGTTAGTATCCTAATGCCTTCACTACTATGACACATCTGCACCTTTTCATTAGTTGCTTCATATTTGGGGTCAGGTTTGAGAGACGATGAGTGTAAAGGCCAGATGAGCCACACAGTCTAAGCAAGTTGTCTTTCACATGCAGGTTGTTGAGTGCCTGTCTGTCATTTGAGAATTATAATATGGTGGCTCTGACTACCCTAAGACATTACACATGGAGAGATGGTCAAGATAAGTCTGCACTGACAGAACTTGGTAGGTAACTCCTTTAAAACCCACTAGTATCAAGTAGATTCTGACTCATAGTCACCCTACAGGACAGAGTAGAACTTCCCCATAGGATTTCCAAGGCTATAAATCTTTGAGGAAGCACACTGCTTCATCTTTCTCTCACAGAGTGACTGGTAGATTCGAACTGTTGATCTTTTGCTCAGTAGCTGAATGCTTTAACCACTGCAATATCAGAGCACCTTAGTAATTTCTTTAGCAGTTGTTAATTAAGAGACACTTGTTATTTGTGGCTAACTTTAACACTATCCATCATGAGATATCCTGATGCCAAATTCCATTTGACCTTTTCTGATACCCTTTAATTATTTACTAGAGTGGAGATGTTTCAGGGCATAAAAGGGTGGGAAGAAAAAAGCTGAACAAGGGAGTAATTTATAATGGAACTAAAATATTCATAAAATGACAACTCAGATACTTCAATTAACACCTTACATTGTAATTTTATTTGAAATCGTAAATTGAAGCCTCTGAATAATGTTTGTTTTGCATGGATGCTGCACTTCTGAACTGAGCAGGCAAATCTGTAAAAGGAACTCTGATGGCACAGTGGTTAAGCACTTGGCTGCTAACAGAAAAGTAAGCTGTTCATACCCACTAGCTTCTCTGTGGGGAAAGATTTGGCTGTCTGCTTCCATAAAGATTTATAGTCTTGGAAACTCTATGGGACAGTTCTACTCTGTCCTACAGTCTTGCTATTAGTTGGAATTGACTATATGACAATGGGTTTGGTTTTGGATTTTGCTCTCTTTAGATCTCGAGTAGGAAATGATCTCTCTATACATACCAGTATAAATGGTGTTTTAGGTTAAGTTCTCTAGAGAAACAAAACCAATAAAGCTTATATATATATGGATAGATACTGAAAGAGAGGGAAAGAGAGAGAGAGAGAGAGAGAGAGTGAGAGAGAGAGAGAGATTTACTTCAGGAAATGTCTCACAGAGTTATAGAAGCTAGCAAATTCCAAGTTCTTGGGTCAAACATCAAGCTGGAGTCTTTTCCTGACTCCCAAAGCTGCAGGGGCTGACGAACCCAAGATTGGGAGGCAGCATGGTAGGATCCAGATACGACAGAAAGTTCTTGGATTTTCCCCAGATATCCATGTATATATATATTGTAACCAGGGCACATTCTTAAGGAAACTCCCTTTCAATTGATTGGCTGCTCAAAGCATCTCTCACCATGGAGGTGACTACCTTACATCAGATCTCATCATGGGAATGATCACACCACAGCCACTCAAGCCACTCAGAATCAGGGTCCAGCCAAGTTGACTTACTATAGCAAATGGTAAAAATGGGAACTGTGAGTTCACAAACTTAGTTTTTAAAAGTGAGATCGTGGACTTTTTGAAAAGACATGTTTAAGCTACATTTAAAAATGTATAAATTTCAATGTTTTCATAAATGATATCAGTCAACTGTTTATGTAATGGATTATCATTGTACTTGTAATCTTCTAAGCCTTTATGCAGTGACTTGAGAGAAAAAAAAAGGAACTCTGTTGAGTGACTCTGTGGTCTTTGCAAATGTTTTTGTTTTTTGTTTTTTTCTTTTCAGAATTTCCAGGAAGACAAGTCACTGACTCAACTTGGTTTCTTGACACCATTTTGCACTGGATTGTTTGTTTATGTTTGTTTTTGAGGTGAGAGGGCTCAGTTTCACATAATCAGGTAAGTCATAGTCTTTAGTTCATTATACTTATATCAAAAATCCAAACGCACTGCTGTGGAGTTGGATCTGACTCATAGCAACCCCTCCTTGTATTTCCGAGGTGGTATCACTATGGAAATAGATTGCCCAATCTTCCTTCTGAGGAGTGGCTGGTGGGTTTGAACTGCCAGACTTCTGGTTAGCAGTCAAATGCCTTAGGCACTATGCCACCAGAGCTTGTGGGTTCAGTTCTAGACCTCTGCAACAAAGTTAATATCACAATAAAGGAAGTAATATGACTCTTTTTTTTTTTTGTTTCCCAGTGCATATAAAAATGTTGCTTATGTTACACGGTAGTCTGTTAAGAGTGCAATAGAATTATTAAAAATTTTGAGTGTTATGAGAATGACCAAAATGTGACACAGACAAGAAGTGAGCACATGCCGTTGGAAAAATGGCCCCAGTAGACTTGCTTGGGGCACAGTTGTCACAAAACTCCAATTTGTGAAAAAGATAGTATCTGCAAAGTGCAATAAAACAAGATATGCCTGTACAGGTTTGAACTTCCTAACTGTTGACTTTTAAAAAAACAAACAAACAAACTGTTGCTGTCAATTCTGACTCCTAGTGACGCTGTGAGACCAGGGTTTCAAGGGTATAACCTTTACATCAACAGACTACCACATCTTTCTTCTGTGGAGCAGCTGGTGGGTTTGAACTGCTGACCTTTCAATGAACAGCCAGACACTTAACCACTCTGTCAATAGGGTTCCTTTCCTTTAACTATAAAACCAAAAACCAAACCCATTGTCGTCAAGTTGAATTCCAACTCACAGCGACCCTATAGGACAGAGAAGAACTGCCTCACAAAGGCTGTATATCTTTATGGAAGTAGACTGCTACATCTTGTTCTTGCGGATTGATTGGTGGGTTCCAATTGCCAACCTTTCAGGTAACAGCTGAACACTTAACCACTATGACACAAGGGCTCCTAGACAATAGAAAACTACTGTGGAAAAAGGAGTTTGTTCTTCTAGTTCTAGAAAAAGAAGCAACATATTCCTATGCACAAAGTCAGCAAAATTAAAAGGACATCCTTACTCTTTTCTATCACCTAAAACAAGTCTTCAACCACCAAATTTTTGGAATACATTTTTAATTACATCCTCCAATAAGTCTCTCCCTATTTTTCACTTTGGTCATAATTTCCCTGCTTACGCATGTGATATGCAGGAGCCTTTATCTAGCTCCCCAATGGCTGCAGACCAAACATTTTCCCTAAAGAAAAAAACCCCTCTACATGGAATGTTCCAGACTTCAGAGGATTTTCTCTCTAAGCATCTCAAATTCTCATATCACTTCCCCTACTAATGTTCCTTATTGGCAGGGGAATGAGATTTTTCTCTAAGGTAATTCTAATTAAATCCATGAGCTGCATTTTACACACCATCAGGGGACTACATAGAGCATAACATACTCTAGGGAGAGGTGAATGGCTGTGTTGAGAATGGTGAAGCTTCACTGAGGGTTGTCCATGAGGCATGAATGTGTTCATGCCCTAGGAAAACAGTCTCTAGAGTTAATCAAACACTTCAAATAGACTGTTATTGGTGTGGTAGTTAAGGTTATGTGTAAACTTGGCTGGGCCTGTTTGGTAGTTAAGTTTGTGTGTCAACTTGGCTGGGCCTGGTTGAGTTACTGGACAACTGGTTGTAGTATTCCTCATGATGTGACTGGTAATCAATTCCATGTTGGAATCTACTGTAAGCAGCTGAGTAGCTGCCTTAGGGATGTGGTCTGCTTCCTGTACATAAGGAGAAGCCTTGGGGAATGGTCTCTAGCTTATGCCACACTTGAACCCTGCATTAGCTATATCATTGTTTATCCTGTCATGCTCTGACAACCTTGGGACTTTCAATGAAATTGAATTAATGGCCTGGCATGTGGTTTGGTAACATTGGGGCTGTGCCTTTTTACTTGTCATCCTTGGGCTTGTCAGTCTCAGCAGCCAGCAACTGTCTGAATGAAGAAAAGTCTCTAGCTTCAGTGGGCTGGGAGTAGGAGGCAGAGCCGAAGCCCAAGGTTGAGGGGCTTTCACCCAGCCCCTAGGGCTGGCACTTTGAACTTGGATTTTTAGTCTCCTAAACTATAAAATAATAAAGACTTATTTGTTAAAAATATCCACTTGTGGTATTTGTTTGTTAGAGTGGCACTATGTTGTTGTTGTTGTTATGTGCCATTAAGTCAAACCCAACTCATAGTGAACCCTCCTTGGGTTTCTGAGGCAGTATCACTATGGAAGCAGATTGCCCCATCTTCTACCAGAGCAGCACTATAGGTAACCAAAACAATGGGGTGTTATTAACTATCAGAAACCAATAATGTGTTTTACATTGTATCTTATGAAGAGGGTCTGAGTTACATTCTAATAAATCAAGGATGAGATCCTCTGATGGATATAGTAGGGAATCTGACTTTAACTTATATTCCTTTCTATTTTTCCCCAACTCATATAGATATTTTGTAAATAAAACAAGTTGCTTTCAAAAACAAACAAAACCAAATTCACTGTCGTTGAGTCAGATCTGACTCATAGCAAGTTTCTCAGGCAGTATCACTACAGAAGTAGACTGCCCAATCTTCCTTCTGAGGAGTGGCTGGTGGGTCTGAACCACCAGCCTTCTGGTTAGCAGTCAAATGCTTTAGGCATTGTGCCACCAGAGTTCCTAATTTCTGTCAAGTCACCAGAATATCTCATTTAATTCTCTCTAGACTATAAACTCCACCATTTTTCTGTCAGTTTTCATACTGTGGTGGCTTGGGTGTTGCTTGTGAGACTGTCTCCATGGTGCACAGGTTTCAGCAGAGCTTCCAGACTGAGATGGCCTTGGAAGGAGGAAGAGGCCATCTACTTTTCAAAGAATTGGCCAGTGAAAACCTTAGGAATAGCAGTTAATCACTGTCTGATATAGTACTGGAATATTTATGCATAGCCCTGAAACATTGTCTGATATAATGCTGAAAGATGAGCCCCTCAGGTCAGGAAGTACTCAAAATATGACTGGGGAAGGGGGAAGTGCTGCCTCCTTAGAGTAGAGCAGACCTTAATGCTATAGATGGAGTAAAGTTTCAGTACCTCCATTTGCTGATGTGGCATGACTCAAAATGAGAAGAAACAGCTGCAAGCATCTATTAATAACTGGAACATGGGATGTACAAAGTATAAATCAAGGAAAATTAGAAGTTGTCAAAAATGAAATGGGACACATAAAGATTGACATCCTAGGCATTAGTGAGTTGAAATAGACTAGTTTTGGCCATTTTGAATCAGACAACCATATGATCTACTGTCAGGAATGACAACTTGAAAAGGACTGGCATGGCTTTCATCATCACAAAAAATGTTTCAAGATCTATCCTGAAGTACAATGCCACCAGTGATAGGATAATATCCATATACATACAAGACCAGTTAATATTACCATTATTCAAATTTATGCATCAACCACCAAAGCCAAAGATGAAGAAATTGAAGATTTTTACCAACTTCTGCATCTGAAATTGACCAAACATGCAATCAAGATGTGTTGATTATCACTAGTGATTGGATTGCAAAAGTTGGCACAAAGAAGAATCACTAGTAGTTGGAAAATATGGCCTTGGTGATAGAAATAATGCTGGAGATTGCATGATAGAATTTTGCAAGACCAATGAGTTATTCATTGCAAATACCTTTTTTCAACAACAAAAACAGTGTCTATAAGTGGGGACTTCACCAGGTAGAGTACACAGGAATCAGATGGATCACATCTCTGTAAAGAGGCAGTGCAAAAGCTCGATATCTTCAGCCCAAACAAGGCAAGAGCTTTGTGGAATAGACCATCAACTGCTTATATACAAGTCCAAGTTAAAGCTAAAGACAATTAAAACCAGTCCACAGGAGCCAAGATATGACCTTGATTTTATCCCTCCTGAATTTAGAGACCATCTAAAAAACAGATTTGAAGCATTGAACACCAGTGGCCAAAAACCAGAGGAATTGTGGGATGACATCAAGAACACCATCTATGAAGAAAGCAAAATGTCATTAAAAAAAAAGGAAAGGAAGAAAAGACCAAAATGGATGTCAGAGGACACTCTGAAACTTGCCCTTGAACAGAAAGTTGCTAAACCAAATGGAAGAATTGACAAGATAAAAGAGCTGAACAGAAGATTTCAAAGAGCAGCTTGAGAAGACAAAGCCAATTATTATAATGAAATGCTCAAAGACCTGCACACACTCATCATTTCTCAATCTGAAAGAACTGATGAGAAAATTCAAACCTCGAGTTGCAGTATTGAAAGACTCTATGGGCAAAATACTTATTTTGATGCAGGAAACATCAAAATAAGATGGAAGGAATACACAGAGTCACTGTACCAAAAAGAACTGGTTGGTGTTCATCCATTTCAGGAGATAGCATATGATCAAGAAACAATGGTATGTAAGGAAGAAGTCGAAGGTGCACTGAAGGAATTGGCAAAAAAACAAGGCTCCAGGAATTGACAGAATACCCACTGAGATGTTTCAACAAACAGATGCTGTGCTGAAGGCACTCACTCGTCTATGCCAAGAAATTTGGAAGACAGCTACTTGGCCAACTGACTGGAAAAGATCTATATTTTTACCCATTCCAAAGAAAGATGATCCCATAGAATATGGAAATTATCGCACAATATCATTAATATCACATGCAGGTAAAATCTTACTGTACATAATTCAATAGAGTTGAGGCAGTATGTTGACGGAGAACTTCCAGAAATGCAAGATGGTTACAGGAGAGGACGTAGAATGAGGGATACCATAGCTGATGCCAGATGGATCTTGGCTGAAGGCATAGAGTACCGCAAAGGTGTTTATTTGTGTTTTATCAACTATGCAAAAGCATACGATTGTGTGGCTCATAACAAATTATGTATAACATTGAGAAGAATGGGATTTGCAGAATGCTTAATTGTGCTCAAGAGGAACCTGTACATAGACCAGGAGTCTGTCATTCAAACAGAACAAGGGGATACTGCATGGTTTAAAATCAGGAAGGGAATGCATCAGGGTTGTATCCTTTCACCATACTTATTCAATCTGTATGCTGAGCAAATAATCTGGGAAATTGGACTATATGAAGAAGACTGTGGCATCAGGATTGGAGGAAGGCTCATTAACAACCTGTGATATGTAGATGACACAACTTTGCTTGCTGGAAGTGAGGATGACTTGAAGCAGTTATTGATGAAGATTGAAGACCACAGTCTACAGTATAAATTACAACTCAACATAAAGAAAATGAAAATCCTTGTGACTATACAATAAGCAGCATCATGATAAATGGAGAAAAGATTTAGTTGTCAAGGATTTTTATATTACTTGGTTCCACTGTCAATGCCAATGGAAGCAGCAGTCAAGACATTAGACGACGTGTTTCACTGGGCAAATCTGCTGCAAAAGACCTCTTTCAAGTGCTGAAGAATAAAGATATCTCTTTGAAGACTAAGATGAACCTAACCCAAGCCATGGTATTTTCAGTCCCTTCATATGAATGTGAGAGCTAGACAGTGAACAAGGAAGACTGAAGAAGTGTTGATGCCTTTTAGTTGTGGTGTTGGTGAAGAATACTGAAAGTACAATGGACTGCTAAAAGAACAAACAAATCGATCCTGGAAGAAATGCAGCAGGAATGCTCCTTGGAAGTGACAATTGACAGATTTTGTCTCACTGGTGGTGTAGTGCCTAAGGCATTTGACTGCTAACCAGAAGGCTGGCAGTTCAAACCTACCAGCCACTCCTCGGAAGGAAAGTTGGGCAATCTACTTCCGTAGTGATACTATCTCAGAAACCCAAGGAGGGGTCGCTATGAATCAAATCGGACTTGTCGGCAGTGTGTTGCGTTTGTTATTTTACTTTGGTCTTGTTGTCACAAGAGACCATTCCCTGGAGAAGAATATCATGGTTGGTAAAGTGGAGGGTCAGCAAAAACGGGAAGGCCCTCAACAAGATGAATCGACACAGTGGCTGCAACGATGGGCTTAGATATAGCAGGGATTTTGAGGCTGGTGCAGAACCAGGCAATGTTTTGTTCTGTTTTACTTAGAGTCACTATGAGTTGGAGCCAACTTGATAGCAACTAACAACAACAAGAAGAGACTGCAAATTTGTAGGATGTAAAATGTATTAATATCACATTTTGTAAGTGAGGAATCTGAGGATATCATCACCCTCCATGCACTTAAAACTTTTCTATGACTCCAAACCACCACTCCTCTGTCAGTTTTTCGTACTATAGGGCTTCCTCATTGCTGTGAGGTTAGACACTATGTCACCAGTATTTCAAATGCCAGCAGGGTCACCCATAGTGGACAGGTTCCAGTGGAGCATCCAAACTAAGATAGACTGGGAAGACAGATTGGGCCATCCACTTATGAAAAAATTGACCAGTGAAAACCTTGTGAATAGCAGTGAAGCAGTGTCTGATATATTACTGAAAAACTTTATGAATAGCAGTGAAGCATTGTCTGATGTAGTGGCAGAAGGCAAGCCTGTAAGGTTGGAAGGCAACTAAAATACAACTGGGGAAGAGCTGCCTCCTCAAAGTAGAGTCAACTTTAATGATGTGCATGGAGTAAAGCTTTCGGGACCATCATTTGCTGATAGGGCAGGAGTCAAACTAGGAAGTAACAACTGCAAATCTCATTAATAATCATAAAATGGAATGTACGAAGGATATTATTGCTGCTGTTTGATGGATATTGGGTGAAAGCAAAGAATACCAGAAAAATGTTTACCTGTGTTTTACTGACTATGCAAAGGCATTCTACCATGTGGATCATAACAGATAATGAATAACATTGTGAAAAATGAGAATTTCAGAGCATTTAATTGTGCTCATGAGGAACCTGTACATAGATCATGAGGCTGTTGCATGAGTAGAACAAGGGGATACTGCATGGTTTAAAATTGGGAATGGTGTACTTATGGTTGTATCCTTTCACAATACTTACTCAGTCTGTATGCTGAGCAAATACACCAAGCAGGTGGACTATATTAAGAAATGCATCATCAGGATATGCAGTGAAAAAGAGAAAGACTCCAACCTTGCTTGCTGAAAGTGAAGATGTCTTGAAGAACTTACTGATGAAGATCAAAGTCTACAGTGTTCTGTATGGATTACACTTCAACAGAAAGAAAACAAAAATCCTCACAACTGGTCCAATAAGCAACATTATGATAAATAGAGAAAAGATTGAAGTTGCCAAGGATTTCATTCTACTTGGATCCATAATCAACACTTATGGAAATAACAGTGAGAAGTCAGATGCTGTATTGCACTGGACAGATCTGCTGCAAGGGACCTCTTGCTTTTTTTTATTATTAAAAAGCAAAGATGTCATTTTCTAGTCTAAGGTGCGCCTAACCCAAGCTGTGGTATTTTCAATTGTCTCATATGCATATGAAAGCTGACAAGGAATAAGGAAGACTGAAGAGAAACTGATAACTTTGAATTGTGGTGTTGGTGAAAAATACTGAAAATACCAAGGACTGACAAAAGAATGAACAAATCTGTCCTGGAAGAAGTGCAGCTGGAATGTCTAAGGAGAAACAAGAATGACCAGACTTTGTCTCATATTGTCATGTCAGAAGGAACCATTCTTTGGAGGATATCATACTTAGTAATGTAGAGGGTCAGTAAAAAATGGAAAGACCTTCAACGAGATAGATTGATGCAGTGGCTGCAACAATGGGCTCAAGCATAGCAAAGATTGTGAGGATGGTGTATGACTGGGCAGTGTTTCATTCTATTGTACATAGAGTAGCTATGGGTCGGACCCCACTTGATGGGACCTAACAGCAACAACAACAACATGGCTCTAAATTAAAGTCTAAACTCTCTAAGACCCTTTGTATACTTGATTCACTTCAACTTTTGTCACTGCCATTTCACCATGTTATGTTCAGATATACTGAATTACTGAAATTTCTTCATACATTCAGTGGCTTAAAATAGTAATAATTTATTATCTCTCATGATTCTATGGGTTACCTACTAGCTGTTTCGTTGATATGCCTTGGAACACACATGGTTGCATTAATCTGGTGAATTAGTTGGAGGTGAACAGTCCAAATGGGCCTTAACCACATATCTGAGGCCTCTCCACCTGGTCTCTCATCAGTCAATATTCAAGCCCAAGCTTCTTTACATATTTCCAAGAAGGGAGGAATAGTGGCTGCAAGGTATCTTTTGTACAATGCTCCAGAATTTCCACAAGGTCAAGTTCTCTACTTTCTTTTGTTCTTATTTAGTCATAACTAACTCACTGCCATTGAGTCGGATCTGACTCATAGTGACCCCTCCTTGAGTTTCTGAGTCTGTATCACTACGGAAGTAGATTGCCCGATCTTCCTTCTCAGGAGTGGCTGGTGGGTTTGAACCACCAACCTTCTGGTTAGCAGTCAAATGACTTAGGCACTATGCCACCAGTGCTCCATAAGTCATAACAGGAGCCCAGAATCAAAGGAGTTAAGAAACATATTCTACTGCTTTCTAGGAAAAGCAGCAACATCACACTGCAAATAGGCGATGGCACAAGGAGTCAGATTCATTCAAGTCACTATTATAATAATAGTCACACCTAGAATGGTCTCTCCCCTCACTTGGTTAATCCACACTTGCCATTTCTTTCTGGAATTAACCCTAGTGTAGATAACGGACTCCTTCTTGGGCTCCCATAGCATCCTGGCCATATCACTATTATAGTCTCTCATAGGATCTGAAATTGCTGCTCCCATGTGGGTCTTTTCCAGATTATGCACAATTATATCCTTAGGACATAGTACAGTGCCTGACAACTGCTAAGAGTTCACTAAATGGCAGTCCAAATAGAAGAGACTCAAAGAGTTAAAAATCTTATCCCAGGTTACACAGAAAAGAAGCTGTGCCTAGAGCTCTTTGCTCAAGAAAGGGAGGCTTCATACCAGCCTTGATGGTAACAGTTAATGTGATAGAATAGCCTTCTTACTTTGGATTTTAAGGATCAGTTAAGATCCTTAAATTTAAGAGTATTCCTTCTTGTTGTTGAAAGGACTTGAAGGCAATGAATTTGGTTTCTCATTGTCAGGTTTGTGCAGGGAAGAGACTGGAATTGGGGAGCGGAAGTAGATTCTACTAAAAATGTGATCCCGGAATCAGTGACTGTAGCAGCACCCTCACCTGGAGGCTTGTTAGAAATATACAATCCCAGGCCTGCTCCCGATCCTGAATCTTGATCTGCATTTTAGCCAGATGATAATTCTTACGTATTTTAAAGCTTTAGAAGCCATGCGTTAGAGAATATTCCTGGATGCCCTTTTGCTATGCCAGTAACTCTTAAGAGGCAACCCTAGAAGTAGCCTCACTTTCCTTCCTAGGTGAGATGATATTTCCTCATGAACTGTCGTCATATCTGCAGGGTGACTTGAGTTTGACCCTCTCTAATTTTGCTTAGTACAAATAAAAGCAAAGGGACTGATAAGGGGGTCTTTTGTTGAAGTTTCTCAGTGGAGCCCTTGTGGGATGTGTGTTACTGAAACATAGTCATAATGTTTGACCTATGTTAGGCTTATACTGTACTTTTAAGTATGGAAATAGTAAAAGAAGAATTGTGTGCATCAGAGGTAAACCTTATACCTCCTAGAATTTAGATTGTTTTTCTTCCAACCTTCAAATTGCATATGGAAGTGTTTTTCACTTAACTTTCTCTCATTCTTTTCTTCTCCATTTAAAAAATATTGAGAGGAGAGTGTGTTATCATAATAACTGGAGAGGGAAATCACAAACCACAGCTATGTGAAAGTGTGGAAAGAGATACAAATAAACCTCTAAATTCAACCAGGATTTTTTTTTTAAGTATTTAAAAGTAATCATTTTTAATGTAGCACACGTAAGTCAAATGAAGGCTTTCAGAGGTGTACTGGTTACTTAACTGGAGCCCAGGTGGCGCAACAATTAAGCACTGGTGGGTAATCAAAAGTTTGGCAGTTTAAACACATCCAGCTGATCCATAGGATAAAGATCTGCTTCCACAAAGATTACAGCCTAGAAAACGCAATGGGACAGTTCTACTCTGTCACACGGGGTTGCTATGGGCTGAAAATCAACTCCGCAGCACCTAACAACAACTGGTTATTTATCAGTAGTGCATTAGGACGTTGGGGGTACCAAGTGCACTGGGTGACACTGTTAGAGGGGGTGACACCAAAATGACTGTCTATAAATTTTTTGTTCAGTGTTTCAGTAGAAATGTGTTATTTTTTTAAATAAAAATATCCCTGTGGTTAGTTAGAACAATAAAAAGATTTTTCGCAAACTCAGCTTACATGTATCAATATACCTACAAGGCTAAAACTCTATGCTAGTTTACTTTTTGCAACTTCTAATATGCTCCAGTCACAGTTGTCATTATTACCCAATCACAATGATACTTTGAATGACATGGTTTCACTCCACGTGCTACAAGCTTGCGCTGATGTTTTTGTTGCTGCCGTTGCGTTTATAGCTGCTGATTTTTACAAATTTTCTGGTGTTGTAAGCTACAATATTATGGGAGTTAATATTTGTGAAACTATCAATAACTTGTTTTGAGAATGAAGTAGTAATTAAAGGAAAAGAAGGAGAAAAAAAAACGGATTCCACTCAGTTACTAATGTATTAATTAATAACATTGTAATTCAATGTTGAAATATTTTACAAAATAATTTTATTATTAATACTCATTTTATCTAATACTACATTTATGCAACTTACAAGTATACTTATCACACTTTATTGTGTGATTAAAATTGATAATAAATATTACCAAAGATTCTGTTTGGTCTGGTATGGAAGAAGGTCCATGGTGGGGAGGGTGACACCAATGGTAACGATGCTACTCTTAGTTACTTGATATGATATGTTATTATTCTATGCTATAAGTTCTGGTGGTGCTGTGGTTAAAGCATTGGTCTGCTAACCAAAAAGTTGGCAGTTCAAAACCAGCCTTTTGTGGAAGAAAGATGAGGCAATCTGTTTCCATAAAGATTTACAGTCTTGGAAATGCTATGGGGCAGTTCTATTCTGTACTATAAGTTTTCTATGAGTTGGAATCGACTTGATAGCAGTGGTTTTGGGTTTGGATTTATCCTATGTTATCCTATCCTATATCATATTATATTATACTTTATTGTTATTGTTTTTATTTAAATTAAAAATGACAATAGCACTGTGAAGTCAAAGCTTATTAGAATTCTAACACAAGAAGGGTTGGCTTTTAGGTGTGTGTGTGTGTGTGTGTATTTGTAGGATGAGCTTCCTCTGGACTATACCTTTGTGAATAAACTCTGAACTCCATCAACTTCACTAAAATTTGGGTTTTCTGAGCTTGATACTATTAATTGTTGTCAAGTTGAGGTCCAATCTCTTATTGGGGAATTCCCAGGCTGGGGACTGTCCTTTACCCACTCAAAGGCCCTAATAATTCACCAAGGGATATTGAGAGTGTCATCAAATCCCTCACACAAGCCCTATCTACATATTTTTTTCAATGGCATCCTGTCCACTTGTCTGAATTGACTACATGTTGAACAACACATTTATTCAGCTTGTTAAGGGTTAAATGCCTGCCTCAGATAGCTGGTATCTAGGGAAGGACCAGAGTTGGAATTGAAAAGAAAAAAAAAAAGAAAGGCTTAGCAGCTGTCTATCTCTCTCCTTTCTATTGCTGGCCAACCAGTCCTTGAAAGGCAGGCTGTCTTGTGCAGTAGTTTTGAAATGTAACATGTAACAGAATCACAGGAGGACTTGTTAAATACAGATTACTGGACTCCATTTACCCACAGTTTCTGATTCATTCGGTCTGGGGTGGGCTCGAGAACTTGTGTCTCTAACAACATCATCATTCTTGCAGATGATGTTGATGCTGCTGGCCTGTAGTTCATACTTTGAGAACCACTGATCTAGTTCACCCTTTGAGAACAACTTATGTAAATGTTTTGTTAATAGACAACTCACAAAAAGTTAATAAAGACTGTTCTGAGATTGTTACTAGGCTATTCCAGAGATTTGATTTGTTTTTTCTATAGGCAAGATAATTTGATTTTTAAGAGTATAATCCTTGAAATCAAGTTGCCCGAGATCAGCTCCATATCTCATTCTTTGCTAGGCTATGTGGTCATGGGAAAAGTCATAAGACCTAAATTATTGTGCCTGTATTTCCTTGTCTTTGCAATGGTGACAATTGTATCTATCTCATAGGGATTTTGTGCACATGAAATGAGATGAACACATTAAAACATTAAAAGCAACTATTAAAACAACTATTAAACAGTAACAACTATTTTTTAAATAAGCCTAGCTACATGAGTAGATTGTTCCTGAAAGCTCACCCAGGACCTGGCAGGCCAGAAATATACCTGTTCTTTTAAGAGGGATTGTCATGTGTAAACTCAATTCTCAAACTCTCTAGCATCATTCAATTCAATTCAATTGAACACTATTAATAGAGTGTCCATTCTGTGCTGGAGATTATGCTAAATGCTGGGCAAATATCTAAACTTTTCTGCTTTCATTGTGTTAGTAATCTATTGTTATAAAATCAAGTTTAAAATCAAGAAGGGAGTGGTCAGAGTTGTACCCTTTCACATACTTATTCAATCTGTATGCTGAGCAAATAATCCAAGAAGGTAGACTATATGAAGAAGAATATGGCATCAGGATTGGAGGAAGACTCATTAACAACCTACATTATGCAGATGACACAACTTTGCTTGCAGAAAGTGAGGATGACTTGAAACACTTACTGGTGAAGATTAAAGACTACAATCTGTAGTATGGATTACATCTCAATATAAAGAAAACAAAAATCCTCACAACTGGACCAATAAGCAGCATCATGCAAAATGGAGAAAAGATTGACATTGTCAAAGACTTCATATTACTTGGTTCTACAATCAATACCAATGGAAGCAGCAGTCAAGATATCAGACCTCATATAGCATTGGGCAAGTCTGCTGCAAAGGACCTCTTTCAGGTGTTAAAGAGCAAAGGTGTTTCCTTGAAGACTAAGGTGCACTTGACACAGCCATGGTATTTTCAGTCACCTGATATGCATGGGAGCTCTGGTGGCATAGTGGCTAAGGCACTTGACTGCTAACCAGAAGGCTGGTGGTTCAAACCCACTAGCCACTCCTCGGAAGGAAGGTTGGGCAATCCTACTTCCGTAGTGATACTGCCTTGGAAACCCAAGGAGGGGTCACTATGAGTCAGGGCTGACTCGACGGCACATAACAACAACAACAACGATATGCATGTGAGAGCTTAACCAAATCAAACTAAACTCATTGCCGTCGAGTAGGAACCAACTTATAGGGACCCCTCCTTGGGTTTCTGAGGTGATATTACTACAGAAGTAGATTGCCCAATCTTGCTTCCAAGGAGTGGCTGGTGGGTTTGAACCACCAACCTTCTGATTAGCAGTCAAATGCCTTAGGCATTATGCCAGCAGAGCTCCTATGTGAGAGCTGGACAATGAAAAAGGAAGACTGAAGAAGCGTCGACACCTTTGAGTTGTGGTGTTGGCAAAGAATGCTGAAAATACCATGGCCTGCTAAAAGAACTAACAAATCTGTCCTGGAAGAAGTGCAGCTGGAATGCTCCTTGGAAGTGAGAATGGCCAGACTTCATCTCACCTACTTTGGTCATGTTGTCAGAAGGGACCATTTCCTGGAGAAGGATATCATGTTTGGCAAAGTGGAGGGATAATGAAAAAGGGGAAGACCCTCAATGAGATGGATTGACCCAGTGGTTACAATGATGGACTCAGGTGTAGCAAGGATCATGGGGCTGGCACAGGACTGGGCAGTGTTTCGTTCTGCTGTACTTGAGGTCACTATGAGTTGGAGATGACTCGACGGCACCTAACAACAACAACAAGAACATTGTTATACAAGAAATTACCTGAAAAGTAAGTCACTTAAAATATATATTTCTTATATCACAGTTTCTGTTCAGTTATTTAAAGGCTCAACTGAGGCTGGAAGGTGCATCACCAAGGATCATACTCCTGGCAAATTAGTGCAGGTTGTAGGCAGGAAGCCTCATTTCCATTCCATATGGATCTCTGCAAAGGGATATTTGAGTGTCCTCATGACATGGTGAGTGATACAAGACAGAGCAGAAAGGACATGTCAATATCTTTTATGACCTAGCCTCAGAAGTCTGCACTTTTGCAATATCTTACTTTTCGTATGTTGTTGTTGTTATGTGCCATCGAGTTGGCCCCAACTCATAGCAACCCCTCCTTGGGTTTCCGAGGCAGTATCACTATGGAAGTAGGATTGCCCAACCTTCCTATTCAGTGTGTAACTTGTGGGGTGGGAGGTGAGGACTATACAGGAATGTGAACACCACACAGGAGGCAAGCATCATCTTGGACCATTGTGGAAGCTGGCTCCCATATCATGGAACTTGAAGTTTAGGAGGAGTGATATGTCCATTAATAAGTAATTGTATTCAAAGATAGAAAGGGATAAGACCATTAGATAGAGATACTCATTTGGTACTAGGTGAGAGGGAATTAGCCCAGACAACCCAACACAAAAGCGACTGCTTTGTGTAGGAGGGAGCGTCTGATTTGGACCTTGAAAATGTCAAGGATGGACATACCTAGAAGAGGGACAATATGAGGTGAGGAAGAACAAGGCAGTGACAGAAAATGATGCCCAGAAAGCCTTGAAAAGAGTAAGAAAGAAAGAGAATTGTGGCAGATAACCTCAGAAAGCTGGGGCAGTCCCAGAACTGAAATTAATGTGAAAGGAGTTTGTTTTAGTTCCAGACTAGATCTATGTAGCTCTCTTCACATGATGACCCCCTACAAAATATACAACCCTACTTGAAATCCATTTTTATTGAACTCAGGATTCCATGTGGACACTTTATGCTTTAGCACTCACGTGTAATAAAGACATCAAGATAGGAAATGAGGCTGGGAAAGCCTCCACCACTGTAATTCTTTTTTACAGTCTGTATGCCCACAAATAGAAGCACTGGTGGTGCAGTGGTTAAAGTGCCCAGCTGTTAACCAAGAGATCAATGGTTTAAACCCACCAGCCTCTCCATGGAGAAAGATGCAGCAGTCTGCTTCAATAAAGATTAAAGTTTGGAAATCCTGTGGTGGCAGTTCTACTCCTGTCTCATAAAACCAAAACTGAACCACAGTCATTGAGTCAATTCTGAGTCATAGTGACCCCCATTGGGTTTCTGAGGCTGTAAATATTTACAGAAGTAGATCTCCTCAACTTCCTTCTGCAGAGCAGCTGGTGGGTTTGAACCACTGACCTTTTGGTTGGCATTCAGCTGCCTTACCCACTACGCCACCTGCACTTCTTTCTTCAATCACTATAAATCATGATCAATTCAACAGCAATGGGTTTTATGTCCATAAATAGGTTTGTTCAGGACACTCCCAGTTTATAACTTTTGCCCTTGGATAATTGTTCATTGTACCTACTTTTACGCTCAAGAATGCCCTGGTCTAGACAATTAATTGTATGGTCACTTGACCCACAAAGGAACTGGGTGAGATGAGTTTTCTCATCATAAACCTGTGGCTCTAAGCATCCTGAAGACAGAAACTGTGGATTCACTTTCTTTCATTCCCTAACACCTAACCTAAGATCTAGTAACAAGTTACCCCAGAGTAGAAACTCCTGTGCCCCACAGGAGTTTCAATGCCTGATCTTTTTGGAAGTAGATCAGTAGGTATTTTTTTTTTTTTAATTTTATTTTGATTTGGGTGAAGATTTACAGAGTAAATTCACTTTTCATACAGCAGTTCACATATACTTTGTCTCATGTCATTGACCAAAATTTA
>NW_006921590.1:18916584-18926420 GCF_000298275.1 Orycteropus afer afer | reverse complement strand
AATTCTTCTGCTAATTGGGGTTTAGTCCAATTCTGTATCCTTTCCTTCAAGGCTCAGGGGTCCACGATTATCTTCTGTGTCTGTGTTAATTGCTTTCCCTTTTCTTTGTTGAAGAGGGTCTGTGCAATCCTTCTGCCTAGTCCACCATCTTGCCGGAACTCCCCTCAGTAGGCATTTTTTGTGAGACACCTTTGGATGACCTTGATCCCTCAGTTTTTCAGTTAGCCAAGTGTGTTCCCTGTTTGCAGCCCCCAGGGACTCCACCTTGGCTAAAACGCAATGCAGTGCACTGCTGTGAAGTTGGATCCGACTCATAGCAACCCCTCCTTGGGTTTGTGAGGCAATATCACCATGGAAGTAGATTGTCTAACCTTCCAATAAAGCTCTGCTTTTGATTGTAATTATATACCAGCTAGAGGGTTTTATGACTGGGTCAGATACACAGTGTTAAAACACATTCCAATAGTCTACCAGATATTGTACATTTTCATGGAGGATAGAAAACGGAAAGAGAAGAGAGAGTTGACTCACTGAGCATTTAAGGGGTTAAAGGAGTTCTTCAAGCTCTGGGTGTGAACTACATAGTGTCTTAATAATACTTCTAATATTTGTGCATTTATATGAGCAGAACAAGTGAAAACCTGCCTCACAGAAATTAGATTAAACAGTGAAGGAGACAGTCATTTTAATAAGGAGCTTCTATATAAAAACCCTTGATACTTCATTATCTATTTATTCCTCTCAGTCACTCAATTTTATTTTATCCTTCATAATTAAAAAGGAGACAAAACCAAGTGTTTAAAAAATGATTCAATGCCACTGTGTTTTGTGTAAACAACATTGGTTGGATGTAGTTTGGTTTGCCTATGTTCACGGTCTGTTGCTATTCTGTCTCTCCCCCGCCCCACTTTTATGTTTTCCTCCCATGAGGTCTTTGACAGCTGCATGGGGGGTAGAAATATCTTGTGATACAGTGGAGGTTAGTAGCATTATGCTCACGCATAGAGAATTATACACCGCAACATCCCAAAGATGAGGCAGATAGTCTTAACATTTTCCGTTTTTATCAAATAGCATTTATCACCTTCTCTCCTCTCTCACTGCACCATGCTTATTGAGATCAGAGCATTAGCTACTCACTCATTCTCTCAAAAGTCCCCTGGTCTCAACATTGTTTTGCGGGGATCTGCTGTAAACTTGATTCCATGTAAAATTTCTTTGGAAGGCAGGGTAAATGTTGTCTAACAGTGTCAGTGTTAAGATTATACTCATCTCCCCTCGCCCTCTAAAAAAAAGAAAATTGCATACATACACAATGCATACACGTATACACTGACTACCTAATGTAATCTACACAATTTTCAAAGACAAATCCCAAATAGCCAAGGCTGAATATTGACGTTTCTGGCGCTTATTTTCTCCTTAATGAGTATTCCAAAACTCAAGGCAATTAAATAGTGTTACTTATACAATTTTTGTTAGTAAGATATTATGAAAGGCAAGGAACTTCTGAATGTTTAAGGCACTGCAGATCACTATCATTCAAAAGAAGATTTTGCCAAAAGTTAAACATGGAGTTAAGTGGAGTTTTCATAGCTTTAGACTGGCAGCTCTTTGAGCGTATGCCTTAATTTTCTCTGTAGAGTAGCACTTTGTTCCCCACATGTCAAATCAATGTTTAGTAAGTTTCTTACGTTCACTCTTTGGGTTGAGACATGGTTGTTCCTCCTACACATAAAAGAGGAAAATTCTGCCATTTAATTCTTAAATAAGTTTGATGTGTGAAGGGAAGAGAATAGAGTGGAAATAATTTAGCTAATATATAAAATTGCGAACCTTAGCTTTTTATTAAGCTCTTCGCTTTTTATTTAAGAGTCTTTTTGTGATTAGCATTCACCTCCGTCCATTTTCATTTAATCTCTTTCTCTGAAACTCTAAGAAATTAAAAGTGAAAAGACATGAAGCAACATCAAAAGCAGGATGACAGGTATTGGAGAAGGATGACTAGATGGATTGTGTCTCTAATTTGGGGACACCAACACTGATATCCTGATGAACAAAAATTAACTAGGTTCTTTTCAGTGGACTCAGAAATATTCCACTAACTTTCTAAAAAAGTTTTATTGATGTGTAATTTATATACCATAACTGCACCCGTTGCAATTCTTTTAGTAAATTGACCTAAACTATTACCACAACCCAGTTTCACAACATTTCTATCATCCCTGAAATTTCCTCATTGCCTTTTTACAGTAAATTCCTGCCTTCACCTCTTGCCATAGGCAACCACTAATCTTTTTTTCTGTCTCTATAAAACTGTCTTATCTAGACGTTTAGTATAAGTGAATGCACACAATATATAACAGTCTATTACATCTGGCTTTATTCACATAGAATATTTTAAAGGTTCATCCATGTTGTAGCATGCATCAAAAGTTCATTCCTTTTAGTATCTGAAGAGTATTCTGTTGTATGTATGTACCACATTTTGTTTATCCCTTTCTCAGAATGATAAACCTTTGCATTGTTTCTAGTTTTTGGCTACTGTGAATACGGTTATTAGGAACATTGGTGTACAAGTCTTTGCATAGACATATGGTTTTATTTCTCTCAGATAGATTCTAAGGAGTGGAAATGCTGGTCATATGGTTAAGTTTTTGTTTAATATTTTAAGGAAACTGCCAAACTATTTTCTAAAGTGCTGCATTAGTTCACATTCCCACAAACAACACCTCTGGTTTCCAGTTTCTCTACACTCTTAGCCAAACTTGCTGTTGTCTTTCTTTTGGGTTATAGGTATTCTAGTGTGTATGCAATGGAGGTGGAAATGACCTAGTGTGGTTTGATTAGCATTTTCCTGATGACTAATAACGTTGAGCATATTTTCACTTGCTTTTTGGCAATTTGTATATATTCTTAGTTGAAATGTCTATTCAAATATTTTGTCCATTTCTTGGGTAGAGTTTTTTTGTCTTCTCATCTTTGAATTGCAAGAATTCTTTAATATTTTCTTTCAGTCTGTGGCTTACCTTTTAATTTTCCAAAAGGTGTCTTTTGAAGCATAAAAGTTCTCACTAATTTAGTGTTGACTGTTTAAAAATAACTATGCCATGACATACACATTATTACTTTCTCCAGCTAGAATAAATCACAAACCACTCTTTGCCTTCTTTCCCATAATTTCAAGTATAGCTCTGGTGGTGCAGTGGTTAAAGCATTCGGCTACTAACCAAAAGGTCAGTGGTTAGAACCCACCAGCTGCTCTCTGAGAGAAAGATGAGGCAATCTGCTTCTGTGAAGACTTATAGCCTTGGAAACCCTACAGGGCAGTTCTAGACTGCCTTATAGGGTCACTATAAGTTTGAATCGACTCAATGGTGGTGGGTTTTTGGTGAGGGGGTGTATCAATTTTTTTTTTTTTTTCCTTTTTGAGCATTCTCTCTAGGCCAGGCTCCTGTATTTATTATTTCTAATCTGGTAGCATAGTGCCTAAGGTGCTTGACTGCTAACCAGAAGGCTGGCAGTTCAAACCCACCAGCCACTCCTCGGAAGGAAGGTTGGGCAATCCTACTTCCCTAGTGATACTGCCTTGGAAACCCAAGGAGGGGTCACTATGAGTCAGGGCCGACTCGGCAAATAACAACAACAGCAATCCTCACAGCTACCCTGTAAGGAAGGTGTTAGCATTCCCATTTTACAGATAAGAAAACTGAGGCTCAAAGATGTTTAACAACTTTATAATGAAAGAGTGAAGTACCAGAAGCTGGATTTAACTTCAGTTCTATCTTACTCTAAACTATGTCTTCCCAGATGATGCTAACTTGGTCTTTCTCAGACATGGCAAAGCCATGGGTCTTCCACAATTGGATGTGGAAAGTTAAATTCTGGGAAGCTTGGATTACTCTCTGCCCTTGGCACAGAGGAGTTGGGGAAACATCTCTCCATTTCTTTTCTGGCTATCTGCTAACTGTAAAGTAGTCCCCGTCAGTCATCAGAGCTAAAGAAAAAAAAAAATTGTTTTATTTCAAACAGTTATTATTCATCAAATGTTAATGAAAATACATAACAAATAATTACAACAAACACGATGTCTGATTAAGATGAAAGGGATGATAATCTTGTGCATTTTTAATCTGAAAAATAAAGAATGTTACATTAATAAGACTTAATTATATCATTAAATATTTAAAATTACCTTCTTTAATAAGATTTTATTTTTATTTAATGTATTTCTTTTTTAAATGTCTATAACACTTTCATGAGATTGTACATAAAATCCTATCAACTGTTATGGCAAAAGAGAATTTTAACTTAATATATTCATCATATTGATCTCACAACTTCCACTTTATTTATTGTTCAGAAAAGCTAATAACCCTTTTACACTTTATTATAATTGATATTTTCTCCATACAGAATGATAAATAATTAATACCATTACAGGCACATCATGTGCGGTACACTTATTTGGGGAAAAAATACAACCATCTGAGTGGTGTATTATACATTCCATTTTAATACGCAACACTTACAATTAATGCTACATTTTTACAGGAAAACATAATTAACTTTGGGAATCTGTCTTGAAATGACCACATTTAAGCAATAGAAACTAAGTCAGGAGATCTGATCTAAGTCAGCTCTCTGGTTTTTCCACATTTCAACTGCTTCTAAAGGATTAGGGAAATTATACACCTATCAGTGAGTTTTTTCACACCTTGGGAAAGGTGTTTATAAAAGGGAAAGGATAGTCATTTAGCCTTGTGTGCTCTATACAAAAATTGAATTTGAGTTTTAATTTTTGATTCTTATATGTTGTTCAGTTTTTATAATTGTGTTTTAATGAAAAAGCAACACCTTTTTCAAAATTGCTAATAAGATAGTTAAATGTGTTTGATCTTACTTTCCCACCATCCTAAGAAGCCTTTTTTAGGGAAGGAGAGAAATGTAGCTATTGTTTCTACTTGGGTAACTTGACTGTTTACATATTAGAGAGAGCCATTAGGGTTTATAGTACCAGGTATGGGATCTGGGGAGATGGGTAGAGATAATCAAACTCTCCTTGGGTTTCTGAGGCGATATCTCTATGGAAGTAGATTGCCCAATCTTCCTTCCCAGGAGTGGCTAGTGGGTTTGAACCGCCAGCCTTCTGATTAGCGGTCAAGTGTCTTAGGCACTATGCCACCAGAGCTCTCTGCCTTATTCTAGCTTTATAGCTTAGAGCAAGTTTCTTTACCTCCCTGTGCTTTAGTTCCTTCCTATTATTATAAGCTCCATGGGGGCAGGAACCATCTCGGTTTTATTCATCTTATTCTTTAGGCACTGTGTCTGAGTCATGGTTGCTGTTGGTTGTTGTTGTTGTCAGATGCCATTGAGTCAGCTCTGACTCATAGTGACCCTATGTACAACAGAACAAAATGTTGCCCAGTAGTGTGCCATCCTTACAATCCTTGCTATATTTGAGCCTATCTTTGCAGCCACTGATTCATGGCAGTATTCAATAAATATTTGAGAATGCATTATGCACTTTTTGGATTGTAGAACTCTACTGCAGAAAAGTACTTGTGAGATTATAAATTTTTAGTTGCTATTGAGTTGATTGTGAGTCACAGTGTCTCCCTGTGTGTCAGAAAAGAACTGTGCTCCATAAGGTTTTCAATGGCTGATTTTCCAGAAGTTGATCACTAGATCATGTGCCTCTAGGTGGACTTGAACCTTCAACATCATCTCAATTAGCAGCCAAGTGTATTAACCATTTGTACCACCATGGCCATAAACCAGATGAAAACTGGTGCCATCAAACTGATTTTGATTCATTGGAATCTCACATATTACAGAGTAGAAATGAGTTCCATAGGGTTTTCTTGGCTGTAATCTTTACAGAAGAAGATTACTAGATCTTTCATCTGTTCTGCCTCTGGGTGAGTTCAAACTGACAACTTTCTAGTTAGTAGTCAAGTACAAACCATTTGCACTACCCAGGGCCATGCTGTTGTTAGCTGTCAAGCTGATTCTGACTCATAACAACCCTATATGACAGAGTAGAACTGCACTATAGGGATCAGAGCTCTGGTAGCGTAGTGCCTAAGGCACTTGACTGCTAACCAGAAGGCTGGCAGTTCAAACCCATGAGCCACTCCTCAGAAGGAAGATGGGGCAATCTACTTTCGTAGTGGTACTGCCTCGGAAACCCAAAGAGGGGTCGTTATGGGTCTGTCTGACTCAATGGCACATAACAACGACAACAGGCTATAATCTTTATGAGAGCACATCACCAGGTCTTTTCTCCCACCACTAGGGATCCAGCATGGTTATGTCAATTGTTCTTTGTTGTTAGATGTCTTTGAGTAGGTTGCAACTCATAGTAACTCTATGTACAAAAAGGAAACAGTGCCTGGGCCTGTACCATCCTCACAATCATTGCTTCATTAGCCCATTGTTGCAACCACTGAGTCAATCCATTTCATTTAGGTAGGGACTTTCTCTTTTTTATTCATCCTCTACTTTTCCAAGCATGCCATCCTTCTCCAGGAACCAGTCTCTCCTAATAACACGTCCAAAATATGTGAGATGAAGTTATCATTCTGACTTCTAACGAGTACTCTGGTTGTACTTCTCCCGAGACAGATTTCTTTGTACTTCTGGCAGTCCATGCTATACTCTATTCTTCACCAAGACGATAATTCAAATGCATCAATTCTTCTTCTGCCTTCCTTAATTCATTGTTCAGCTTTCACATGCATATGAGGTGACTAAAAATACCATGACTCAGATCAGGTACACCTTAGTCCTCAAAGTGACATTCTTGCTTTTGAACACTTTAAAGGTTTTTGCAGCAGGTTTGTCCAATGCAATACATCCTTTGATTTCTTGACTGCTACTTCCAGGAGCACTGATTGTGGATACAAGTAAAATGAAATCCTTGAAACTTCAATATTTTCTCTTTCATCATGATGTTGCTTATTGTGAGGATTTTTGTTTTCTTTATATTGAGGAGTAGTCCATACTGAAGGGTATAGTCTTCAGTCTTCATCAGTAAGTGCTTCAAGTCCTCTTCACTTTCAACAAGGAAGGTTGTGTCATCTGCTTATGGTAGGTTGCTAATAAGTCTTCCTCCAATCATGATGCCCTATTCATTTTCCTATATTTCAGCTTTTCAAATTATTTGCTCAACATGAACATTAAATAAGGATGGTGAAAGGATACAACTCTGATGCAAATCTTTCCTAATTTTAAAGCATGATGTAGCCCCATGTTCTGTTTGACTTTCTCTTAGTCTATGTACAGGTTATGCAGGAACACAATTAAGTGTTCTGGAATTCCCATTCTTCCCAATGTTATGTATAATTTGTTATGATCCACATAGTCAAATGCCTTTCCACAGTCAATAAAACACAGGTAAACATCTTTACCTGGGGTTCTTTACTTTCAGAAACATCCATTTGACATCAGCAATGATATATATCCCTTGTTCCACATCCTTTCCTAAATCTGGCTCGAATTCCTGGCAGTGTCCTATTGATGTAGTGCTGCAACTATTTTGGAATGATCTTCAGCAAAAGTTTACTTACATGTATATGTTCATGGATAAGAAGGCTGAATATTGTGAAAATGTCAATACTATCCAAAGCAATCTATACATTCAATGCAATCCCAATCCAGATTACATCTATATTTTTTAGGGACATGGAAAAACCAATCACTAACTGCATATGGAAAGGAAAGAGACTTCAGATAAGCAAAGCACTGCTGAAGAAGAAAAACAAAGTAGGAGGTCTCACACTCTCTGATCTCAAAACCTGCTATACAGCCACAGTAGTCAAAACAGCATGTTAGCAGTACAACAATAGACAAATAGACCAATGGAACAGAATCAAGAACCCAGAAATAGTCTCTTCCATCTATTGACAGCTGATCTGTGACAATGGGCCAAGATCATTAAATGGGGGAAAGATAGTCTTTTTAACAAATGATGCTGGCAAAATTGGATATCCACTTGCAGAAAAATGAAACAAGATCCATATCTCACACCATACACAAAAAACTCAAGATAGATCAAAGATTTAAATGTAAAACCCCAAACCATGAAGTTCATCAAAGATAAAATAGGGACAAACCTAAGGGCCCTAATTTATGGCATAAAAAGACTATCAAGCACAACCCAAAATGCACAAGCAATAGAAGAGAAACTAGATGACTGGGACTATTTAAAAATTAAATTCTTATGTGCATCAAAAGACTTCTCCAAAAGGGTAAAAATAAAACTTACAGATTGAGAAAAATTATTTGGCTATGACTTATCTGACAAGGGACTTACCACTAAAATTTATAGAAAATTTCAACACCTCAACACCAAAAAGACAAACACTCCAATTAAAAAATAGGCAAAGGACATGAATGGACACTTCCCTAGAGAAGATACACAATTGGACAAAAAATACGTGAGGAAATGCTCATGATTATTAGCCATTAGAGAGATGCAAATCAAAACAAGAATAAGATATCCTCTCATACCAGCAATAATAGCAAAGTTCAACAAGACAGAAAATAAGAAATGCTGGAGGGGGTGTGGAGAGATTAGAACTCTCATACACTGTTTGGTGGGGCTGTAAAATGGCACAGCTACTGTGCACTATGGAAAATGGTATGGGATTTATTTTAAAAAGTCCAAAAATAGAAATACCATTTGTTCCAGCAATCCCATTAGTAGGAATATATCATAAAGAGGTGAGATCAAAGTTACAAATAGACATATGCATGTCCGTGTTCATCACAGCACAATTCACTATAAAAGAGACAGAAACAACCTAAGTGCCCATCTAGAGATGAATGGATAACCAAACTATGGTTCATTCACACAGTGGAATACTATGCAACATTAAAGAATAATGAAGAATCCATGAATCACCTCATAATGTGGATGAATTTAGAGGACAACATGCTGAATGAAATAGGTTAATCAGAGAAAGACAAATATTGTATGAGTCCATTACTGTAAAAAGTCAAGGAAAGGTCTATGCAGGGAAGGGAATTTACTTTGTTGGTTACTGGGGATGGGAGGGAAGGGAAGGGAAAATTTCTGACTAGTTAGGAGTCATGTGTTGATTTGGGTAAAGGGAAAGGCAATATAAACAAATGTGTGACCAGTACAATGGCAATATGGAAAAGGAGGACACTGCAACATACACAAAAGATATAGACAACAGAGGCAAATACTATTATATGCACAGTACTGCATTACCAGTGGCAGCAAACACTAGGCTATGGGTAAATGCCTAGCCAGGTGCCTAGACAGGTGAGAAGATCTGGAATATACTCAAGACCAAGGATATTATTTGGCTGAAGACAGTCATACATATGTACTTGTGCCTCAAAAATATCCATATACAGTGCAGAAGTAACAGGAGACAAGATTGGAGTAGCTTCTCAGAGACAACCAAACACACTTATGGGCTCAGTACCATACTCTTGGGGGATATCATGCTCAGTTGGCACAACATAGTACATAAAAATATTGTTCTACATCTTACTTTGGTAAGTAGCCACTGGGGTCTTAAAAGCTATCAAGGGGCCATCTAAGATGCAACTATTATTGGTCTCTCCTCATCTGGAGTAAAGAAGAGTGAAGAAAATCAAAGTCATTTGGAAACAATAAGTCCAAGGATATTGTTTTGGTTACTTCTGGTGCTGCTATAACAGAAATACCACAGGTGGATGACTTTAACAAACAGGGGTTTATTTTCTTACAGTTTGGAAGGCTAGAAGTCCAAGTTCAAAGTGCCACCTCTAGGGGCTGCGTAAAAGCCCCCTGACCTTGGGCTTCAGTTCTACCTCTT
>NW_006921590.1:18909442-18911734 GCF_000298275.1 Orycteropus afer afer | reverse complement strand
GGGAATCTCCAAGCCCTGTTGTCTGTGCCGTCAGGGTTGCTCTGGCCACTGCCAGCCTGCAGCTCCGTGTGTCTCCTTTTTTTTTGGTATTTTCATGCAAATTCTTCTGCTAGTTAGGGTTAGTCCACTTTTGTATCCTTCCCTTCAAGGCTCAGGGGTCCAAGATTATCTTCTGTGTCTGTGTTAATTGGTTTGCCTTTTCTCTGTTGAAGAGCATCTGTGCAGTCCTTCTGCCTAGTCTGCCATTTTGCCAGAACCTGGAGGCTTTTCTTAACTCAGGCAGCTGCTGACTTCTGAGGCTGACAAAGCCAAGGTCAACAAGTAAAAAGGCACAGTCCTAAGATGTCAAACAACATGGCAGTCAACTAGTTCAAATCCAGAAAAAGTCTGAAGATTGGCAGGGCATGGCAGGCTGCTGAATGAAGACTTGCTACATGCAGGGTCTAAGTGTGCCCAAAAGCTTCTGAAATCTTTCTCAAAACTTCTCTTATATACTGTAAGCAGACCACATAGCTAAGGCAGCTACTTAGCTGCCCTAGTAGATTCCACCATGGAGTTGAGTACCAATCTTACCATGGATAATAACTAAGTCCAGTTGCCCAGTCACTCAAAACTAGGCCCAGACAACTTGACACATAACCTTAATTATCACAGATATGATGGACCATGGGAACCTCAGCCTTCATGATCCTGAGACCAGAAGAACTACATGGTGCCTGGCTACCAATGCCAACCACTCAGAAAGAGATCAAAATTAGAGATCCTTGATACAGTGGGAGGAAAAATGTGGAACAAAATTAAAAAACACAAAAACAACCAGAATTACTGCTTGGATAGAGACTGGTGGAACCCTGAGACTATGGCCCCAGGTTATCCTTTGAGTCTGGAACTGGACTCACTTCCATGGATTAGCTCTCAGCCAAACAGTAGAAAGACCTACAAGAAAAATGCCTACCCCAGGGAGATGTACACCCAAGATCAATCAGCCATGAGATATCGGAAGGGCAGCATTTGCCTAGAGGGGAAGCTGGATAGACAGGAATGTATAGATAAGAAGGGCACAAGGAAGGCATAGTCAGAGGGAGGAGATGGGAGGAGAGCTTTCTATGGTTGGGAACTGTAATCAGGGCCATGAAACCAAATGTGCATGAACTATTGTGAGTAAAACAAATGTGCTTTGTAAATATGCACCCCAATCACAATAATTTTTTTTTTTTTTTTAAAGTTTACTTTCACTGAGGAAGAGGGAGACATAGAGAGGTACATGGGAGGTACAGACAACAAAAATGAACCCTTTTTTTGCACATACAGTACTGTGTTGTCAGTGAAGGCAAACATGGGCATTGGGGTGGATAGATGAGTGGACAGGCTGAACTATTAGGTATGTCTATGAAGTGGTGAGTGTACCCAAGACCATGTAGAGGGTTGGCAGACAATGGGCCTATAAGTGTATTCGTATGATCTGAATTGCCAGGTGTATAGTGGAGCTGACAAGGGACAAGGTTGTAGTCACTTCTTGGTCACAGCCAGCTATCCAGAGGGACCAAGCAGTTGAACTGATGGACTTGGGACCATAGTCGCAGGGGACATCAAGCTCACTTGGCATAACATACTACACAAAACATTGTTCCATCTCCTACTTTGGCGAGTAGCAACTGGGATCTTAAGAGCTTGCAAGCTGCCATCTAGATGTAATGATGGGTCTCTCCTTACCCAGAGCAAAGAAGAATGAAGAAAACCAAAATTCATGGAAACAATTAGTCCTAGTGACTTGTACACCATGTGATCCACACCCTAGATGACTATGAGACCAGAAGAACTAGATAGTGCCTGACTACCACTGCCAACCACTCAGAGGGGGATCTATGTAGGAGATCCTGGACAGGTAGGGAGAACAATGTGGAAAAATACTCAAAATCATTTGAAAAAAAAAAGGGGGGGGGGACCGGGTTTGCTGGTCTGATAGAGCCTGGTGGAACCACTGAGACTATGTCTCCTATCTGCCCTTCAGGTCTGGAATTGAACCCATGCCTGTGGCTTCCAGCCAAACAAAAGACAGGCATAGGAGTTGAACATTTACCTGAGGTAGATATACTCTTTGGAGAGAACAATCATGGGAGAAAGAAGGGCTGTTTTTGCACAGGGAGACAGCTCAGGGGGCAGGAGTGCATGGAAGGATGGACACAAGGAAGACGTAACTATTGGGAGGAAGTGACAGGGGAGTTGTTGCATTGTGGTAAATTGTAGTCAATGTCATGAGACAAAGTGTATGTGAACTGTTGTATGGAAAGT
>NW_006921590.1:18900415-18909281 GCF_000298275.1 Orycteropus afer afer | reverse complement strand
ACACACACACACACACAAAACTGCAAGCAGCTATCCAAGGCACAATAATTGATTACTAAAAAAAAAAGAGTTTACTTGCTTGCATGTTTTTGAGTTTAATATTAATGATACTGTCAGATAATTTCTGCATTCTGTTGCTTCACATTTCTTTGGAATGGGCACAAATATGAATCTCTTTCAGTTAATTGGCCAGGTAGCTGTCTTCCAATTTCTTGGCTTAGAAAAGTGGGCACTTCCAGTGTTTCATCTGTTTGTTGAAACATCTCAGTTGGTATTCCATCGATTCCTGGAGCTTTCTTTTTGGCCAATGCCTTCAGTGCAGGTTGTGCTTCCTTCAATATCATTAGTTCTTAATCATATGTTATCACCTGAAATGGCTGAACATCAAACAAATTTTTTTATACAGTAATTCTGTGTATTTCTTTCATCTTCTCTTGATCCTTCCTGTGTCATTCATTTTCTGTCCATAGAATCCTTCCACATTGCCAGTCTAGGCTTTAATTTTTTCTACAGTTCTTTCAGGTTGAGAAATGTTGAGCAAGTTCTTCCTTTTTGTTTTCTAGCTCCAAGACTTTTCACATATCTTTATAGTACTTTACTTTTCTTCTTGAGCAGTCCTTTGAAATTTTTTGTTCAGGTCTTTTACTTCATCATTTCTTTCTTTTGTTTTAGCTACTCTATGTTCAGGATCAAATTTCAGAATCTCTTCTGATATTCATTTTGGTCTTTTCTTTGTTTTCTGTCTTTTTAATGACCTTTTGCTTTCTTCATGTATGATGTCCTTGACGTCATTCTATAATTCATCTAGTCTTCAGTCATTATTGTTCAATGTATCAAACCTATTCTTGACATGTTCTCTAAATTCAGGTGGGATATCATCAAGACTGTACTTTGGTTCTCATGGACTTGCTTTACTTTTCTTCAGCTTCAACTTGAACTTGCATATAAGGAGCAATTGATGGTCTGTTCCACTATCGGTCCCTGGCTTTGTTCTGACTGATTATATAGAGCTTCTTCATCGCTTCTTTCCAAGATTTGATTTGATTCCTGTGTATTCCATTCAGTAAAGTCCATGTGTAGAGTCATCATTTATGTTGTTGGAAAAACATATTTGCAATTAATAAGTCAATTACTCTTGCAAAATTCTGTCATGTTATCTCTGACTTCATTTATATCACTGTTGTTGTTATGTGCTGTCAAGTAGGACCTGACTCACAGCGACCCCTCCTTGGGTTTCCAAGGTGGTATCACTATGGAAGTAGATTGCCCAACCTTCCTTCCGAGGAGTGGCTGGTAGGTTTGAACCTCCAGCCTTCTGGTTAGCAGTCAAGTGCCTTAGGTACTACACTATCAGAGACCTGTCTTTTGTTTCCAACTTCTGCATTCCAATCACCAGTAATTACAAATGCATATTGAATGCATGTTTGATAAATTTCAGACTGTAGAATTTGGTAAAAATCTTTAATTTCTTCATCTTTGGCATTAGTGGTTGGTAAGTAAATTTGAATCGTAGTCATATTAACTGATGATAGTCATATGACTGCAATGAAAACCATGGTTGTAGCCCTTCTTTTTTTCTTAATTTACCTAGATCCTGATCTCTAGCTTTGTACCCTTCCATTAGGTTTGTACTTATCCTTTAAGGTTGACATTGTGAACACTAAAGTCACTTTTTTAAGAAACCTTGATTTTTTTTTTCCCCTAGCTTTTGGGTGCTCCTTCCCTATCTTCTGCTTTTGCTTCTAATAGCTTATACTGGGACTTTCTTAGGAGGCTTGCCTGCAAGCTATTGAAGGTGCTTTGTGCACATGAACAGACTACTGGTTATGCCTAGGAATTATGTCCTTTGCTTACCTTCTGCTCCTCCTTTCCCACCAAAAGTGACTTTTAGTCAATGAGTGACTAGCATGAGAATGTGAAAGCCCAGATCTTGGCTTGGGTAATTTACAGTACAGAACTCTTCTGTGAAATTAGACTAGGTGGGGACTTTTCTTGAAATCATACCTTTCCTTAGCTTCTCCTCCTTCTATCCCCTGCATCTTCTATTCTCTGGGAGCATTTCCTTAATAAATGACACAGATCCTTGTCCAGGGACTGCTTCCAGAAAACTCAGTCAGATACTGAATTATAAATTTAGGTTTTCATATTTGACCAATGACACCACCCCTTTGCCTGACCTTCATGAACCATCTGTGTGTACCAACTTAATATACTTATCCAATCCCCAAAAGCCCTCAAGTTTCTGCCTTGGCATTGGTTCCAGTGACTAGACTCTCCTACTTCGATATGTCTGATCCTACTCTACTCAAGAAAAATATGACCTATTCTATACACTCCCACATTTAAAAATATATGCTTAGGAAAGTGAGGAGTCTGAAAAAAAGGAAGACTTTCAATGAGATGGATTTACACGGTGGCTGCAATGATGGGTTCAAACATAGCAACAATTGTGAGGATGGCACAGTACTGGACAGTGTTTTGTTTAGTTATACATGCGGTTACTATGAGTCTGAACTGACTTGACTGCACCTAAGAACAATAGCAAAGTTTGCACAAAGCAGATGCTCAGTAAAGAATAATGCATCCATTAAAATGAAAAACTTCTACTCATTAAAAGACATTATTAAGAAAGCCAAACCAAAAAAACCAATGTGCCTCACATTTCAAAATCCAGGGATAGGAGGGAAGCCTGCATGTAGATGCAAAGACAGTTTGAAATTGAGTTATTGAAAAAGGAGAAAATATTAATGTCACAGGAAACTAGAAGTCCTAGCCCCAAAGAATGAATGCATTGGAACCGAATGCTAAGAAAGAGTGGAACAGGAAGACAAAGAGTGACATTACAGAGTCTAGTCATTGATATAAGTAACATTAGCTGTTAAAACAAACACCAAAATCTTTGTTACGTAGTCTGCTTTAAAAAAAAAAAAAATGTTTTCTTGCTCTTGCAAAGTCTCACGCAAATGTTCCTGATTTCCAAATATCTCATCAGTGGGCTCAATAAATGTCTTACTTAAGAAGACACCATGAAGACTGTGCCTCACACCATACACAAAAACTAACTCCAGATGGATCAAAGACTTAAATGTGAAACCTAAAACTATAAAATTCCTCAAGGAAAAAAAAATGGGGCATATATAGGGACCCTTATAAATGGCACAGGAGCTCTGGTGGCATAGTGCCTAAGGCATTTGACTGCTAACAAGAGGCTGGCGGTTCAAACCCACCAGCCACTCCTCAGAAGGAAAGCTGGGCAATCTATTTCCATAGTGATACTGCCTCGGAAACCCAAGGAGAGATTGCTATGAGTCGGGTCGAACTCAAGGACAGTGGGTTGGGTTGTATATGACATAAATAGACTATCAAGCATAACCTAAAATGCACAAACAGCAGAAGATAAAATAGATGAATGGGACCTTCTAAAAATTAATCTTTATGTGCTTCACAAACTTCTCCAAAAAAGTAAGAAGAGAACCCACAGATTGGGAAAAAATATTTTGCAATGACATATCTGACAAGGGACTTAGCTCTAAAATTTATACAAAACTCCAACACCTCAACAACAAAAAGACAAATAATACAATTAAAAAATGGCAGAAGACATGAAGAGACACTTCACCGAAGAGGATATTCAGGTGGTCAACAAACATATGGAGAAATGCTCATGATCTTTAGCCATTAGAGAGATGAAATTCAAAACAACAATGAGATGGTATCTCACCCCAGCATTAGTAGCAAATTGAAGAAGACAGAAAATAACAAATGCTGGCAAGGATGTGGAAAGATCGGGACTCTCATACACTGCTGGTGGGCTTTCAAATGATGCAACCACTGTGGAAAGCAGTATGGCAACTCCTTAAAAAGTTGGAATTAGAAATACCATTTGATCCAGCAATTCCATTACTAGATATATGTCCTAAAGAAGTGAGATCCAGGACAATAACAGATATATGCACACCCATGTTCATCGTAGCACTATTTACTATAGGCAAAAGTTGGAAACAACCTAGGTGCCCATCAACAGAAGAATGGATTACCAAACTATGATACATACACACAGTGGAATACTATGCAACCCAAAAGAGTAATGAAGAATCTGCAAAACACTGCATAACATGGATGAACTTGTAGGACATTATACAGAGTGAAATAAGCCAATCACAGAAGGACATATATTGTATTAGTCTGCTATTGTGAAAGGTCAAGGAACGGTTTATATATGGAAGGAAACTTTCTTTGTTGGTTACCAGGGGTGTGAGGGGAGGGGAGAGAACATCGTTACATAGGTAAATACATGTATTGATTTGGGTGAAGGGAAGGGCAATGCACCAAATGTGAGTGATCAACACAGTGGCATAGAGGATGAGGAAGACATTTGAGTAATCAAATGCCCATCAGTCACCCACCAGCCACTCCTCGGAAGGAAGGTTGGGCATTCCTACTTCTGTAGTGATACTGCCTCGGAAACCCAAGGAGGGGTCACTATGAGTCGGGGCCGACTGGATGGCAAATAACAACAACAACAACATCAGTCATAGGGTGAATTAAAAATTGTGATGCAAATTGTGTGCATGTGAATGTTTGTGTATACCCATGATAGAATAATAATGTTGTTGTTAGGTGCTGTCAAGTTGTTTCTGACTCATAGCGACCCCATGCACAGCAGAAAGAAACACCACTGATCCCACGCCAGCTCCATGATCCTTGCTGTACTTGAGCCCATTGTCGCAGCCCCATGTCAATCCATCTCATTAAAGGTCTTCCCCTCTTTCATTGACCCTCCACCTTACCAAGCATGACATCCTTCTCCAGGCAATGGTACCTTCTGACAATGTGACCAAAGTACGTGAGACGAAGTCTGGCTATTCTCACCTCCAAGGAGCACTTTGGCTGCACTTCCTCCAGGACAGATCTATTAGTTCTTCTGGCAGTCCATGGTACTTTCAGCATTCTTCGCCAGCACCACAACTCAAAAGCATCAACTCTTCTTTGGTCTTTCTTATTCATTGTCCAGCTCTTACATGCATATGAGGCAACTGAAAATATCATGGCTTGTGTCAGACATCTTAGTTCTCAAGGAGACATCCTTGCGCCTCAGCACTTGAAAGAGTTCCTTCATGGCAGACCTGCCCAGTACTACACATCCTTTAATGTCCTGACTGCTGCTTCCATTGGTGTTGATTGTAGAAACAAGCAATGTGAATTCTTTGACAGCCTCACTCTTTTCTCCATTTATCGTGATGCTGCTTAGTGGTCCAGTTGTGAGGATTTTGTTTTCTTTATATTGAGACGTAATCCATACTGTCTTCAATCTTCATCAGTAAGTGCCTCAAGTCATCCTCACTTTCAGAATGCAAAGTTGTATGGTCAACGTATCTCAGATTGTTAATGATTCTTCCTCCAATCCTGAAGCCAAGGTTTTCTTCATATAGTCCAGCTTCTCGGATTATTTGCTCAGCATATAAATTGAATAAGTTTGGAGAAAAGACACAACCCTGAAACACTTCTTTCTTGATTTTAAACCAGGCAGTGTCCCCAGAATAATAATGTTGTTGTTGTTGTTATGTGCCATCGAGTTGGCCCTGACTCATAGAGACCCCTCCTTGGGTTTCCGAGGCAGTATCACTACAGAAGTAGATTGCCCAACCTTCCTTCCGAGGAGTGGCTGGTGAGTTTCAACCATCAACCTTCTAGTTAGCAGTCAAATGCCTTAGGCACTATGCTACCAGAGCTCCTATATAGTTAGCAATGAATATCAACGAGGTATGCAATCATAGGAATGAGTCTCACAAACACAATGGTGAGTGAAAAAAAAAAATGGACACAAAAGAATACACAGTTAATAACAATTTACATGTAATTTAAAATTTAAAAATAGGCAAAAATAATGTACTATAATACAATTCAGAATAGCATTGCCTTATGTCTACATGGTCTGTGTGTGTGTGAAAAAGGATAAAGGCAAAAGCATGAGGGAGGCATCTGTGTGTACTAATAATCTCTGTTTCTTAATCCAGATGGTGGTTAATCAGGTATGATTACATTAAAAGAAAAATTCTTTGAGCATTGGAGATTTAGGATTAGGCGACTGAGAAATAAAGTTTGTGCAACTTTTCTGTTTACATGTCAATAAAACATTTGCTTAAATTTGAAATTTAAGAAGCAAGTTCAAAGCATGATATGAAAACATCAAAGGGTGAATGGCAAAGAAAGGTCTAGATCAACGAAAAAAGGCTTGCATTTATATGGCATGATATATGACAAAGAGTGAATTAGACACTGGGAAATCTCACCATCTGATCTCACCACCTATCAACTATTAATAAAGAATTTTCCTTTATGCGTATTTGTATAGAAAGAGCTCAATTATCCATTAAAAATATTACGGAGAACCTCTACTATGTACCTATAGCTCTATGATAAGTGTTAGTTTGGAGCAGCCAATTTTTTAATTATTTAGAAATTAATAAACTAGATGATGAGTCATGCAAATCTTTGACTATCTCCCTTCTCTCCTTCACTGACAGCTCTATAAAGTTTCTTCTGGCTATGAAAGTCTGTGGAATTCCATGTGGTTTATGTGAGGCAAGTGGTTGTGTTCAAATATGATCCATTCAAGGCTTGCTGTTGAATAAATCCGTATACTACTCTGTTACCTTCCAAGGGCAGAGATTTCACCCAATTCTTCTGTAAGTTCCTATGGCCAGCACAGCACACAGCATACAAATGACAGCAAAAGATCGAAGATGTGGAGAATGAAAGAGTACATTGTTATTGACGCTAACTAATGGCATTTATAAATACCTGCTTTCATTGCATTGTATTTTTCCTTCTCATTCAAGGGCAGAACACATCTTGGGATTATTGTTCTTGTATGCCATCAAGTTGATTCCAACTCATATTACAGCTCAAAAAATGATGACATGTAGTGACAGAAGTTCCTCCTAAAAGTTTAGATGTTACCTGGTTTCTAACCTCACCAGCTTTTAATAGTCTTTGTTATATATTGTTATTATTAGGTGCCATTGAGTCGGGTCTGACTCATAGGAACTCTGTGTAGAACAAAATGAAACATTGCCTGGCCCTGTGCCAGCCTCACAATCTTTGCTATACCTGATTCCAACATTGCACCACTGTGTCAATACATCTTGTTGAAGACTTTCCCCTTTTTTGTTGACTCTCCATTTTACTAAGCATGATATCCGTCTCCAGGGAATGGTCCCTTCTGACAACATGACCAAAGTAGGTGAGACAAAGTCTGGCCGTTCTTTCTTCCAAACAGCATTCTGGCTGCACCTCTTCCAGGACAGATTTGTTAGTTCTTTTGGCAGTCCATTGTATTTTCAGTATTCTTTGCCATCACCACAACTCAAAAGCATCAATTCTTCATTCTTCCTTGTTCATTGCCCAGCTCTCACATCTCACATCCATATGTGGCTATTGAAAATACCATGGCTTGGATTAGGTGCACCCTACTCTTCAAGGAGACTTCTTTGCTCTTCAGCAATTTAAAGAGGTCTTTTGCAGCAGATTTTCCCAGTACAATACATCATCTGATGTCTTGACTGCTGCTTCCGTTGGTGTTGATTGTGGAACCAATTAATATGAAGTCTTTAACAACTTCACTCTTTTCTCCATTTATTGTGATGCTTATTATTGTTCCAGTTGTAGGGTTTTTGTTTTCTTTATGTTGAGATGTAATCTATACTGCAGACTGAAGTCTTTAATCTTCATCAGTAAGTGCCTCAAGTCATCCTCACTTTCAGCAATCAAAGTGTGTTGTCAGCATATCTCAGGTTGTTAATGAGTCTTCCTCCAGTCCTGATGCCATGTTCTTCTTCATATAGTCCAGCTTCTCAGATTATTTGTTCAGCATACAGATTGAATAAGCATGGTGAAAGGATACAACCCAGAGACACTCCTTTCCTGATTTTAAACCATGCCGTATCCCCTTGTTCTGTTCAAATAACAGCCTCCTTGTCTATGTACAAGTCCCTGATGAGCACAATCACACATTCTTTAATTACCATTTTTCTGAATGTTATCCATAATTTGTTATGATCCACTCAATCGAATGCTTTTGCATAGTCAATAAAACATAAGTAAACATCTTTCTGATACTCTGCTTTCAGCCAAGATCCATCTGACATCAGCAATGATATCTCTTATTCCACATCCTCTTCTGAACCTAGCTTGCATTTCTGGGACTTCTCTGTCAGTATACTGCTGAAACCATTTTTGAATTGTCTTCAACAAGATTTTACCTGCATGTGATATTGATATTATTTGATAATTTCCACAATCCATGGGATCACCTTTCTTTGGAATGGGTACAAATATGGATCTTTTCCAGTCAGTTGGCCAGGTAGCTGTCTTCAAAATTTCTTGGCATAGATAAATGTGTGCCTCCAGCAGGGCATCCATTTGTTGAAACATCTCAATGGGTATTCTGTCAATTCCTTGAGCCTGTTCTTTGCCAATTCCTTTAAAGCAGCTTTGACTTCTTCCTTCAACACCATTAGCTCTTGATCATATGCCATCTTCTGAAATGGATGAACATCGACCAATTCTTTTTGGAACGGTGACTCTGTGTACTCCTTCTGTCTTCTTTTGATGTTTTCTGCAACATTCAATATTTTGCCCATAGAATCTTTTAATATTGCCACTTGAGGCTTAAATTTTTTCCTCAGTTCTTTCGGCTTGAGAATGCTGAGTGTGTTCTTCCCTTTTGGTTTTCTAACTCCAGGTCTTTGTACATTTCATTCAATAACTGACTTTGTGTTCTCGAGCTGCTCTTTGAATTCTTCTGTTCAGCTCTTTTATCTTGTCATTTCTTCCATTTGCTTTAGCTACTCTCTGTTCAAGG
>NW_006921590.1:18892036-18895325 GCF_000298275.1 Orycteropus afer afer | reverse complement strand
TTTTTAGGTTAATTCTTAAGTCCTACCACCACAGGAATCTGCGAGAGCACTGTCTCTTTAAATATCCAAAATAGCCAAGCTGCTTTTTAAACCTACAAAATGGCGGCTCCCTCTGGACTGGCAAAAGTCCACAGTTCAGCCTACCTTTCTCTTCACCTTCTCCGTTTCTTCCCCAGCCACCTTGCACAGTCCGCGCAGTCCCTGGCTAGCCGGGTGATTTTTAGGTTAATTCTTAGGTCCTACCACCAGTTCGGGATCTCCGAGCCGCCTGTACTGTCAGGGTCATTCCATTTGCTGTCAGACCGCAGCTCCGTATGTCTCCTTTTTTTGGTATTTTCACACAAATTCTTCTGCTAATTGGGGTTTAGTCCAATTCTGTATTCTTCCTTTCAAGGCTCAGGGGTCCACGATTATCTTCTGTGTCTGTGTTAATTGGTTTCCCTTTTCTTTGTTGAAGAGGGTCTGTGCAATCCTTCTGCCTAGTCCGCCAATGGATGATGTTCTTGATGTCATCCCACAATTCCTCTGGCTTTTGGTCATTGGTGTTCAATGCATCAAATCTATTTTTTACTTGGTCTCTAAATTGAGGAGGTATAATCTTGAGGTCATATTTTGGCTCTCATGGACTTGTTTTAATTGTCTTCAACTTCAAGTTGAACTTGCATGTGAGCAGTTGATGGTCTGTTCCACAATCAGCTCCTGGTCTTGTTTGGCTGAAGATATAGAACGTCTTTCCACAGATGTAGTCAATCAGATTCTGTATACTCTATCTGGCCAAGTCCACATATATAGCTGTCATTTGTATTATTAAAACAAAGGTATTTGCAATGAATAAGTTATTGGTCTTGTAAATTCTATCATGCGATCTTCTGTGTTATTTCTATTACCAAGACCATATCTTCCAACTACTGGAGATTCTTTTTTTGTGTCCAACTTTTGCATTCCAATCATCAGTGATAACCAACGCCTGTTGATTGAATATTTGGTCAATTTCAGACTTCAGAAGTTGGTAAAAATCTTCAATTTCTTCATCTTTGGCTTTGGTGGTTGGTGCATAATTTGAATAATAGTAGTATTAACTGGTCTTCCTTGTAGGCCTATAGATATTATCCTATTACTGATAGCCTTGTACTTCAGGATAGATCTTGAAGGATTCTTTGTGATGATGACAGCCATGCCATTTCTCTTCAATTTGTCATTCTCGGCCTAGTAGATCATATGGTTGTCTGATTCAAAATGGCCAAAACCAGTCTATTTCAGCTCACTAATGCCTAGGATATTGATTTTTATGTGTTCCATTTCATTTTTGACAACTTCCAATTTTCCTAGATTCATACTTTGTACTTTCTATGTTCCAATTAATGGATGCTTGCAGCTGTTTCTTTTCATTTTGAGTCATCTGTCAGCAAATGGAGGTCCTGAAAGCTTTATTCCACCCACATCATTAAGGTTGGCTCTAATCCTATTTTGGGTGTCTTCTGATCTGAGGGGCTCCTCTTCTGGCACTATAATGGACAATGTTTCAGGGCTATTCATAAGGTTTTCCAGTAATGTATCAGACACTATTTCATTGCTATTCATAAGGTTTTCACTGGCCAATTCTTTGAGAAGTGGATGGCCCCTTCCTTCTGAGTATGTCTTTTTCTGGAAGCTCCACTGAAACCTGCACACCATGGGTGACTGTGCTGGTATTTGAAATACCAGTGGCATAGACTCCACCTTCACAGCAACACACAACCACTACAGTATGACAAACTGACAGGTGAGTGGTGGATTTGTTATATAGATATCCCATGGAGCTATGCTGTGTGCATTAATCTATTTTTCTTTCTAAAATGTAGACTTTTCTACATTAAAGGCAAACAACACAAATTTCCCTGCCAGGTTAACAAAGAACTGCAGTACAACGTTCCTTTTCAATGACCTAGGGTCTTTATTATGTAAACCCATGGAAGAGATAGAGAAATTTTCATATTATTATTCTTGAGAAGGAAGAGATCTAGAATCAGATTTTTAGTGTCCTTTTTTATAATCATTAAGATTCTCCACTTGGGAATGCTGGGGACTTGATTCTGAGGGCCTCATTTCCTTTGAATTCTTTGATGTTTTATTTCTTCTGCCAGAAATATTTTACTGTAGTGCTAGGGAATCCACAGAGAAGAACATGTAACTAAATGGTTGCCACTTCCAAGCCTTGTGGATGTGGTCATGGCAGGAACACTTCTTGGCTTTGCCCTGAGATATTGGAGCTCATTGGAATTAAAAGGCTGGCTGCCCAAAGGCTCCTTTTAGTTTTCCGAGATATATAGTGAGGATGATAGGGTCGGATTAGTTGGTCTATGAATTATTCAGAGGTGGATTAGCCAGTTGATGGATTATTCAGACCTCTGTTCCTCTTCCATTTCTCTTACTCTGCCAGCTGTCTATCCATTCCACTCCAAATGAGTTGTTCTCAACAGTGTAGAAAGAAGCAGAGAGAGAAGATGTAATGGCAATCAGTGGTTCAAAGAAATGAATAGAACAATTAAAACTGGTCTGAAGAATAGTGTCTAGCCCTGTGGAGTGGAGGGAGGCAGGAGCTTGTAGGGACTCAACAAACTGGGTTGTTTAAAGGAAAGCATCTAATCACTTTAGAAAGCAAGTCAATAAACAAAAACTGACACTCAGATATATGTAGAATAAGCTGGTTTTAAATGAGGTTTGTGTAGGACTTTGAGGCCTGTGTTGGTCAGGGCTTATTCCAGGCACACTCTTCAGCTAGATTAAATCTAGATTCTCTAACGTACATTTGAAGATTGAATGCCTATGGTATGCTAGGCATTGTACAAACAGTGGTGTAGTGCCTTAGGCATTTGACTGCTAACCAGAGGGCTGGTGGTTCAAAGCCATCAGCCACTCCTCAGAAGGAAGATTGGGCAATCTACTTGCATAGTGATACTGCCTCAACCAATGAGGGGTTGCTATGAGTCCCATCCGACTTCACAGCAGTGAGTTTGGTTTGGTTTTTTTGGTACAAACAGTATTAATATCACTCTTGACTACAAGTTATAGTAGATCTGAAGTAGTGGCTTAGGTTATAAAGTTAATAAATGATTATATATAAGAGAAAGTTAGGAGGTAGGAATTTCAGGGTTGGTGCAGCACTCCAGAAATGGCATAAAATATCTATGGTTTTCCTATTTTTCTTCTGTTATGCTCAGCATGATTTTGATGTTTTTCATAATGTTGAAAATGGCTGCTGAAATTCAAAATAGCATATTTTTAGGAAAACAAAAAATGTGGGGGCAAA
>NW_006921590.1:18889473-18890740 GCF_000298275.1 Orycteropus afer afer | reverse complement strand
GAACAACAGCCTCTTGGTCAAGGTACAGTTTCCTCATGAGTACAAACAAGTATTCAGGAATTCCCATTCTTCTCAATGTTATCCATAATTTGTCATGATCCACACAATCAAATGCCTTTGCATAGTCAATAAAACACAAGTAAACATCTTTCTGGCATTCTTTGCTATGAGCCAAGATCCATCTGACAGAAGCTATGATGTCCCTTGTTCCACGTCCTCTTCTGAATCCAGTTTGAACCTCTGGAAGTTCTCTGCCAATATACTGCTGCAACCGTTTTTGAATTATCTTCAGTAAGATCTTACTTGTGTGCAATATTAATGGTATTGTTCTATAATTTCCACATTCTTTGGGGTCACCTGTGTTTGGAATGGGTACAAATATTGATCTCTTCCAGTCAGTTGGCCAGGTAGCTGTCTTCCAAATCTCTTGGCATAACCGAATGAGTGCCTCCAATGGGGCATCCGTTTGTTGAAATATCTCAATGGGTATTCCGTCAATTCCTGGAGCCTTGTTCTTCGCCAATCTTTCATTGCAGCTTCAACTTTCTCCTTCAGTACTATTGGTTCTAGATCATATGCCACTTCCTTAAAGGAATGAAGATCGACCAGTTCTTTTTGGTACAGTGACTGTGTATTCCTGCCATCTTCTTTTGATGTTTCCTGCATCATTCAATATTTTGCCCATAGAATCTCTCAATATTGCAACTCGAGGCTTAAATTTTTCCTTCAATTCTTTCAGCTTGAGAAATGCTGAGCATGTTCTTCCCTTTTGTTTTTCAAACTCCAGGTCTTTGTACATTTCACTGTGGTAATTGGTTTTGTCTGCTCGAGCTGCTCTTTGAAATCTTCTGTTCAGCTCTTTTATCTTGTCATTTTTTCCATTTGCTTTAGCTACTCTTTGCTCAAGGGCAAGTTGCAGAATCTCTCTGTCATCCATTTTGGTCTTCTTTTCTTGTCTTTTTAGTGATCTCTTGCTTTCTTCATGGATAATGGTCTTGATATCCTCCTACAATTCTTCTGGTTTTAGGTCGTTTGTGCTCAATGCATCAAATCTATTCTTTAGATGATCTCTAAATTCAGAAGGTATAAATTCAAGATCATATTTTGGCTTTCTTGAACTTGTTTTAATTGTCTTTAACTTCAAGTTGAACTTTGATATGAGCAGTTGATGATCTGTTCCACAATCAGCTCCTGACCTGGTTTTGGCTGAAGATATTGAGCTTTTCCACCACCTCTTGCCACAGATGTAGTCAATCTGATTCCTGTG
>NW_006921590.1:18886703-18889296 GCF_000298275.1 Orycteropus afer afer | reverse complement strand
TACCAGTAATAATTAACACATCCTGATTGCATGTTTGGTCAATTTCAGACTGCAGAAGTTGATAAAAATCTTCAATTTCCTCATCTTTGGTTTTGGTGGGGTTGGTGCATAAATTTGAATAATAGTTGTATTAATTGGTCTTCCTTGTAGACGTATGGACATTATCCTATCACTGACAGCATTGTACTTCAGGACAGATCCTGAAACATCCTTTGTGATGATGAATGCCATGCCATTCCTCTTCAAACTGTCATTATTTAGTTAGGATCTGGGTAAGTCGAGACTGTAAAACAAAGATCCTTTAAGGGTTTGCAAAAATAAGGAAGGCAAAGACAGATACTTGTCTATCAACCCTATTTGGATTTATAGCTAGAGTGACTTAGTGAGTACTTACTATCTGGGTGTTTCAGGCTGCAGGCATCTCACTCACTGTTTCAGCATCATGACTTATTTTAATTGTTATCAACCATTTTAGCTCTCATTTATAGAACAACACAAAGCTCATAACTGTGAAGATTTAATACATTGATGTTTTTATAGGTGCTTGAGTTTGGAAATCATTGGTGAATATTGGTATAAATTGTTTATGAACAGAGAACAAATTCTTGACTTTATTTGCATATCCCTTTATGACTTTAACTATACCTGAGATAACGGGATGCACACTTTATAAAATACATTGTTGTGTGTGTTTATGTCAGCTGATGATCAGGATAAAATTATAGTCCCCATTTCTATAAATTACACCACACTTTCAAGTTTGAAATGATTTATTAAAAAATAAATTTAAATTATGAAATTAAAAATGGATATCTCAAGAATATTAAAGGTCAGAATTACTCTACCCTGCCAGCATTATACTAACATTTCCATGTAACTCTACTAGGGTTGCTGCCAGGTCAAACATTTAAATTATACTTGTTCTTTCTCTCTAAGCATGGGCCTGCTCTGATTCTCCTTACCTACTTAATTGTGTCACCATGCAACAAGTTGCTTAGTTTGAAACTTTATGGTTATTGATATACTTTTTATGACTTCCCTCTCATCTCATTCAATGAAGGGTCAAATCTTTTACACAGTCCTCCTTTTACCCTCTTTCAGTCTTTTCAGACTGTATCTCTAAATGTTGGTCATGGATTATTTCTAAGTTTTTTTTTCCTCCTTATCTTTTGAATGCTTTTCTAAATTTCCTAGTTTTCTAAAATTAATTATCACAAAAAGAATAGAGAGAGAGAGGAGAGAGAGAAAAAGAGAGAGAAAGAGCCCTTTAAACATCCAGCTTCTTTTGGAAGTTCCCATTAAGCCTGTCATCATTTTAGGAATTTATTTCATTCTCTGTGACTTGTCCAATATTTGTTTAAATCCTTTTTTGTACATTGTTTTTCTAATTTTCTTCTTGTTTTGTTCTTTGAATTGAAGTATATCATTAAGAGTCTGGGCAGGAAGTTTCAGAGTGGTTGGGCATTGGGATAAGGTAGCATTTAGAGCAATTTATTTATATATATATGTATTTAGCCTGAAATTTTGACAAAGTTTATGACAAAGATGAAGGAAAGTGTTCCTAGAGAGGAAAAGAAATTTCATTCTAGCTGGCTAGACTAGATGGCAGCTTAATTTCCTATAAGAACCCCCAAATATTGGCAAGTAATGATTTTGGTGTAAATTACATGCTTTGCTGTGTACAGAAGTGATAGAGCATTTTACATGAAGTAATAATATTAAGTAATTTGGTTGAACTAATGACTGCTTAATCTGACAGCTAGTGAAATAAGCAACACTAAATATGACACAGTCAAGCTTTATGGACTGAAATTCTGGGACTGTTCAGCTTGCCATTATTGCTGATCATTGTGGGTCTAAGACTGAGTAGATGTAAGACTAACAACCATAAAATTTTCAATCTTTTACTTATAAATCACATGGCTACTCCTAGATTGATTGTTTAAGTCATCTTTATTCTTATAGTAACAATACCCGCTTTTTAAAGTTTATTTCTTGTTGAATTTTCATTGAAACATAGCATTCTTGTAATAAATTGTGAGCAAAGTCTCACATCTTGATAAATGATTAAATGGCTCTTCTGTCCTTGAAACCTCTCTCCCCACCAAATAAGTAGCTTTGAATAGCAATGTTGGTATATATCAGTGATCATGTAAACATAAATAACTAAGGCAAAAAGAAAATGAAAAAAGAAATGACTAATGCTGATTATAAATTTTTAATGTTTTTCAACATTCTTAAAACCTGTTTTTAAAAAATCATAGAAAAATGGAACATAACATGACTATACACTGATTTAAAGAGCCCTGGTGGTGCAATAAGGAGCTCTGGTGGTGCAGTGGTAAGGCATTTGGCTGCTATCCAGAGAGTCTGAAGTTCAAACTCAATAGCTGCTCCATGGGAGGAAGATGAGACAATCTACTTCTGTAAAGATTTGCATCGTTGGAAACCCAGTGGGGGTCGTTATGAGCCAGAATCAACTTGAGGCAGTGGGTTTAGTTGGGTGGTGCAATGATTAAAGTGCTTGGCTGTTCAGCCAGCCACCGAGAGTGACCGAGTAGTTGAACCTGTGGGCTCAGGACCATAGTTGCAG
>NW_006921590.1:18839853-18886051 GCF_000298275.1 Orycteropus afer afer | reverse complement strand
ATTGTGGTAAACTGTGGTCAATGACATGAGACAAAGTGTATGTGAACTGCTGTATGAAAAGTGAATTTGCTCTGTAAATCTTCACCCAAACCACAAAAAAAGTATATATATATATATAAGTGCTTGGCTGTTAAGCAAAAGGTTAGAGGTTCAAATCCACCAGCTGGTCCACAGGGAAAGATAAGGTAGTCAACTTTTGTAAAGATTTACAGTCTTGGAAACTATTGAGCAGTTCTATGTGGTCCTAAATGTTCCTAAATGGTAGTTATGAGCTGGAATCAATTCAGTGTCAGTGGGTGTGGGTTTGGTTATACACTGATTTGTGTGCAAGCCAGTGGATCAGTGATGGTGGCACAAGTTTCTATGTTTTCCCCAACTCTCTGGGGATCCTGGTGAGCCTACACTTGGATGTAGCTATATAGACTCCCTCCTCCTATTTTGGATTCAAATGATTCTCCAGCCTGGCAATTTTTGCTTCTACCACTATGGTGAAAACCAAACCAGACCAATGCAAAAATGCAACCACTGCGGTGGAGTCGGATCCCACACAGAGCGACCCCTCCTTGGGTTTCTGAGTTGGTATTACTACAGAAGTAGATTGCCCAACCTTCCTTCTGAGAAGTGGCTGGTGGGTTTGAGCTGCCAACCATTTTTAGTGCATTCTGACTCATGGTAGCTGCGTTTGTGTGTCAGAGTAGAACTGAACTTCACAAAGTTTTATAGGTTACTTTTCTGAAGTAGGTCACCTGGCTTTTCTTCCAGGGCACCTCCAGTTGGACTGAAACTTCCAACATTTTGGTTACTGGGCAAGCATGTTAATGATTCGCACCACTCAAGGACTCTGTGATGAAAAAGTCATAGTCACATCATTTGGTTCCTAGAAGCTTTGAGAAATTATAAGAGCTTTTATTACAATTCAGGAAAATTGAAGGGAATAAGAGAAATAATAATCTCATGTATACATTCAAAATTCTTTTCTCAGATGCATGTATTTGTACACACACAAATATTTATTTGCTTTCTTTATTATTTTAATAATAACAACTAACATTTATGTAATTTTTACTAAGTGCCAGGCACCATTTTAACCCTCTTACAGCACATATTGACTCAATTAATCTCCACAGCAATGCAATGAGGTAATTGTTATTGTCATTTCCACTTTATAGAGGAGGAAGCTGATGTTAAGTTACATCCTTAAGGTCACACTACTGGTAAACAGCAGGGAGGATTCAAAGTCAGGCAGTTTATACCAGTGCTGTGGATTGAATTGTTTTTCCCCAAAATGTCTTATAAATCCTAACCCCTATACCTGTGGATATAATCCCATTTGGGAATCGGGTTTTCTTTGTTATATTTATGAGGCAATATCAGTGTAATGTGAGTCTTAAACCCACCACCTTTGAGATATAAAAAGAGCAGACTAGGCACAGACAGGGAAGCACAAACAGAGGGGAGGAAACATACCTCACAAAGATCACCAAGGAACCAAAGGACAGAAGCTGAAAAGAGATAAGATACTTCCTCCAGAAGTGATAGAGAAAGAGTATGCCTTCCCCTGAGTCACTCCTGAGCTGGTGTCATGAACTCAGCTTTCTTCCCTTCTGAACTATGAGAAAATAAATTTCGGTTCTTTACAGCCACCCACTTGTGGTATTCCTGTTATAGCAGCTCTAGGAAACTAAGACAACTGGAGTCTGTGCTCTTAGTGATGATGTATTTCTCTTCCTATGTTATAGGCTTTTTGAAGAGAGAGACTTTCTTATTCAGCCACAGAGTAAAACTGACCCTGGTTTAAGAGGCAGATAGACCTGGATTAGAATTCTGAGATACCATAAGCTGCCTTAGGTGAGTTATCACATACAAATAGTGATGTACTGTAAACTGACTCTTATTTAAAAAAAAAAAAAAGCTCTAATTTATACTTTTGCTGATTTCCATGACATAAATACTCCTGCCATGACTGATTTTCAGATGCTGTTGTTGTTATGGGAACTCTGGTGGCATAGTGTTTTTTGTTAGCTGCCAGTGAGTTGGTCCTGAGTTGGCCCCTGACTCCAGAACTGTGGGATCAGACTATTGTCATCCAAAGGTTTTGCATTGCCTGATTTTCAGATGATATTTCTTCCTAGTTGTCTGAGTCTGGAAGCTCCTCTGAACCTTGACCAGCATCACAGCAACACACATGCCTCCACTGACGGAAAACCAGTAGCTGTGCTTGAGAGGCATTGGCTGAGTAATGCATCCATGCTTCCCACGTGGAAGGCAAGAACTCTCAAAAAAAAAAAAGGCCTGGCAAATATTTTCAAAAAAACCAGCATTGAAAACCCAATGGAGTACAGTTGTACTCTGACACACATGGGGTGGCCATGAGTCAGAATTGACTTAATGGCAAATGGTTTGGTTTGGATTTTAAGTTACCAGTGGTTTAACAATCAGCTTGCAAAATTTTTTAATTTTCAATAATCAGCTCCTGCAAGGTAATATGAGATTCCTCCAGCATATGACTGTTGGAGGGTAGGCTCTTTTCAGTCTTGTTCAAACTCCTGAGTCGCCTGAATCTAGAATTAGTGCTTGTCATATAGTAGTTTCTTGTTTGTATGTATTAAATGAATGAGTGACCATGTCCCAGATTCTAATACTCCTATTTTGCTTGCCAGTAAAATATGCATATTAGTACACTTGGAAACCAAAGAGCACTAGTTAATATGACAATTATTCAAATTTTCACAGCAACCACTAATGCCAAAGATGAAGAAATTGAAGATTTTTACCAACTTCTGAGTCTGAAATTGATCAAACATCCAATCAGAATGCATGGATAATTATTGGTGATTTGGATGTGAAGGTTGGGAATAAGGAAGAAGGCTCTTTCATAGATATGATGCTGGAGATTGCATGATAGAATTTCCAAGACCAATGACTAATTCATTGGAAATAACTTTTCAAGCAACATAAATGGCAACAATACACATGAACCTCACCATGTGGAAAATACAGGAAGAAAATCAACAATATCTGTGGAAAAAGATGATGGAGAAGCTCAATATCATGAGTCGGAACAAGTCCAGGGGCTGACTATGGAATGAGCCATCAATTGCTCATGTGCAAATTCAAGTTGAAGCTGAAGAAAATCAAAACAAGTTCATGAAAGCCAAAGTATGACCTTAAGTATATCTCGTATAAATTTAGAGACTATCTCAAGAATAGATAGATTTGACAAATTGAACACTAATGACTGAAGCCCAGATAAATTGTGGAATGACATCCATTGTAAGTGAAGAAAAAAGTCATTAAAGAGACAAGAAAGAAAGAAAATACCAGAATGGATGTCAGAAGAGATTCTGAAATTTACTCTTGAATGTAAAATAGCTAAAATGAAAGGAAGAAATGATGAAGTAAAAGAGTGAAATAGAAGACTTCAAAGGGCAACTTGAGAAGAAGAAAAAGTAAAGTTTTGTAATGAAAAATGCAAAAACCTGGAGATAGAAAAATCAAAAGGGATGAACACCACATTTCTCAAGGTGAAGTAACTGAAGTGAAAATTCAAGCTTTGCATTACAATATTGTAGTATTCTATGGGCAAAGATTTGAATGCCATGGGAAGCATCAAAAGAAGATGGAAACACATGATAGCATATAATCAAGAACTTATGGTACTGAAGAAGTCCACGCTGCATTGAAGAAACTGGTGAAAAACAAGACTCCAGGAATTGAAGGAATACCAGCTGAGATGTTTAACCAAATGGATACAACACTGGAAGTGCTCACTTGTCTATGGCAAGAAAAGAGCTACCTGGCCAACTGACTAGAAGAGATCTATATTTATGCCCATTCAAAAGAAAGATGATCAATAGAATGTGGACATTACTGAACACTATTATTAATAACATATGCAAGTAAAATTATGCTGAAGATAATTCAAAAGTGATTGCAGCCATACATCTGACAGGGAACTGCCAGAAATTCGAGTCAGATTCAGAAGAGGACACGGAGTAAGGGATATCATTGCTGATGTCAGATGGATCTTGGCTGAAAGCAGAGAATACTAGAAAGATATTTACCTGTGTTTTATTGACTATGCAAAGGAATTTGACTGTGTGGATCATTACAAATTATGGATAACATTCTGAAGAATGGGAATTCCAGAACACTTAATTGTGCTCATGAGGAGCTTGTATATAGACCAAGAGGCAGTCTTTCAAATGGAACAAAGGGATACTGCATGGTTTAAAATCAGGACAGTGTGTCAGGATTGTATCCTTTTGCCTTACTTACTTATTCTGTAACCTGAGCAAATAATCTGAGAAATTGGACTATATGAAGAAGAACACAGCATTAGGATTGGAGGAAGACTCATTAACAATCTGCAGTATGCAGGTGACACAGCCTTCCTTGCTGAAAGTGAAGATGATTTGAAGCCCTTACTGATGAAGATCAGAGACTATGATCTTCAGTATGGATTATACGTCAACATAAAGAAAACAAAAATCCTCACAACTGGACTAATAAGCAACATCATGAAAAATGGGGAAAAGATAGAAGTTTTCAGAGATTTCAGTTTACTTGGATCCACAATCAACATTCATGTAAGCAGCAGTCAAGAAATCAAATAATGTATTGCACTGGACAAATCTGTTGCAAAAGATTTCTTTAAAGTGTTCAAAAGCAAAGATATCTCTTTGAGGATTAAGGTGTGCCTGATCCTAGCCATGGTATTTTCAATTGCCTCATATGCATATGAAAGCTGGACAATGAATAAAGATGGTCAAAGGATAACTGAAGAAGAATTGATAACATTGAATTATGGTGTTGGTGAAGAATATTGCATATACCATGGACTGCCAGAAGAATGAACAAATCTATCTTAGAAGTAGAGTCAGAATGCTCTTTAGAAGTGAGGATGGTGAAATCTCATGTCATGTACTTCGGATTTGTTATCAGGAGGAAGCAGACCCTGGAGAAGGGTATCATGCTTGGAGAAGTAGAAGGCCAGTAATGAAGAGGAAGATCATCAATGAGATAGACTGATGTTGTGGCGGCAACAACGGTCTTAGACATAGCAACAATTGTGAGAATGATGCAGAGCCAAGTAGCATTTTGTTCTGTTGTACGAAGGGTCGCTATGAGCCAGAAGCAACTTGACAGCAGCATCTAACCACAACTATCGGAGAAGCTACTAAAGGGATTAAAAGTTAGCTGAAAAAATGTTTGCCAAATTCCAAACAAAGTTATTGTTGTTATGTGCCGTCAAGCCGGACCAGACTCATAATGACCCCTCCTTTGGTTGTGGAGGCAGTATCACTGTGGAAGTAGATTGCCCAACCTTACTTCCGAGGAGTGGCTGGTGGGTTTGAACAGCCAGCCTTCTGGTTAGCAGTCAAGTGCCTTAGGCACTATGCTACCAGAGCTCCCCCAAGCAAAGTAGTTGGCACTTAATGGGACATACATATAAATTCTTGTGCTTCTGGATATTCTCTTACTTCCAAAGTGTCTTTTTCCCAACAGGTACACACTAAATGAGTGAGTGAATAAAGAAATAAATGATTAAGTGAAATTAGTAAGGAGTATCACTACCAAATAGGAAGGCATCATTTCAGTCCTTATCAGTGTGGGGTGGATGGAAATACGTGGCAGCACTTACACAAAAGCGGCTTCACCTTAATTTTAGAGAGCCTTCTTGCCTTACTGCAGCAATATAAATTTATACATCTGTAGCAGTCAAGCAGTTAATACAGATTACTGAAATATGTTAAATGTGAAGCCAACAGGGAGTGGCTGGAACTAAGGTGAACTGGAGATAACATCCCAATGTAAAGGCACATAGATTTAAATACTTTTAGACTTTAGTGTGAATTGAACAAAACATGTAGTGTGCTAGATTTGGCTCATGGGCTACCGGCCTTCAGCCTTTGCTTTGTAGTGGTAAAAAGTATGGACTCTGGGGTCACAACCGTCTTGATTTGAAATCCAGTTCTGCCACTTACCAGCTGTGGCTTTAGGCAAGTTACTTTGAGGTAATTGATAAGGGGGTGTGTGTGACAGGGGGAGGAATTTGTGGTCTGGACATGAGGTGATTCTAATTTGCAGCCAGGTTTCAGAGACACAGTTCTAACAGATGTACTAAGGGGATAAATCTGATTTTTCAGGGACATTTTGTGAATTACTTTATTTACCTGTGCAGCTTGCTTTTCTGTAACAAATGAACACAAAACAAAATGGTTTTCAATGGACTTCAACTAGTTCCCCCAAAAAAAGAGTCCAAAACCCAACTCTTTGGTTTCACGTGCACCTGCATTTATTCAAACTGTTTTCTCTTTAAAGAAAATGAATTCTGTCTTCATGGGACTTATAGAATAACGTGATTGTTGCTTTAAAGTGTGAATATTCCATCAGCCATCTCTCACTGCTTGAATTCTGCTTTGCCCTCTATGTGAACTCCCACCAAGAACAAGCTTAAATATCTCACCTAATTTGCCATGTGGTTGCTTACCTATTTAGGTTAGGGTACCAGAGCTGATGAGAAATTCTTTGGGAAGCCAAGCACAAGTTTTCACTTTCAACTATTTATAGCAATCAGCTGGCTTTTCCAGTCCCTCATTAGATCAATCATGGCCATTGTCTTACTGTTGAGTGGGAAATCGTTACAGGTGGAAGAAGGCACGATGCTTCTAATTCAGCAGAGGCCCCCCTAACAGGGAAGCTGCAAGGAATTACAATCACATAGGAGCTTCGTCAGAGGAATGAGGTTGCTTCCAAGGCAGGATTTCTGAAGACTCTCAGGATTCTGGGATGAACATAAAATAAGATGAGAGGAAAAGGACAACAAACTCCCACACACATAGAAAACCACCCTGTCTTTCAGTCATATTCAAAGTCTGGTGATGGGTCTTTAGCTGACAAGCTGCTTGGTACCGATACACTTACATTTGGCGGGGGCTTATCTTTTTTACAGTCCATTTATTTGGGAATGGGTTTTACAGGTGGCCCTGCTGTTGGGTCCAATCCTCAGGCTTATGTAGCGTAGTATGCCACACATCTTTGCAGCTGAATCAGTGTCACATATTACGGGCTGCTGGTGGCCAGTAATTTGGGAAGTTCTCTTTTTTTTCTCTCTGCTTTATCCCTGGCCTGTTGAGCAATGATAGTCAAAAGCCAGCTGAACCCATCATGAGGGAGCAGGCAGGAGAGAAATTGCTGGCATCCAAGTTTCTACTTGAGTCCGAACATGGGTGACCACGAGTGGGTAGGATTATCTGGCACCCCTCTTATTAAAACCTGCCTCAGAAATCAGTTTATTTGAAGGAGTTAACGAAAGTGCTAAATATTTTCTACCCACTGGCAGAGGGAAAAGTAGTGCACACGTCTGAATAAATAACTGAAAATGGCTTCTCACTGTTCAGGAAGTACAATCAATTTGAAATTAGGATTATGGAAACATCTGCGAAAATTCAAGTGTCATCTCAATTTGGGCTCATTCAGATCCTGTATTTTTCAACTTCCCAAGCAGTGCATTTAAAATCTAATCCTAATTAACACACATAGTTTAATTATAGCCAACAAAATATTCTACAAAAATTGTGTGTGCTGGTTGGGGGGATGGGTGGGGAGGGAGGAGGCGAGGGGGAAACTAGACAAATGTTCCCTGATTGTAAAAATTCTTGTTTGGTTAATAATATAAATCCTCAAGATTTTAAACACACATTGAAGTTTGCTTATCATGAATCAAAGTAACATAAAAAACATGGAGCCTGCATTCTGTCCTAGTTCTACTTTTTTCTTTCTTCCTCTTTCTTGTTAACCTGGAGAGAACAAAGCCTTTATTAATTTGGCTCATGCACTCTCTTTTGTGAAGACCTTTGTTGCTTTGTTTATTTTCTTTCTCTGATCAGAAGATAAACCTTTATGGTTGCATGTGAGTACAAATAAAGAAATAAATCTACTTGCATAAAGCAAACTTTATGGTCTGTTGTTTTAGTGATGAGAAACACCTCTAAGGGTTTGAAGGTTTAACTCAGAGGCACACCAACATGTTTGGCTGCTTTATTGGAACCTCTTCCTAATCAACCAAAACAGAGCAATCAACTATCTCGCAGAATTATCAGTGCTTTCCCCTCCCAAATCTGGCGCAAGTGGAATGGGCAAAGGGAACGTAAATTTAAAGAAAACAAAACCAAAATCAAGCAAACAAGAGAAAAAAAACAAAACAACAACAACAAAAATGAAACATCCAGGACCTCAAAAGTAATTTTAACTGAAAGTGACTCTAGGATAAAGCTTAAAAATTTAGTTTAACTTAGTCGTGGTCATTTTGTATGCTTTCTTTGGTCAATAATAAATCTAAGGGGAAAAAATAAGACTATCAAAGAGAGGTTATTTTCTTACTTAAGCACTTTATTCCTTTGTTACTCAGGTTAAAATCCAGAGGGCTGATTTCTACTTTAATTTCTTTAGCAGAGTTTTATTTGTAGCATTATGTTAAAATAATTTAAAAAATTAAAATTCTTGGTGTCATTCTGAAAATTTTACTGTGGTATTTGCTGAAAGTTGACCCTAATGTTTAATATTAAACTAGTTTGATTTCTGAGGGTGAGGAGGTTATGATATTTCTTCTTAAATTAATACCACTGTTATTTTCCAGATATAAACTCTTTCTCGAGGACAAAATTCATTTTCTTTAGCGTGTAATTGTCCGTGCACTTGCTTTGTTTATAACTCATTTCCATTCCTTTGTTCCCCATGATTTTCAGGAATTTATGACAATGGGGCAGTTTTCAGTTGTCGGTTCAAACCCACCAGCCACTCCTCAGAAGGAAGATGGGGCAATCTATTTCCGTAGTGATACTGCCTCGGAAACCCAAGGAGGGGTCACTATGAATTGGGTCCAACTCGATGGCACATTAACAAAAACAACAAATGGTAATGGATGAATTTCAGAGAGTACACTAGAACCTGATGATATTTTGTGGAAAAAACCCTGACATTTCTCTGCAGAACACAGTGGCTCAAAAAGTCCTATGTCACAGGAATGAAAGGCAGTTCTATGTTATAGGATAAACTATATAGACTCAAATCAGTCTCAAAAAGTTGCCTACAGTATAAAGTGAACATATTACACTAGCTAGGTATACTTTTTAGAGCAATCAACTGCAGGATATCAGAAGGGCAGTATTTGCACAGGGAGATAGCTAAGAGGTCAGGAATGCACTGAGCACAGGAAAAAGGTAACCACAGGGAGAAAGTGGGAAGAGAGCTGATACACTGTTGTTGTTATGTGCCGTTGACTAGGACCCAACTCAGAGAGACCCCTCCTTGGGTTTCTGAGGCAGTATTATTATGGAAGTAGATTGCCCAACCTTCTTTCTGAGGAGTGGCTGGTGGGTTCAAATCTCCAGCTTTCTGATTAGCAGTCAAGTGCCTTAGGCACTAGGCTACCAGAGCTCGTAGCTGATAGATTATGGGCTTTGAAATCAATGTCATGAAACAAAATGTGTATGAACTGTTGAATGGAAAATAAATTTTGCCTTGTAAAATATCACCCAAATCACAATTTAAAAAAAATGTTGCCTACAGAGTAAATTTTGATTAAATTGTATTATATTGTAGAGCTAAAAATTTATAATTATTTGATTCATTTGCTGGTTATCATTCTCTCTCTTCGTCTCTCTCTTGTATTAGATCTCTCTTACTCTCTCTCTTACCATCTCCTCGCTCTTTTTTAATGTTTTGCCTGCCAAATTCCATGAATGAACTCTTCATTCCTATCTTTGTCACAGAGCCTAGCACAGTGGCTGGCACCTAATAAGATTATATTATTATGAATATACTATAATATTATATTAATATAAATATTAATTTGGTAAAAGAATGAGTTCTACTTATTCATTAATTCCAGTGATGAAACTGGAAACATGAAGTTTGGCTGGATGTGAGAAGGTGATTCTAGAACCAAACTTAATCTTACACTGAGAAACATAAACAAGAGTTACAAACCGTGTGAAGAAGAAAAATAAATAACACATTTTATAACAGTAATAGTAAAGGCTAGTCACAAGGTAAGAGTGAAAAAAAAATCTGCAAGCAATTTACAGTTCAGGCATTGGGGTCAGGCCATCTGCACTCAAATCCCATGTCTCCCTCTTATCAGCTGTGTGCTGTAGTAAGTTGCTTTACCTCTGTAAGTCCTGGTTTCCTCATGGATGTAGAGTTTAAATAAGAATCAGAGAGATAATATTTCTAAAACACTTAGAAAAGTGGCTGGAAATTAGTTCAAGATCAATAAGAAAGTGATTATTATTAACTAGAGATATTTTCTTTTTTGGCACAATAACGTAAAGGTCTGAAGGAAAAAATACCAACAGCTGAACTGTACAGAACACCATGGATTGAAATGTCCCCAGACAGTCTCAAACTCCTCCCAGATATTCTGTGGCAGAAAGTTCTATGCTTTTTCTGGATTGTAGGCCGTTTCCTAGTATAAAGTGGAAACTGCTGGCTTATAGAAAGGAACAAGTTGTCCTCAGCTGGGGAGTGGAAGTTCAGAGAAAAGAAATGCAACTACAAATTAAGAAAAAGAGAAAAGTGACAGTTACAACAGAGTTTCCAGTTTTCCAAAGCAGTTCACATTTATCTAAATTGTTTCCTGACAATTCTGAAGTCCCAGTGTGGTGGAAACAAAAAGCACTCTTTACTCAGGAAAGATACTCACTCTTTAACAAGCATTCTCTTCTTGTGCTCATCAGAAATATGCTCAGGTCCTAAAATTTATCGGAGAAATAAGGTTAATAATACATCTGCAAAGCAAAAACTAACAAGAACAATGATTCCATTTTGTATTAAAAATATAGTCATACCAGTAAATATATTTTTAGCCATAAAAATTTGTAAAACATAGAGATCCATATAAAATTAGAGTCATAAGAATGAATTTCATTGCCATGACTAACCTACTAATAAGCAAGCATGATTATTTTGCTAAAACTTGTTTATGTGAGATGTGGGGTAAGATTGACAAGGCTGATTAAAGATTAAAGGCATCAGTAGGTCTTGTGATCAAAGATTAAAGATGGGTGGCAGGAGAGTATATCAAGGATATAATTACAAGAAGATTGAAGGATGAATATGGCAGATAAAGGATTAGATGCTTTAAGTTGCAAACCAAAATATTACAGTTGGCTAATTTGTGGCAGGTAGAGTCAGTTGGAGAAAGCACATGGTATGGGAATCTGGCACTTCACTGATGGTACATTCACAGATATGGTTGCCTGCTTTATATAAAACTATATTTGGAGACCTTGCTACCAATTTTGATCCTTGGCCATGTTGTCATATTGTTGGCTGCTGTTGAGTTGATTAGAACTCATATCAACCTCATGTGACTGAGTAAAACTGCCCTATAAGGTTTCCTTGCCTATAATGTTCATGGAAGCAAAGCATCAGGTGTTTCTCTCATGGAACTGCTGAGTGGATTCAAACCACCAACCTTTCAGTTAAGCAGCCAAGTTCTTAACCATTGTGCCACCAGGCCATGTTTTCTTGGCCATAGCTGATTAATATAAGGGTAGAAACGCCTGATATAGATTGACAAAATAGATTATCTTTTTAAGGAATGTGATATATGAACAGAGAGACACAAAAGCAGGAGGTAATTTGGAGTTATTGTTTCATTATCAATCCTCAAGTTCCTGTTATACAAGTCCTCTTTTAGACCATGGCCTTGCTCAACTGTTCCTTCAGTTCTATGAGTTATTTAGTACTTTTCCAATAAATACTCTTTCCTCATCTTTTGCATTAATTCACCAGCATTTGCCACCAAAAGGACCTTGTGTGATTTATCATCCATGTCCTTTGTTCCCCAATGATCATCCCAGGCCAAGAGGATTTGACAACTCAGTACAAAGAAGCAGTTGGTTATACAAAGCAGCAAGCCAGTCCCATAATTTATTCAAAAATCTTCATAAGAGTCCATTTCAATTTCCAAGTTTAGGGAAAATTAAGCAGTGTGTTGTGATTAACTGGGCATACTCTGATGTTTCAATTTCACTTGTATCATACACTATGTGATATTTTAACAGTTTAAATGTTCTGGTATTTGGTTTCCTTATCTGACAACATGGAGATAATATAAAGGTGTTGTGAGGATTAAATGAGGAGATATGCAAAGCACTTAGCTTTATGTGGTGCTTTCTAAGAGCTCGATAAATGTTAGTGATTTTGTTATTGTTGTTGGCTTACATTAGTATGAGATATCCTGGAGGTCAGAGCCAACACTGTATTTTTCATTACATATTTTCAAGAACCAAGCCTCAGAAAGATGAAATGACTTGTCCCTAGTCACACAATGGTAGGGTGAGGGCTATAATTCCAATATTTTGATGTCATTTATAAATATTTATTATCTACAATGTAACCGGTCTTGGGGATGCAGGTCTTCTCCTTCATAAAACTTATGGTCTAAGGTAGGAGTTAACAAACTATAGCCTGCAGACAAATTCAGCCAACTGCTTGTTTTTGTAAATAAAGTTTTATTGGAATATAGCCACCCTTGTCCATTTGTGTGTCGTGTATAGCTACTGTCACACTATATGGGCAGAGTTGAGTAGTTGTGACAGAGACCATATGGTCTGCAAAGCCTAAAATATTTAGTACCTAATCCTTTACACAAAAAGTTTGCCAAGCCCTGGCCTAGGGAATTTATGATATTGGTCTAGACAGTTTTTCTTCAACAATAAAAGAATTAAGACAAGGAAAAAATTCATTCAGAATGTGAACAAGTTTTAGTCCTTACAATTTTCACGTGATTTCTCCATGCATTTTTTTTTTTTTTCTCTATTCTTTAAGACAAGGATTCTCTTTTTGCAACTATAAAACCAAAACAAAACCAAACTCATTGCTGTTAAGTCAGATCAGACTCACAGTAACCCTGCCTTGGGTTTCCGAGGCAGTATCACTGTGGAAGTAGATTGCCCAACTTTCCGTCCAAGGAGTGGCTGGTGGATTTGAACAGCCAGACTTCTGGTTAGTAGTCAAATGCCTAAGGCACTATGCTACCAGAGCTACTAGAAACTTGAAAAAAATGGTTTTTGTTTTCTCTGCAATGTTCTCAGCATTTAATCCCACATAATTCTCCAGGTCTATAGCCACTCCTCGGAAGGAAGGTTGTGCAATCCTACTTCCGTAGTGATACTGCCTCGGAAACCCAAGGAGAGGTCGCTATGAGTCGGGGCCGACTTGAAGGCACACAACAACAACAACAACATAGCTTTGTATATTGCCTTTGCTTTTATAAGTAGAGAGAAGAAACAATGTGTTGTGTTATTCAATGTGGCTAAATGACAACACTTCTTGACAAACACACACTTCAGCCCAGTAGCCTAGAAACTACTCTTGGCATCCATTCCTTACTAATAATAAAATAAATCACACACCCACATTCATTTAAAATATTAAATAATTAAATCATTTTAGCTTTCCGCTTTCAGAATTTTGAATGTGTTTATACACATATTTTAACATAATCTGGTTAACAGCTTTAACCTTTCCCTCTCATTTAAAATGTACACACTGGAGTTGTGGCCGAATTGTTTCTAAAAGAAGCACAGATTCTTCCACAAAGGATGGTTAAGTGCAGCAATGCCTTTGCCCGATAAAGTCCTCCCAGCCTTGCTGGGGGTGGTGCTTGGGGGACAACAAGTGGTCCTTGGAACAAAACGTACTGACACAAGCATCTGGTCTCCTGGTGAACTCTATGACATGCACCCTGTGACAGTTTTGCTTATGGAGAGCACACAGAATAAAAATCATTGCAGATGGGGTCTTATTGGAACACAACAGGCACTGATGTGTGATTCTGAAGATATCTTTGGACTTATTTTCTTGATAAGCAGTGGCTTGGGCAAATACTGAGGTGAAGAGTTCTAAGTATTGTTGTTTATAAAAGGACAGGCTGGAATAACCCTCAACATTACCACAAGCAGGAACTTCTGCAAACTGGCTGGCTCATGTAAGCTGCTAAGAGGAGAAGGCACTCACCACTTAATAAGACAAGAATTATACTTTAGAAAACAAGTGCTCAGGTTTCTCATTGCACTGTAGGAAAGGATGATCTGAATATTACACTACTCCAGAAGCTCTATTTAAGGTTATTGACTGCTGGGGGCAGGGGGAGTAGCTTGGCTCTACTCAGTACAGTTGAACCAAGTCTACTTTTTCGGTGGAAAAAGGGATCTAAGTGCTCTGAATCATGTGAGTCCCCAACAGCAAGCATCCAATTTAACATACTGCCATGATTTGACTAGGTTTGCAGGAGGGAAAATGCTGGGAAGTAGAGAAAGACGATGATTTAAGGTACTCTAGAACTACTTGGTCCCTGGGTGGTACAAATGGTTAATACGTTAGGTTGGTAACTGAAAGGTTAGAGGTTTGATTCCACCCAGAGGTGTCTCAGAGGGAAGGTCTGGAGATCTCCATCCAACAAATCAACCACTGAAAACCCTATGTATTGTAGTTTTCCTCTGACACCTGGGAGTTGCCATGAATTGGAGCTGACTTGAGGGCAATTGGAATTGGTAGAGCTACTTGGAATAGTGACTTAAATTAGAAGTAGTTTGCCAGTATTATGAGGCCTCAAGGCAAATTAGAAGATTGTTGCATGAATTCTTTAGTATATGTATTTTAACTTTTTTTATTTTGAAATCTTCACATTTCAGTCTTTAAAATGTAATATGCACATTTTCTTAAACTTTTCTTTGAATATTTCCTACTGGTCTTGCTACTTAAACCTAAGGGTATTTTATCAGAGAGTAGAGGATACTGCTCAGCTTGGCATGGCACCTTGGTGAATGAAGTGGGGGTGGGTCCACTTTTGGAAGTCAAAGCGCAATAAGGAAGGCTGGAGCCATGTGGAGAGGTTGTGATGGGAATCTAGAAGTGATCAATCCAATTGAAAGAAATTAGGAACGACTAATTTTCTTACTTGTTATTTCTTGGTCCTACTTAAATGTACCCTTTAGCCTTTTGGTTCAGGTTTTACCTTACTATCCAAATAAATTAATATGAGGCTCTATCCTGCTTTCAGTGGGAAATTCAGTCCTTTCTTTAATCTATCTGCTGTAGCTGCCTCCTCTCATGTCTTGATCCCATGAGGCTTCTTTACTCCTCTGGCCTCCCATCAACTCCTCCTCATGTTTGCTGTGCTCTGACTCCCATAACTACACCCAGTTCCCTTCACTCACCAAGGCACCATGCCCCAAAACAGGTCTTCATCTTACTGTTTACTGCCTTTCTCTAAAGGAAGTTGGGAGCAGAGGAGGAGTGAAGAGAGTGGAAGGTGCCAGAGAGAGGCACGGTAGCACAGAGCAGGGGCCTTTCAAATTGGGAAGCAGACATGACTTTCTTAAAGTCTATCTCAGGACTTATTTTCACGGTGATTTCTCTACCTGGAGACTGTTCTGCAGTCATTTTACTGGGGCCACACTGTCTTCTCTCATTGCTTCCTTCCTTAGTCCCTTTGCTTCCCATTGCTTCCAACTCTCTACTTCTATTCCAGTTTTTTAGCCTTGTAGAGCTCTGGTGGCACAGTGCCTAAGGCATTTGACTGTGAACCAGAAGGCTGGTGGTTTAAACCCATCAGCCACTCTTCGGAAGGAAGATTGGGCAATCTACTTCGGTAGAGATACCGCCTTGGAAACCCAAGGAGGAGTTGCTGTGAGTCTGGATCAATTCAATGGCAATAATGTTTTTTTGTTTGTTTGTGTAGAGGAAATCTTACTTCTTATTAGTTGAGTGGATTTCAACTCATGGCAACCTAACGTGTGTCAGAATAGAAATGTGCTCCATGAGGTTTTCAAATGCTGATTTTTTGGAAGTAGATCACCAGGACTTTCTTCCAAGGCACCTCTAAGTGGACTCTAACCTCCAACCTTTTGTCAAGAGCATTAACCATTTTCACCACCCAGGGATTCCAAAGGAAATGTAAAAATACCTTAAAAGGCACCCCCCCCCATACACCTCAATGGCCCAAGAAGACAGAGATACCCTTTTTTCTTATTAGGCTGAATATGCATAGCCCTTCTTTTTCTCAACATCCCTCTCATATATCACGTTCGAATTATCCTGTGAGGGGGAAAAGGACAGAATTTTCTGTTAAAGATGGATCCTGAAGCTATCTCTGAGATTAACTCTCAATCAATAGCTGGTTTATAAAATAGTAAATTTGATTTTCTTCCCCCTAGTTAACATGTTTAGTATAATGGCTAAGACATTTGGCTGTTAACCATAGGTCAGCAATTCAAACCCACCAGCTGCTCCATGGGAGAAAGATGAGGCAATCTACTTCCATAGGGATTTACAACCTTGGGAACCCAATGGGGATCACTATGAGTCAGAATCAACTCAATGGCAGTGCGTTTGTTTGTTTTTAGTTAGTAGATTACCAAAAGAGCACTGGTTTGAAGGCTATGCAACCAGTGTTCTTGTCCAGACTCTGCTTCTAGCAAGATCTGCGAACATGAGGAAGTCACTTCTGCCTGATCCTCAGGCCACTCATCTATAAATAGAATACATAGGGCTACATCAACATTTACTCAGATGCTTTCTTTACAGATTAATTTGTCAAGATATTGCAGGAGAAATATGGTCTGGGGTCAAACCCTGAAGGACCATAGATTTCAACAAGACTAAAAAAGTTTTCTTTGCTGAAGGACTTCTCAGATCTCTTAATAAATTAATGTGCACTGTGATTGTGCAGGAGAGAAATGCAATAGGCAGCATATCACAAATGCATTTGGAAGTGCTTCCCACTAATCCCCCTTTTAGGTAGGAAACCTTCATGTCTTGCAGACATGCTGTTTACTGAATATTGCTATTCTGAAGAATAATTAAGATGAGTCATTTTCCGTTCTTCATGTTCACGTTCAGTTGCAATTGTTTCTACCTGTTCAGCTTGAGTAAAGTAACACTGAGTCCTATAAGAGAGGACCAACTACTTTTGGTAGTTCTATCTCTTTCCTTCCCTTTTTGGTCAATTTGAAGAATAATTGCTGAGAATTTTCTTACCATCTCAAAAATGACAAAGCAGAGGTCTGGGGAGGTTGGTAATTGTAGTGCTTTTGTTCAGATGGTTTTGGGTCCTCTTATGGCCTATAAGCCTGTTCACACACTGCTTCCCCCTCACTGAGCTGTTCTTGCTACCTGTTACCTGCAGCTCATGGTTTCAATTTGAGACATGGCACTTATTAAGAGCTTAGGAACCAAAGTACCAGAAGGGTTAGGTTATTCCCCCGGTTCAGAACCACTTTCCCACCTGGTAATTTAAAGTACAAAATTTTATTTTTTGAAATGATTCAACACTTTTATTCATGTTGAAATGAAAATAACTTATTTCTAGATTTTGACTGCAAAATTCTGGGTAAGTGTATCAAAGTAGACTTTTTTTGGCAGGTGGGGTTTCTATAGTTTCACCTGTGGGACAGGCTCTCTAAGAACATACATAATTAGCTAGTTGAGTAATTCAGTGCTCATTAGAGGCAAGGATTGAAGATGGATTCTGGCAGACATTTTGAAGCTGTAGTGGAATCTGGGGCATTGCATAAATTAGAAAAACAAACCAGTTGCTGTAGAGGGGATTCTGACTCATGGTGACCCCATGTGTGTCACAGTAGAAATGTGCTCCATAGCATTTTCAGTGGCTGTGCATTTGGAAGTAGATCACCAGGTGATCAACTCTGGCTGAAGTGGAAAGCCCAGCCTTGCAGTTAAAAGTCAAATGCATTAAGTATTTGCACTACCAAGCGACAGAACACTGCAGAGCCCTGACTTAATACACCAGACCTATCACATGTTCCTTTCCCAACATCCTCCATACAAAGTTGCTTTCAGGGATAATTACCTCTTTCTCAATCCCTTATCAGCACACACAAGTATTCTCTTGCTTCTAGGTCTCACCAGTCTCAAAAAGACATCTGATATACTCTATTGGTCTAAAGCATGAGCAACTTTGGTAGATACAGCGATATTCCACCCAGATACCCTTCAGAAATGAGAATGTATACAGTCCCCAGCTGTCAGCCTCTAAGAGAATTGCCTGGCTGAAAAGAATCAAATTTCGCAAGATCAGTTGCATCCAGTCACTGGTAGATGAGAGAATAATGAGCTCTTTGCCTCAATTTAAGGAGCTCTGGTGGCCTACTGCCTAAGGCATTTGACTGATAACCAGAAGCTGGCAGTTCAAACCCACCGAACACTCCATGGAAGACTGAGCAATCTACCTCCATAAAGATTTACTGCCTCAGAAACCCAAAGTGAGTCACCATGAGTCAGAATCGACTCAATGGCAGTGAGTCTTTTCTCTCTCTCTCTCTTTTTTTTTTTTAGTTTTGCCTCAATTTGGAAGGAGTTTTGGTGATGTAGTTGGTAAAGCATTTGGTTGCTAACCAAAAGGTCCATGGTTCAAGCCTACCAGCCTCTGTGGGAGAAATATAAGGCAGTCTGTTTTCATTTACAATCTTGGAAACCCTATGGGGCAGTTCTACCCTATCCTATAGGACTGCCATGAATTGAAATCAACTTGATGGCAGTGGTTTTTCTTTTTTGTCTCAACGGGGCACTCTGGCGGTACAGTGGTTAAAGCATTTGGCTGCTAGCCAAAAGATCAGTGGTTCAAACCCACCAGCTACTCCAGGAGAAAGATTAGGCATTCTGCTTCTGTAAAGATCTACAGTCTTAGAAACTGTATGAAGCAGTTCTACTCTATCCTATAGGGTCATTATAAGTCAGAATCAAGTCAATGGCAGTGAATTTGGTTTGCCTCAAGGTTGGGCAATCCTACTTCCGTAATGATACTGCCTCAAAAACCCAAGGAGGGGTCGCTATGAGTCGGGGCCGACTCGACGGCACATAACAACTACAACAACAACAACTTGGGATAACCCTAAAGAGCCATCCAGCTTCAGAACTCCTTATGGAGAAGGCTGAGGCCTCCATAGAGACAGCATCACAGTCCAACTTCTCCCTTTCCCAGCCCTGCTTTCTTTCCTTCCCCCACAGTTATTGATTCTCAGAGCACTCCTTAATAATATTCCTGAATGCTAATCTTTGTGTAAGATCTGTTCCTGGGGAATCCAATGTACAATAGAGACTTAATATATTACCAATTACTAGAGGATACTTGTGTTTTAAAGGAATCCCATAGGCTTAGAGCTATGTTTAACTCAAAAGAATGAATCACTAATGGTTCAATTTCTTGGCAATGTGAGACCTAGAGGAGATGGGAAGGAGGTTGTTTATGTGTGTGGAGGGAAAACACATACATGTTTTTAACCATTAGTTCTTTTTCATCTTGTATGAAACTTCCTTTCTTAACTGGAAGTCATGAGGATAATGTTCTGTATTTTCTTCTAAAAGTTCAGATAGTTTGCCTTTGGCAATTCCATTCAGAATTGATTTTGCATGATTGATTTTCCTACTGTATAAAGTACAATGTCAAGTAAAAGTAAATAAATGTTATTTAGAAATATAAGTGTCTGTGACATATATAAAAAAGGAAAAATAAACATAAAATGTGGGGTTACAATTGCCTAGGTTAGCAGAGGGTAGAATGGAGAATAACACTCAATCAATTCAGTGGAATTAGGTAGATAGATAGCTGCCATAGAGTGAACTCCACCTCATGATGACCTTACATTCAATAGAACAAAACATTGTTTATTCCTTCATCATCGTCATGGCATATTCAGGTCTATCCCTGTGGATTTGCTCCAATCCTCCAAAGTGAGGGTGTCCCTTGTCTTTATTGGCTCTCTACTTCACCAAACATGATGCCTTCCTCTGGAAATTGATCCCTCATGATGATATGTCCAAGTAAGATGAAAAAAGGTTCTGTTGTGATCTGTAAGTTTTTCACTGGCTAATTTTGGAAGTAGATAGCCCAGGTTTTTCTTCCTAGTCTGTGTTAGTCTGAAAGCTCCACTGAAACCTGTCCACCATGGATAACTCTGCTGGTATTTGAAATACTGATGGCATAGCTTCTAGTATCACAGAAACACACAAATTCACAGTACAACAAAGGGTCAGATGAGTCGTGGTCAATGGAATAGTTGTTGTTATGTGTCATTGACTCAATTTCAACTCATAGTGATCACATGTGACAGACAGAGTAGAACTGCCCTGTAAGGTCTTCTTGATTATAATTTTTATGTCAGGTTTTTCTAGTATGAAGCCATTATATGAGTTCGAACCACCAACCTTTAGGTTAGCTGCTGAGCACTTAACTGTTTGTACCATCTTATTTCCTTGAATGGAATTACTAAGACTCTAATACTAAAGTTGGGTGGAGGTTCATAAAGTGTCTACTTTTATCATTAAGCTTTATGATGTCAACATATATATTTTTTTTGTGTGTATTAAATGAGTTTTTTTCTTTTTTAAGAGAGAAAATGACAGGAGAGATAAGTGAAAGTGAGAACTGACAACTCAAATGTTCTGCTGTAAAAGTTACTAGACAAATGGACAGTAGTTGGAATGTAATGGGTGGGTCATACAGAGTTATTTTAAAAGATTTTATATATTACAGGAAATTTGTACACTGATAAGAAAAATCCAGCAAAGGAAGAAAGACTTAAAATGCTGTAGAGAGGAGAGCTGTTTAAGGGAGTGACACCCTATGTCTTTTCGCAGGATGTTTTACCTGGGTTATAACTTTAACCTCTATTATGTCATCATTCCCTCTGAAGTGCATGTCTCATACATTTATTCAGTTCTGCTTACTCATGAACATAATTGAGCTCCTCATAGGGTGCCAGGAGATCATGCATAGATGAAGTTAGTGTACAGAGTTTGCTTCAGCCACATATGTTTGTGAGTGTGCTGTGCTGTCCTACATTGTCCTCTCTAAATTATAAGACAACCAATTACATGACAGTCCAGATTTAACCTCACCTACCTCCTCAGCCAGGAACCAGCCCCCTCTCAAGAAGCTCCAGTCACACTTATCTTCTCTCTTTTTTTCTTTTTTTTTTTTCCTGACTTCTCAAAGTATTTTCTGTATCAAACCCATTATACTTGTGGTTGCTTATACCTGGGTTGGTTCTTTTTCTCCTGATTAACTCTTACTCTTCTCATGGCAGTTTAAATATCATCTTTTCCAAGAGGTCATTCTTCTAGTTCCACCCCCTTTACCCCACCTCTACCACCTAAAGTTCATTATCCTTGTATTCTTGCTCATATTGACCTTCTTCCTTTCTTCATAATACTTATTACAAGTGCAACAATATATTTATTTATCCATCTCCCTGTTTCAACAAGTAAACTCCATGAGGACAGGGGCCAGTGCTGCTTTGTTTCCCATTGCATTATTAGCCAAGGGCTTGGTAAACATGCCATGCTCTCTGATCTTCTACTACCCCCATTCAACATTGGAGACAAAACCAAGCTCAGCATAAAAAGCAAAGGTAGACACAGATGAGGATTAATTCTTAATCCAGTTTTGTTTCTATTACAGTTATAGAGTTTGGTTGAGTGACTACTCAGCAATTTCAAGAAAAATGAACTAATAGTCATATCAGGCATGTTAAAACTAGAAGGGACTCAGAAACTCTTCATGAAAATAACTCTAAGGTAGATAATGACAGACAAAAAGAAATGGAATAAACAGTGAGAGCTAAAAACAACTTCTATTTACTAAGTGCTTAATACGCATTAGCCTTGTGCTAAAAGCTTCACTTCTATGGCCTAATTTAATCTCTTTGAATTTCCTGAGAGGTAAGTTCTATTAGCCTTATTTTACACTTGCAGAAACTGAAACCCCAAGAGGTTATACACTTTGCCTAAGATCATACACATCTATTAAGTGGTGGGGCCAAGAATAAAGCCCAGCTCTGCTGGACCCTAAAACAAAATGTGTTCCCAACTTGAACATGGGTGCATATCACCTGGGGAGTTATTACAGTGGACATTCTAATTCAGTGGACATTCTAATGTGGGACACTCTAATTGCATTTATAACAAGCTTTCTGCTGAAGCTGATACTGCTGGTCCTGGAACCATTGGTCCACATCAAGATGTTTAAAATTTTAATATGCATGTAAATCATCTTGAGATCTTAGAAAATACAGAGTCTGATTTACTAGGTCAGGGATAGGGCTTGGGATTTTGCATTTTTTTTTTTTTTTTAAATGCCAATTGAGCTTGATGTCCTCTGCAGCCATGGTCCCAGGCTCACATGTCCAACAACTCATTTCATCAGGGTGGTTGACTGTGGCTAAGGAGTTATTACAACTTTGCTCTCTGTTGGTTCCATTTATATGGAAATTCTTACAACACGTACAAATATGTGTATAGAAATATCATACACTAACTTTAAATGTGATCATACTTATATTCCCTTTTGCTTAGACATACCTAATCATTCAGCTTGTCTACCCATCTGTTTACCCATAGATTAATGTTTGTGATCATTGATAACACAGTATCGTATACGTAAAAGTGTTTATCTTTGTTCTCTGTACCTCTTGTGTATTGTTGTCTTCCTTTTCCTTAGTGTTATTGGGTTGGTCACTCTATTTGGTATATTGCTTTTACATTTTTAAAAGCCTTCAGTGGAAGTCAATTCTGCTCATCCATGGACCATACTTTGAGCAGTAAACCTTATCTACTACAAATTCCAATTGCACATTGGTGATAAAGTCTGGGATGGACCTCAGGGCTTCTTTCAGACTGCTAGAGTGTCCACTGATAGTGATTATGCTATTCTAAGATATCTTAAACTGCCTTCAAAATAAAAATAACAAAAACAAAAAAGAACAAATAAACAAACAAACAATTAAAAAAAAAAACTGCCCTCGGTTGTTAACTACCTCTAAACGAGGAGAAGGGTAGGGGTGGCCTAAGAAGTTGAAGAAGCCTCTAATGAGGACAAGGTTTTACACAATGTCAATTAAAAAGCCTGCAAAACATGCCAAGTTCATGTGCATATTAAACATAGATGCCAGTCCCTCACCCTCCCCAACATTTCAAAGCCATGTGATGTCACTAGCTCTAAAAAACCCAAGGTTCATAATGAAACTTTTAATCAGGTGAGTCTCGTTTTGTTTTGAGTCCATTCATGTGGTTTCTCACAGTCCTTCACTTGGTGACTTCAGGACACACTCTAGGGTGAGTTCTGGGAACTCTAACTGATCTTTCAGGTTTACATAAAGTGGGTTTGCTCCCCTCGGAGAACATCAGTTGCTTTCTTGTAAATCTTCACTCTTGCTCAGAGGGGAGAACCTGGCTTTCATTTACCGATTAATACTTTGGAACTGCAGGTGCTGCACAGGCTAGTATCTGGTCTCAATCTCTCATCTTATGTGAAAGTAGACAAAATGCTGCTAAGAGAATCGTCCAGTACAGATAACTGGTCACACTATTCAACTTCATATCCTTTGTCCCCCACTTGCTGTCCACAAAACTTGATTAGAAAAATGAGCTGTTTGATGGTTGTCCCACTGAACCTAGCCCCATTTTCTACTGCACTCTACTTTTGGAATAAGGTAGAATATCCTTGTATGAAGAGGTAGCCAAGGGTGAACGGTAGTTGCTGATGGACAGCTTCACTTAAATATACAGAAACCACCAGACTATGAGAGCATCTAGGAGCAGAATGAGACGAGGGGTTTCTTCCTTGATTTCCACCCCAAAGTGGAATTACAGAAGTGGAAGAATATGGACTTTGGAGTCTTGACACACCTGGATTGGATTTCTGGCTCTGTCACTTATTAACCATGTGGCCTTGGGCAGGCTATTTCACTTCTTAAACTCTGGTTTTCTCATCTGTAAATAGAGATGCCACAACTAACATATTGTGGTTTGAGGATTATTGCTGTTGGTTGCTATCAAGTCGGCTTTTATTCATGGTGACCCCATGGACAACAGAAAGAAATCTTGCCTGGTCCTGCACCATCTTCATAATTGTTGCTGGGCTCAAGTACATAGCTGCATCCACTGTTTTGAGTGCCTTCCAACCTAGAGGGCTCATCTTCCAGCACTATATCAAACAGTATTCTGTCATGATTCATAGCTTTTCATTGGCTGTATTGGACGTAGATCATCAGGTCTTTCTTCCTAGTCTGTCTTAGTCTGGAAGCTCTGCTAAAATCTCTCTACCATGAGTGACCTTGCTGATATTTGATATTTGCATAGCTTCCCACTTCACAGCAAAAAGCAAGCCACACAGTACAGCAAACTGGCAGATGGGTAGTGGATTTGAAAATCGGATCCTATGATATATGCAAAGCACTTCATACCTGGTGTATAGGATGTCCTCCATAAAAATGAATCTTTCTTCCTTTGTCTTCCTTATCCTTCCCTTTTGAAGTCCCAAATGCAACAAGTAAATTTATTAAGCTCTACAAAATGGCAATTTCAGAGCGTTCCTTGCCAAAGTCCGTTCAGGTTCCAAAAATACTTCTATTCTGCTGCTTATTTCTATGTTCTTGCCGTCTGATGTGTATTTACATTACTCTTCGATTTACATACTGCTGTCACTCAGAGCATCAATAGACACCAACAGATTCTGTTACAACAGCTGACTGTACAGGCCCCAGGATTTGATCAGCTAGGATTCCTCCCAGACCCCAAAGGAATTCCAATCATGGCCAACGTTACATTAAGAAATTGGTTGCTTTATTTAAAAGGAAACTTTTCCAAGAGGTTTCCCAGTAGAACTGAAACTGGTGATTTTTTGTAAAAGAATTAAGATGTAGGTTCCAGCCATGTCATTTCTAGAGGCCTGTCACATGTACAATATCGACAGCACAAAGCCTTAATGTTTTATTAGGTTGGAATCATTTCTGGCACTAAAACATTTGATGAAATTTGTTCAATTCTCTGGGTGTGTTTTATCTGAAAAAAATTAAATATTTTTTGGCAGTTCTATTAAATAGACATCAGCGATATCTCTGGATAGTTTACTGCTCAGAAATCAATGGTACAATGTTTTATTTATTCCACTAACTGAGAACTGCATTCCAGTGCTTCTCTTTTCATCTAGGCTACACATGAACATCAAGACTGTATGTGAACAGGGAACCTGAAGTAGGGTTGTTTTCTCTTTAGCTAGGCAAACAAGGCTGTGTCAATATACACTGTCTTGTGTGAATTAGTGAAGAGGCTTATATCTGGGCAGATGCAGCCCTACTGGCTCTCAGCAAACTTAATTCCAGCACCCACTTGTGCTTGGTCAGTCCCTTTGTGCAGTGCACAGACTGAGCAAATCTACATAGACCCCCCAGGAGAGCCTATGTCACCTCCCTCCTATCTCAAATGAAGGTTTGTATCTCCACTTTGGGCTTCCTGTTCTTTCTTTCTTAAAGATTTACACTCTTAATTAATTGTTTTTCTCCCACAAAGAAGCACCTTTATCTTAAGGACAAAATGCAATTTCTCTGCACTTGAGCTCCTTAATTTAGAGCATTTATTGAGTTTTTCATGCATGCCAACACATTGAAGATCTTTGGTAAACGTCTGTTCAGTGATTAATCGCCTATTAACCTTGCTCAAATGGATTGAAAGACCACAATAAAAACAAATGCAGTCCAGTTCAGGTCCTGGAGATGACATTTGTCATGTTTTAGGTATGAAGGAAGAGACCGTTTTCTTTCCTCCGTCCTTTCTGCATTTCCTAGTACCTGTTGTTGTCGTGTGCCGTTGGTTCCAACTTACAGCAACCGTATATGACAGAGTAAAACTGCTCCCTAGGGTTTCCAAGGATGTAATCTTTACGGAAGCAGACTTCCACCTCTTTCTCCCACAGAGTGAGTGGTGGGTTCAAAGCACCTATCTTTCAATTAACAGCTGATCACTTAATGATTTCTCTACCAGAACTTTTTTCCTCAGTATCTAAGAGTGTAGATATTTGTCTCATTGTTTAGGACTGAAGGGTAACATTTACCTATTGGAGGTAGAGATGCAATTGACGTATGTATGAGAGGAAGAACTACCAACAAGCTTAGTAATGGGCTATTAATAGATACAGTGTATGGATTTGGAAAGGCCTCCTAAGGCTACCTTTGGCCCCAATGCTCTCTCCCTTTTGAGTTCTATCTTTCCTTAGCCATGAGTTTAAGATGCTCTCAAATTGAATTTCCCCTGAAAACAGTTTGCCTTCATATTTCCACCTTCATACTTTTAAATTAGAAGAAAAGAAAAGGATGACTATAACAACTAAGTTACAGTAACATTTATCTTGGTTCTAGCCTGTTTGCAGAAAAGATCTGATGAAACTAGAGTCAGTTCCAGTATGAGCACCTTTATATCACCAGTGTAAGCCCTTGATATCCAAGATCATTTTACTGTCAAATTCAGTACTGCCAAGTGCATAATTCCAGGGGAGCCATTCTTGTTATATTCTATGAGAATGGCACCCCCACGAAACAAATTTCCACAATTACAGTACAATGGTATTTGTGTGACACAACTTAATACCCTTCCTTCTTCTACTGTGCCCATGATGTAGACTGATCTTTGACTTTTACTATGAAAGAGGAAAATTATGGATCTAGTTGTTAAAAACATCAATTTAATATCCATTGGGGAAGCCAGGATCCAATCTTATGGTTGTCATTTTTTTTTGTGACAGCAAACCTGAACCCCTGCAGGCTTTCTTGAGGTAAGGAAGTAAGAATGGCATGGAACACAGGGTGAGGATGCTTCATAGGGCCTCGGCAAGTACATCATTGGCAGGTACCAGGCTCATTTCTTATGGATGGAGATTAAAAACAAAACAAAACAAAAAAACCCCACCAAACTCACTGCCGTCGAATTGATTCCGACTTATGAGTCGGACCTTTCCTTGGGTTTCTGAGGCGGTATCTTTACGGAAGTAGATTGCCCAGTTTTCCTTCCGAGGAGTGGCTGATGAGTTTGAACCTCCAGTCTTCTGGTTAGCAGTCAAGTGCCTTAGGCACTACGCCACCAGAGCTCCTTATGGATGGAGATAAGTGTTGTACTAAAATTCACTTGAACACGTATTGATTAAGGTTCTTCAATGTTAAAGTACTATGAAAAGCATGGAGATAAGGACCTGACTACTTGCACATACCATTTAGATTTAGTTATTTAAGTGCAGGAGTATATTGGCAACAAATTTTAAATTCTTTATTTTTGTTACCTAAATGGAATGAGGGAGCTCTGGTGGCATAGTGCCTAAGGCATGTGACTGCTAACCAGAAAGCTGGTGGTTCAAACCCACCAGCCACTCCTCGGAAGGAAGATTGGGCAATCTACTTCTTTAGAGACACTGATTGGAAACCCAAGGAGGGGTTGTTATGAGTCAACTCGACTTGATGGCAGTGAGTTTGGTTTTTTTTTGTAAACTGAATAAAACAGATTCATGATGCTCATCTCAACTTTGTCTCCTACTTCTACCCTATCTCTCTCCTCTATTTCCACAGGTATGGGAGCTAGGGTAAGGAGTGTGCTGGGATGTGACTCAGGTATGGAGAGAGGGTGTGTGTTTCATGTATTACTTTATTGATTTCAAGTAAGCACACAATGCTGAAAGTTTTGGAGTTTATTTTCTCAGCTGCATCAATATATCTTGTTGTCAAGTGATGTGGTTAAAAGAGTTATGTCAGAATTATTCTGGAGTCAAAGTAGCTATGCCAGAAAAGTTATGCACCAGCTTGACATCACCACAGAAAAAGCACCTACCTCCCTTCAAGAAGCTGGTGATGAATGCTGAATGAAGAGAATTGTATAAATAACTGAGGTACAGCAATTCTCAGAGTTGGTTCATTGGAACCTTGGTCTTACAAACTACTTCTTGTGGAGTAATCTGTGAGGATTTAAAGACTTTGGGAAGTTTGTTAGCAAAGAGACTTTTTTTTTAACCTGATTTGACTTTATGTTTCCTAGAGTTGTTGCACTCTTATAGAGGATGTCACAGGAGCAAAGATGGCAGGCAATCACAGAAGAATAAGAATTTATTCATTTGCATAGCTATCTGGAGTGAGGGATTAAGGTGGGAAGAAAGAAAGAACAAAAAAGTTAAGGAGAAGGGCATATTATTTACATTATTCAGTCTTAGTGCTGAGTGTTTTAGTGGTACACTCCTCAAAGATGGTGAAGAAGGGCCATCCCCAAGGAGTCAGGTTGTGAGCCAATGGATTCATAGGCCAGGGGAGGTGAATAGGGCATATCTTCTTGATATGACATGTAAAATTTGTGGAAATTTTAAAGATAAACATTTAATACAATTTTTTTTGCCAGTTCCTCTATTGTGTGTGTGAGAATATGTGTGTGGAAGTGTGTGTGTGAGTTTGTGTTTGTGCATTTTCATTTATCTCCCTTCTGTTGTTAGGCAGAGTCATCTAAACACTTTGAGATGCACTTGCTTTATAAAATAGGGGTAAGGAAATAAAAAGATAAGTGAGTACATATGAGAAAGAGAAAGAGAGGGAAGTTACAGAGGAGAAGAAGGGGAAGAAAAGGGGGGAGGTGGGAAGGAGAGAGAGAGAGAGAATGAATATGATGTTAGACACTATGGTAGGCAGAGAAGGAGGGGGGAGCATAGAGACAAGCCTGAAACTTTCTGAAAGTTTTTGTAACAGATTTCAGCTGTAGGAACCAGTGGACCTACAGGAATCAATTACCGACCCTCTTCATGAGGACGGATCTAAGAAGTCAGAGGACAAGGAAAAGCAAAAGACAAGACTATTTCCTCCAATAGAATTCCAGATTTATTCTTAGAAAGTACCTTTCAAAAATTAACACTGTGTTTTCATCTTTGCGAAGCAATGGCGTAGGAGTGAGGGATACCCTTCTTGCATTTTTGATGTCGACCGGCCTGTCCTTCTTGTCCTATTCTATTCTGCTTTCAGCTCACTCTCAGCTGCCTGTCTCCACCTTTCTCTTCACCCTGCTTCTTGTTCCATCTCTTTTCATGAGTCAAGTATGAAAGAGGAGGAACTGTAGGGACCAAAGAATACTTTTAAGAACATCTTTCATTGCTGGATCACAAACTGCATTTAAAGAAGAATTAATCCTCACAACTTCGATGTGAGGTTAGGAAGCTCATTAACACCTTTGACATCCTGAGGGAGGTAAAATGTAAGTGGCTTTCTGCATTCTGGCCAGAGCAGAGAATTGGGTTTCCTGATTTCTTCTCTCATCATTTGCAACTACTCCCTACTCTCCCTTTTCTCCCTTCAGGGATACTTTGAGGAGGGAAGCAGACCTCTTGCCTTCAGTGCCTGGCAGTAGGTGGGTTCATGTGGGACAACAGATCCCACACTTCCTATTCCTTCCAGTGGCTAAAGCACTGGACTTGCAATCAGAAAATGCAGGTTGAAATTCTCTCAGTCACTTATTATGGGCAAGGTACTTCTGCTCTCAAAGCCTTGTTTGTCTCATCTGTGCAATAGGTATAATAGCCACAATCACCACTGAGGGTTGTTTTGGGGGATTAAGAGAAATAATATGTGTAAGTGCCTAGCTCTGGTAGCGTAGTGCCTAAGGCATTTGACTGCTAAGCAGAAGGCTGGTGTTTCAAACCCACCAGCCACTCCTCGGAAGGAAGATTGGGCAGTCTACTTCTGTAGTGGTACTGCCTCGGAAACCCAAGGAGAGATCACTATGAGTTGTCAGGTGTTACTCGATGGCACATGACAACAACAGGGCCCTAGCATATGCTAGGTCCCCAATTGATTAAGCCATCACAGAGTCATAGAGGCAAAAGAAGAGTGAGGGTGATATACAGAATTAGAAGAGATCGCAAAACTAAGACCAGGGAAGGAAGACTTTTTTTTTTTTTTTGTTTAATTACTTATGAAGAATATCTTTAATGGGAGAGAATATCCCTGTAATATCCAAATGTTTTTCTTTTCCTTCTCTCCTTGTGACTAAAATGCCTTTAACCTGTCACAAAGCTTATCTTGCTCTCCTTTAGGCCCTTTCCCCCTTTAAGTGAGGTTCGTTATAAGAGTAATGAATGCTGGTGTGGGCGTGCTGAAGACTAAGATGGAGGATATAGCAAATTAGATAAGAGGAGCACTGTAGAAAAATAGAACACAGAAAAGGTATGCTGAGTGAGGAATGTGCAATTAGGTACAATTTATCTACTTCACGACTTGACTCTACTTCATAATACAGTGAGGGTGGGAAGGTGTGGTGATAAACATGGCTATTACAATTACACTTCACACCAATTCTGTGGGCATCGAGACATTATATGGTAATCTTTTTAATAGGACCTTGTTACATTCATTAAAATTGGACAAAGCCACAAGTTAGCAGTCCAGGGCTAGTGCAATGGCTCCAGCAAGTTTTCAAAATCCTTTCCAACTACCTCCCTAGACAAACTTGATATTTGACATTTGCATGTAAGATGGTTGCCACACATGCAGGTATCATGCGTGTACCTCAGCAGAAGGAAAGAAAAGGGGGCCAATAGGAAATTGGATTTTTTAATAGGAAACAAACAAAATAAATGTACCCAGTAACTTTCAGCATTCCTGCTGTTCAGAATTGTGTCACATGTCACCCCTTGCTGAAAGGGAGTTTGGAGAAGACAGTTTTGTAGCATGTAAAATGTACTGTTTCCTCTATAAAAATAAATCTTCAGTAAAACCTACATGTCAGTATGGCAATCAATAGCCACAGATGGGCTCTTATATTTAAATTAATGAAAATGAAAAACATCATATCCTCAGTAGAACTAGTCACTCATGGCTAGTGGCTACCATACTGAGCAGAGCAAATAAAGAACACTCCTATCATTGCAGAAAGTTATATTGGGCAGTGTATTAGATGAGTGCAAGGAGTTGCAGAATCTTGCATACTAATTGGCAGACGTTTTATAAAGCAGTTATTTTAGCCAAGAAAATTGATATAAAAAAACTGTTAGCCAGGTACTAGCTGAAAAGACAAAAAGGGAACAGGAAGTATCACACAAGAAACAATTATCACCACCATTTTTCCTGATGCAACAATGGTAATAGGTTGAATTACTGAAACTTTGGAACCTGGAACAATGGCTTTTATGGAGAGAAAAGAAAAGAAAAAAAAATTACAGACTTAGAAAACAGATGTGTACAAAGTAGCTGATTTCATTTTTTTTTTTTTTTTTTGAAATGACCAAGGCTCTGACTGTTAATGGTATTGCAAGAAAGGGACTGAGGAACATGGATAGAGACTGAATTCCAGAATATTTGTGATCATTTGGCAGAAGCATAGCTAGTGACATCACAACAGAACCAAATGAAATAAAAAGGATAATATCAGGTACTATGAAGAACTGTACTCCAGCAAATTTGAAAACCTGGAAGAAATTGGCAGATTTCTAGAAACACACTACTCACCTAAACTAACACAGACTGATGTGGAAAAGTTGAACAGGTCCATAACAAAAGAAAAACTAGAACAGGGAAACCCATATACAATAGTGCTCTAGGCTGTAAGCTCTGGTTTTCATAAAAAACAGCTGAGGTTGCCCTTCAGGTTTGGAAAATAGAGTCACATTTGCTAGTCCCTTTTCTTATGCTATTGACAGAAGAAGAGCAGTTCTGTTCTCTGAAATGCTCGTGAAAAATACAGTTTGTATTTAATTGTCTGTACAGCTAGCTAAGTCTAGTCTTCAGAAGCTCCCAGAATCTGAGGGGTGGAGAGAGTTGTATTCTCAAGGATTTAGCAGCATTTTTTGTGTAATCTTTGTTGTTTGGTGCCATCAAGTTGGTACTGACTCACAGTGACCTTAAGTACAACTGAACAAAACACTGGACGGTCCTGCACCTTCCTCAAGACTGATGCCCTGTTTGAGGCCATTGTTGCAGCCACTGTGTTCATCCATCTCTTTCTTCTTTTTTAAGGGTCATCTTCTTCTTTGCTGACCCTCTATTTTACCAAGCATGATATCCTTCTCAAGGGACTAGTCCCTCTTGATAATATGTCCAAAGTACATGAGACAGTCTTGTCATCCTTACTTCTAAGAAGCAATCTGGTTGTACTTCTTCCAAGATGGACAGTGTCACTATAAGTTGGCATAGAGACCCCTCCTTGGGTTTCCCAGGTGCAAATTGCCCAATCTTCTTTCCAAGGAGTGGCTGGTGGGTTTGAACCACCAGTCTTCTGGTTAGCAGTCAAATGCCTCAGGCACTGCACCAACAGATCTCCCTAAGTATAAGCATTGTTGTTGTTGTTATATGCCGTCGAGTTGGCCCTGACTCATAGCGACCCCTCCTTGGGTTTCCAAGGCAGTATTACTATGGAAGTAGATTGCCCCATCTTCCTTCCGAGGAATGGCTGGTGGGTTTGAACTGCCAGCCTTCTGGTTAGCAGTCAAGCGCCTTAGGCTCTATGCTACCAGAGCTCCCAGTATAAGTATTAGGGAGAATTATTCAGCTAAGTCTGATGACTTGACTACAAGTGAATCTCTGAGAGTATATTTCCCTTTCCTTTATCGTTTCAGTCCCATTACTTGTGTTATATCTTGTGCTTGAATCACACTAGTTGCCCATCTGCCCAAAGGCACTCTCTGAATGTCTCAAATTTTAACTTAAACTTGAAATTACCAGCTTAACTCCTCCTGCTTTTCCTGGGCTATGTACACAATTAAATCACATGCTTATTTCTCTCAAAGACACTTTGAGCAGAAATAATGCCACAAAAGCCATGTTGTATTTATTTTCCTTTCCAGGCTTTTTTAAAAAATAGCAGCCTATTTCATATCTATGAATCAATGACTCAGGCTCTACAAAGAGAAAGGTTTTCCTGATAAACGCTATGTATGGTATCAAGCTGAAAATTTTCCTCTTCCAGCTTGGGTTGAAATTAATTACACTTATTGCTTCCCTTTTCATTTATCTTCATGTCTTGAAAAGTGATAAAAAGTTTTGATCTTCCTTTTGTTGATACACGGCAGTCGCAGTTACCAGTAATTAAATACACAGGGTGCATCGTAGTCATACAATCAGAATTGGATCATGAACCCCGTGAACAGGGACTGTCTTCCTCTGCGGGATACTTGTATATCTCCCTTTCTGCAGTAAGGACCCAGTTGGCACCCAATAAGTGATAAATAATCATGATAAGTAGTCTCAGCTTGTACTTTCCAGAATAGTGCCTTGGTTTTTCTAATTTTGTAAAATGGCTTCCTGATGAAGTGGAATGTCCATGTCACCACCATAGAAAACATGGATTGGTCTTCAATGAAACAGTAATGATTATCAACTCTCTGAGCTTTTCTTTTGTTAAAACTGAAATTAAAAAGCTGAATTTCTTTGCTTTAATATTATTGTTGTTAGGTGCCGTTGAGTCCCGTCTGACTCATAGTGACCTTATACACAGCAGAATGAAACTGCCCGAATCTGTGCCAGCTCCGTGATCCCTGCTATACTTGAGCCCATTGTCCCAGCCACCATGTCAATCCATCTCATTGAAGGCCTTCCCCTCTTTCGACAACCCTCCACCTTACCAAGTATGACATCCTTCTCCAGGGACTGGTCCCTTCTGAAAACGTGACCAAAGTAAGTGAGACAAAGTCTGGCCATTCTCGCTTCCAAGGAACATTTCAGGTGCACTTCATTCAGGACAGATCTTTTAGTTCTTTTAGCAGTCCATGGTATTTTCAGTATCCTTCGCCAACACCACAACTCAAAAGCATTAACTCTTCTTCAGTCTTCCTTATTCATTGTCCAGCTCTCACATGCATATGAGGCAATTGAAAATATCATGGCTAGTGTCAGGCACACCTTAATCTTCAAGGAGATATCTTTGCTCCTCAGCACTTGAAAGAGGTTCTTTGCAGCTGACTTGTCCAATGCTATACGTTGTCTAATGTCCTGACTGCAGCTTCCATTGGTGATGATTGTAGAACCAAGCAATATGAAGTCTTTGACAACCTCCATCTTTTCCCATTTGTCGTGATGTTGCTTATAGGTCCAGTTGTGAGGTTTTTTGTTTTCTTTATATTGAGATGTAATCTATACTGCAGACTGTATTCTTCAAACTTCATTAAGTGCCTCAAGGTATCCTCACTTTCAGCAGGCAAAGTTGTGTTGTCAGCATATTGCAGGTTGTTAATGATTCTTCCTTCAATCCTGATGCCATGTTTTTCTTCATATAGTCTAGCTTCTCGGATTATCTGCTCAGCATATAGATTGAATAAGGGTGGGGAAAGGATGCAACCCTTATGCACTCCCTTCTTGATTTTAAACCATGCAGTGTGTCCCCTTGTTCCTTTCAAACAACAGCCTCCTGGTCAAGGTACAGGTTCCTCATGAATACAATCAAGCGTTTGGGAATTCCCATTCTTCTCAATGTTATCTACAATTTGTTATGATCCACAAAATCAAGTGCCTTTGCATAGTCAATAAAACACAAGTAAATATCTTTCTGGTATTCTTTGCCTTGAGCCAAGGTCTATCTGACAGCAGCTATGCTATCCCTTAGTAATACTGTTAGTATGAACAGTAGCTAATTCAAGTGTTTTTTTTTCTAACTTCCTCCTTGACCTTGATGCCCCGGGTGGTGCAAGCAACAACAATGTTCAGTGGTTAACTGAAAGGTTGGAGGTTAAAGTCCACCCAGAGGTGCCTCAGAAGAAAGCCCTACTTCTGAAAAACAATCAGCCATTGAAACCCTATGGAGCACAGTTCCGCTGTGACTTATATGGGGGTCACCATGAGTTGGAGCTGATTTAATGGCAACTAGTTTTATGCGGTCTTTTACCTCATCCCATCATTCCCTGTCTCTTCTGATTGCCCTCATTGTGGTATTGTTGAATAATATTGAATACACCAGTAGAACAAACAAATCTATATTGATAAAAGTACAGCCAAAATGCTCCGTAGAAGTGAGGTTGGTGAGACTTCATCTTACTAACTTTGGACACATCATCAAGGAAGACCAATTGCTGGAAAAGGTCATTCCACTCCATAAAGAAGAGGGACAGCAACAAAGAGGGAGACCCTCAATGAGATGGAGTGACACAGTAGCTTCAACAACAGCTAAAACATGGCAATGATTGTGAGGATGGAACAGAACTGGACAACAGTTCATTTTGTTATACATGAGGTCTCTATGAGTCAGAGCCAACTGGAGGGCACCTAACAACAACAAATTCTTCAATAGACATTTCAGACAGATAAAGGCATTGTTTGAGTGTCAAGGTGTTTGGTGTTAGAACAGATCAGAAATAAGTCTTGGCTCCCTCACATCAGTTTTATTTTATTAACTTTGGTAGAGCTACTTAATCTGTCTCAACATTAGTTTTCTTATCTGTAAAATGGGAATATTAATAATGCTTACTTCTCAAGTTTGGGGTGCTCTGGTGGCATAGTGCCTAAGGCACTTGACTTCTAACCAGAAGACTGGCCGTTCAAATCCACCAGCCACTCTTCTGAAGGAAGATTGGGCGATCTACTTCCATAGTGATACCACCTCGGAAACCCAAGGAGGGGTCACTATGAGTCAGAGACCACTCCATGGCACATAACAACAACAACAACAACAACAACATAAGTTTGTGGTAAATGTTAATGAAAAAATACGAAGTGTCTGACACACCAGAAGGCCTTATGAAACGTTCATTTTTGTTGCTTGGTGGGTGTGGGCAGAAAGGAGGTGAACTTCAAGCCTGCCCATTTGACTGCAGGTTAGCTGTCTGGATACCTCCTTGGTGGAGGAGCTAAGAACAAGGAGTGGTTGTAATGAGATTTGGGGATTATCTGTGGGTTTCTGCTTCCTGCCCTCTCCTGTTTCCTGCTGTCATTTGAGAATTAGTTCTGCTGACTCTGGACCTCATCTGGAAGCTTTCTCCCCTACCTTTGCTGATACTTGTAAGGATTAGCAGGAGAGTGAAAATCATTTACTCCCAAATGACTGAATCCAGGGAGGAAGGACCCACTAACATAGGAGGTGCCTCTGAGTTCTGTAGGGTGTTGGCTTAGAAAAGGCTATGACTGAGAATTCTCTCCTCCATGTTGATATTTCTTCCATCATCAACTGCCACCTGCAGCCATCAGAGCTGCTCCCTCCCTGCTCCCCCTCCTGTCTGCAGCCTTATCTGGAGCCCCACAAAGGGCTGAGGTGAGATGGAGCGATAAGCAGGAAGTGCAGGGGAATTTCATTCCTGGAAAAAAACAAAAAAGGGACCTTGGCATGAGTAGCAGAACGGAGGGTTTGGGATGTTAATCACTGCTCTTTTTATCAGACAGCTTTATTAAGATCAATGTTTTTTGTTGCCAAATAAGAGTGGACCTAGAGCGAACTTCCCAGCAGTTATTAACACAAGTCCACATTTGCTGGAAGGATTGGGTACCTCCACGTGCTCAGCCATAGCTGGAAGTTACACAATATCTATATCATTTTTCACAGCTTTGTCATTAGCTGGTAATGATTTGATTATTTTGCAGATGAATCACAGTATAAATCTCTTTCACAAACACTACCTCCAAGTATTAATCAAAACCATTAAGGCAAAGCAGTCGGTGCAAATTAAAAACTTTGCATGTCTAAATTAAAAATTACAGTAATACATCATAAATAAATCTTTTAAATTCTCTATGGCCTCTATGCACATCCTTTCTTTGGTGTGTGTATTCTCTAATGAGACCCTTAATACCAAGGTTTTCTATCTATGTATTATACGTATGTATGAGCATTATTTAATTTTAAAGGTAGAATCCAGGTCCTTAGGTGGAACCTGGCATTAGAGCATGAAAGCAAAAGAAGAAAATTTTTTCCCCTTTTCCCTTTTATTTCCCTTTTTTTCCCAAAGGAAGATTCAAAGACAGCACAAAAAGAGAATGGAAGCTATTGCAGATAATTTGCAGTGTCTTCGTTTATCACAAAGTAAATATTTGTAAAAGATGATGCTTCTTTTTCAAATAACTTTGAACTGTGAGGAAAATTACCAAGTTGTGTTTTAGGTAATATTTCATTTTGGAACTATTAACACATTACTTGCAATATGGGAAGAAATTAGAGGGCTTTGAGTGATGAAAGCCACCTTTGGCATTAAAAAACTATTATTATTCCCTTGAAACAGTGAAGCAAATTAAAACAGGAAAATGAAACTTTCAAGTGCCCTGGATTTGAAAAGGCATTTTCCCCCCTTTCATTTGTCAAAAAAAAAAAAAGAAAGAAAGAAAAAAAATTAACATGACTTCAGTTTCACTGGAAACCTAGGAAAAAATTTATAAGGGAGAAAGTACTGCTTTCAAAATGCCTTTGCCAAAGAGTTTCAGGGAATGATACTGCCCTGTGTGTTAAGTCCCCACCGTGCGCTGTGTTTTAACAGGCCTCTGATGAGCAGAATATAGACTAGTGTATCCTGAAGACACAGCTCAGCTCCAGGTAATAGAATGGCAGCAGCAATTACAAAGCACTTTCCCTCTGCCCAGGATTTAACCCAATTAACCTATCTGTAACCTATTAACCTAATTAAATAAAAGAGCTTCTCTGTGAAGGAGGTATACAGGTCTCTCCCCATCTGGAGGTCAGAGTGAAAAGGAGGGCATGATTTGGGGAACATTATAATTTGGAGTAAGATTTTTTTGTAAAGTAATTGGGATGTCAGAATGCAATCTGAAGGTGCTTAGCACTTCCCTAACAAGAGGCCAGGGGATTAACTAGCAGGTTAGTTTTATACTTATTTATGTCTACCTGCCTTGTGGGCACTTCCCTTTATGTTAATTCTTAGTTATATGGAGAGACCAGGTAAGAGCTGAAACTAGCCCTTCTGCCTAGGACTCTGTTTACAACTTATTATTGTTTCATATGCACTCCAAAAAGCATAAAATAAATCCTTTTCCTTTAACTTTGCCCTATGCAATTGTATTAACTCTGTGACTAGGTTTAAAATTCCTTAAAATGGAGTTCTTATATCTGGGCACTTAGTATATTACTGAATTTCTCAGAGACTCACTTTATTTATCTGCAAATGAATGGGTCGAATGAGATGACCTTGTGAAGGTTTTTCCCAGTTCTAAATGTTTTGTGATTTTTATATCGTTACTTCTACTTCCTCTCCTTTTGATTCTGTTTACCAATAAATGTTTCTTGAGTAGCTTTGGTGAGAACTCAATTATCTATGTGGCTGTTTAGATTTAAATTAATTAAAATACAATAAAGTTAAAAATTCAGTTCCTCAGTCACACTCGTCACATTCTCAAATGCTCAATAACCACGTATGACTAAAGACTATCGTACTGGGCAGCATAGAAAAGCTGAGTTCTTCACATTCAGTTGATTATAACTAATCTACTCTTTTCCTTTATTCATACATAAGAGAGGCCAAACTGTTATTGAAAATTCATCCTTACTCAGTTTAGATTTGGTTATATTCTTTAACACCCATGGGATATTTAATAGACACTCAGAAGCTTTACTAACTGCATGGCCTTGTACAAATTGTTCTACCCTTTTGTGCCTCAATTTCTTCATCTGTAAAGTGGGTATACTATTACCTGTTCTGCAGGTAAAACATCTAGGCAGTAGTAGAGACCTGGTGACTATTATTGTTAATATTAATTTTCTGTAATGCACAAAGCCCTTCACTGAAGTGCTGAGGGACTTCCATTTGTTAAAAAAAAAAAAAAAAGGTCAAGAATAAAACTTTGTAAAAAAAAAAAAATGCCATAAATATAATTATTTTGCTACTGAAAAATTGTTAGGTTGGAAAATTAAAAAGAGAAGAGAAACCAAGCCAGTTGCCATCTTGTTGGTTCTGACTCATGGTGACTCGGTGTGTGTCAGAGTAGAACTGCTCCATAGGGTTTTCAGTGGAGGTGACATTTGGGAAGTAGACTGCCAAAACCTTTCTTCGGAGGCGCATCAGGGTGGATTCAAGCTATCCATCTTTTGGTGAGTAGATGAGCACTTCACTTCCTCCTTCTCAAAAAGAAGGATAGCAAAAATCCTATACGATAAGTCATATAGCTACTGCAGTAGAGGAAGGAAAGCTGGAAATGCAAAGAGGAACAGTTCTTTTAGGTGATTTGATTTTGGAAGTTAGGAAAGTCTCTTGACTTGGGCCACCCATTTTGTTTTCCCCAAACGCAGCTTTTCTACCTTGTATAATATTTATTATAATACTCCCACCACACAGATAACCTCTGTTGACATGTTGAAAACCTATAATAGTGTATATAAACATATTTAGAAAATTCAGATAAGGAAGAAAGGTATAAAACAGAGAGTTAAAGTTGCCCTCTTTACCCCAGCCTTCACATCACCACAAAAGCCCTCCATGAAGGATAGTCACTGGTAATGATCCCTGGTGTGATATTTAAAATCCCATACAACTTAATAAGCAGCCTTGAAGCAATGTACAGAATAATAACCATAATATATAGTGTTCTGAACCTGTTTTTCTTTTTCTTTTTTTGCCTTTTTCTATACCAGAACATATAGACCTACCTCAATGTTAATTGTTTCACTGAATAGCATTCTACCATATGAATATCCTATTCTATTTAACCCCTCCCTAATCGATGGACATTTAGATTGTTTTCAGGCTTCTTTTTGCTCTGACAAATTATGGTGTTTGCTTCTGGTTGTGTGTGTGTGTGTGTGTGTGTGTATTACCAAATGTACCCATCAAGTCAATTTCTAGCTATATAATTTCCAGGTCAAACAAAAATAATATGCCTCTTTATTTGAATAACATTTATTGCCAAGTGGCCATTTAACAAGTTTAAACTTGTTAATATACTTATCATTGGTATTAAGAATGACTGCTTCCCTGTAGGCTAACTAGTACTAGGTATTGCATTTGTCCATCTACTAGGTGAAAAAACTTTTCTTGTTTTAATTATGTTTCTTGAATTATGAGTGAAATCTGACATCTTTTTGTATTTTTACTGAATATTACCATTTATAATCTCCCCCTTATAATCTGCCTTAGCAGTTACCCTGTACTCATTTTTGGGGGTTCATCTTTTATTCATTGTTTTGCATTCTTTCTAAATCAAATTAGCTGTGCCTGTTTTGCAAATATAGTTTTCCTCCAATTTGTTATTTGACTCTGGACTTCAGTAAGCCCACTCCCCACATACACACACTCAAGTGGGGCTGTCCATTTTAGATAGTCAATTTGATTTCCCTAAAGCAGAAAGGAATGATTTGTGATATGTGCTGATCCAATGCAATTACTAAGAACACCTCCTTTCTCTCCCAGGAGTGTCCTACTTTGCACAATAAATTATATGGCCTTAACTTTGGTCCTTCCCTACCTTCACTTCAAGTAGACAATCTCCTCCTTCACCTGTTTCAAATATTGGGGTTCAGCATAAATTTTATTTTAAACAATGCTTTCTGAGATGCCAAAACAAACAAAGCAATCAAAACCCATTGATATTGCTGTTGTTATTAGATGTCATTACGTCAGCTCTGACTTATAGCAACGCTATGTATAACAGAACAAAACACTGGTCTTCTGCCATCCTCACAATTGTTGCTATATTTAAGCCTAATATTGCAGTCACCGGGAGCTCTGGTAGCATAGTGCCTAAGGCACTTGACTGCTAATCAGAAGGCTGGCGGTTCAAACCCACCAGACACTCCTCAGAAGGAAGATGGGGCAATCTACTTCTGTAGTGATACTGCCTCGGAAACCCAAGGAGGGGTCGTTGTGAGTTGGGCCCAACTTAATGGTACATAACAACAACAACAACAACATTGCAGTCACCATGTCAATCCATCTGATTGAGCGTCTTCCTTTTTTTCACTGACCCTCCACTTTATTGAGTATGACGTCCTTCTCCAGGGACTGGTCCCTCATGACAACATGACCAAAAATGAGAGATGAAATCTTACCATCCTTGCTTCTAAGGAGCATTCTGTCTGCACTTCTTCCAAGACAGATTTGTTCATTCTTCTGGCAGTCCACTGTATAGTCAATATTTCTTGCCAACACCACAATTCAAATGCATCAGTCTTCATTTATTAATTTATTTGTTCAGTAGGATTTACTGAAACATATCTACTCAAAATCTTATTCTAGGTAATATGAGCAAGTCAAAGACAAGCCTACAATCTAATAAGAAAGACATGAAAGCCACTACAGTAAGAAGAAAAGTATGTTGATCTGAAGCAAAGTTCTCAGCTCAATGCCTTTTTTTTTTGTGGGTACATAAATGCAAATTTTCTTTTTATGTAAGGGCAGCTAATGAGAGGGCCTCTTCTAGTGCAAAGTCAAAGAACTTGTTTAACAAAATAGTTCTAGAAGGGCATACCACAACCACCATCACCACCAACAACACCATCCCCCTTTTTTTTTTCAAGAGGATAACACAAATTGGCAGTCAGCTTTTTCCAAGAGTGAACAGGTAGAAGAATGAGAAAGACATTAGTAGTGGATGGTTCTTGTAGCCAAATATACAAAATAGTTGATTGAGAATTAAAAATTGGTTGACGAAAATGAAGAACAAATCTCGCTTGTACTGTTTCAAAAGAAGAAACCTTGTTCAGTGTTGTCCGTCTGCTATACATCAGGACTCTCATGGTTATTTTCAGGTGCATTTTGTCTGATGATAACCAAGATAAACCATAATCTTTGTGGAAAAAATGGAAAGAAGCACAAAGAAAGAGTGAATGTGTGAAAACAAAATTGTTTTCTGTTTTCAAAACTTATATAAACAATTTTTCATGGCTGCAGAATATTCCTTGCACCATAATTAATTTAACCAACCCCTTTTTACTGGACATGTATGGATGTCCTTTGTTTTATATTTAATTTTTTGGAAATTATAAACAAAACTGGGATGAATGAACATCTTTGCACTTAAATCTTTCTCTGTATCATCGAACAGTTCCTCAGGAGAGATGCCTAAGAGAGAAATTATTGGATCAAAGAAACTTTTCTAAACCTCTCACATCCAGAAGTCAGTGCTGAGTAAAATTGCTGCTGCTGGAACTATGATGCTAGCCTTTCTTGCAGCCCCACTGCATGAACTTCCTGGCACCAGTAAGGAGGAAATGTAGTCAAACCAATTTGGTGGTTTTCACAAAACAAACAATGCCCCACTGACAATAAAGGGAACCACTCTCAGCTCTTTGCTCCATTATTAAAGATATTATTCTGTGTGAAAGGGAATGACATTTTTGTCTTCCATGTCTATATGTTTATCATATGGTACAAACCAGAAATTTTCTAATGATGCATTTTGACCTACTAGTTGTGCACTGCTTGGATAATGCCTGCTTTCCTGGTCGAGGTTCTGTGTCAACAAAAATAAAAACGTACTCAAGTTTATCCTTCCATGTCAAGCTTGAGAATCTGCATTTGCAGTCTCTGTGGTTTGCCTTCAATTTACTTTCTACTTCCCTCAACTCCCTGAAGGAAAATTTGACTACGTTCTTTGTAGTATTCAGAGAAATTAGAAGAATCTGTAACAATTCTCACCATTTTATATCATGTGATATGTTAAACACATGTGGAGTTTTTAAGAGTGAGCCGGGACTTACTGAGGTAAGTAAGATTTGTATTGAAGCAAGTCTAAATGACTGAGTCACTTGGGATGAAAACCTGTTTGGCAGTTCTTGAGAAGGGGCAGATTACTTCTGACAGGTTTAAACGACCCAGGCAGATAGGATCATTTAACTATATTTAACTAACACTGACAAAGGAATGCTTGATTAATGTCTCCCACCCAACTATCTAGGGACTGGCAGGTCACCTTCTCAAACCAATAGGAAGTTGAAGCAACTTCAATATTCTCCTTCATTATGCATGATTGTGACATGCTTTCAAAAGTCTGATGAGGACACGCTCCACCAAGATCTCAGACAGGTTTTCGTTGGCTTTTCTGATGTAGAGTGGGGTGCTCTCTTCAATTTTGAGTAGAAATCCATTGGGGGTCCATTTAGTGGAATACATACTGATGCTAGGGTGGGATTGCATTTATGATTTGAGAACAAAACAAATAAATAAAAATCAAAAAAACTGTTGCAAAAAGTCATTATGGCTTGGAGTTTCCAAGGAAATTTGGCTACACCATAATTGACATTTTAAAATTATTTTTAAAGAATTTTATGCAGTACATTATTAGTGTTTATGCCAAGCTCTTTTGTGTGATGCCATTTATTTTTGTTATCTCTAAAGCAATCTGTTTTTCATGATTTAATATAAAACTGATCCTTACACTTTAGCACTAGGACTTGAGGAGAAAGCTACTCTCACCTTAAATCTAGAGACTAATTCTGTATCTAGCATTGCCAGTTCCTAGAGCCGGACAAGTGATGCTGTCTCTTGTTGAAGCTACATGGTTTACCCATCTTAACAAGGAACAGGAAGCAGCACAGTCAATTGATTCTTCTGTCCACCTAGACTACATTACTGGAGTTCAAAATTTTTTCTGTGGAGTCTCTGTTGGATTGAACTTCTTGTTTCTGAGCACTGTTGAACACTAATTCTAAAATTATGCTAATTTATGCAAGAGTGATTCTGTTTCTCAAATAAAATCTATAATCAAATAGAGTTAAACTTTTGCATAAATATTAATCCCAGATATATTCTACCAATAGGTACACCCACTCTCTCTTTTGCTCACTACTGTATCCCAACACCACAAACAGTCCCTGGCTCTTATTAGGTAAATAAATACCTGTTGCAAGAATGAAGGTATTGTGATAGTGGGGTGGCAGGAGATCCTAGTCAAAGTTATTTGGCTCCCCAAAGCTTGTCAAGAATATGGCCTCCCTGGACCAGATACCTCAGAAAAACATGCAGCAGCTACTAGTGTGGAAGCTGTGAGAATCAATATCACCCACTCTGTGAGGAATATAATGTGAGGAGGAAGTGGCAGGAATTAGTGGGCTAGGGACTATATCTGACTAATTTCATCTCACCTATCAATTGTCAGTTAAGTTTCTGAAGGTTCACTCTGACCCTTCAGAGGAAGTTAAGTTTCTGAAGATTCACTCTGACCCTTCAGAGGAAGTTTAGGCCTGTATTAGTTTCCTACAGCTGCTGTAAATAGATTACTATAAACTTAGAGGTTTAAAATACTTTATGGTTCTGTAGGGAGCTCTGGTAGCATGGTGCCTAAGGCACTTAACTACTAACCAGAAGGCTGGCAGTTCAAATCCACCAGCCACTCCTCGGAAGGAAGATGGGGCAATCTACTTCCGTAGTGATACTGCCTCAAAAACCCAAGGAGGGGTCACTATGAGTCGGGTCCTACTCGACGGCACATAACAACAACAACAACATGGTTCTGTATGTCAGAAATCTGATGCACGTCTCACTGACCTAAAATCAAAGGTTGGCAGTCTACATTCCTTTCTAGAGGCTCTAGGAGTGTGTTTTCTGCCTTTTTCAAATTCTAGAGGCTGCTTACATTCTTTGGTGTGTAGCCCTCTTCTTCTAGTTTCAAAGCTTGCAATGGTGGGTTGCATCCTCCTCATATCTCATCACTCTTTATCTTTGTAGTCATACCTTCCTCTGCCTCTTCTTCAATTGTAAGGATGCTTGTGATTACATTGAGTTTACCTGAATAATGCAGGGTAATCTCTCTATCTCAAAATCCTTGATTTAACCACATCTGTAAAGTCCCTTTTGCCATGTAAAGTAACATAGATGTTCTGAAGAATAAGAGTTGGATGTTTTTGGGTAGCCATTACTCAGCCTACCAAAGGGGACCTTATTATATATTCCTATAGGACACTGGATGTTTTCTTTATAACATTTGACAAATGTTAGTTTCCTAGCTCATTGCACTATTATTCATTTAATGTCTGTCTGTTCCACTACGTATAAAATCTATGGGCATGGGCTGAATCTGTATTATTTACTCTTGATCCCCAGTGCCTGGCAAATGAATGGCTTACATAAATGATAAATTTTTGTTAAATGAATGAACATTATACCAACCTGATTGTATTGATATTCCAATGCCACTGTGACATAGACCTATCATTTCCACTTTATATAAGAAAATGTGAAGGCTCAGAGAGCTAACTACTTCCTCATTTCTTCTTGGACATCCCTGCCACTACACACACATATACACCACATGCTGTTTATATCTGAATTGTTTTTACTCTGGATTGGTATTGGCAGATGGCATAGGCTGTCACACCCATTAAATTTGTCAGAAGACAGAAAGAAATTTCCTGAGAGAGGCAGCCGAGATATGATCAAGTACTGATGTCACTGTCAGGGTCTGCTTAAATCATTTGATTGGAATTGGTTGCCTGTTTGTGATTTGGTAAGCATAAGCATTCACTACCAAACAGGATTTCTTGGTTGGACAGGTTTGCTGTCAGTTCCTCAGAGCAGAGGCAAATTACTGTGTGGTTAATAGAGTTTTAATCACATACTCTACTGCCTTGTTAAGGAGTTCTGGTGGTGCCTAAGGCATTTGACTGCTAGCCAGAAGGTCAGCAGTTCAAAAACACCAGCTGCTCTGTGGAAGGAATCTGTAAAGAATTACCCCCTCTGACACTCAGTGGGGTTCACTATGAGTCAGAATTGATTCAATGGCAGTGAATTTGGTTTGAATGCCTTGTTACTTATTCTACACATTAAAAAAAAAAAAATGATAATCCTCAATGATTTAAATAACAATGTGTTTGTTCTTAAAAATCCAGATCCAAACATATTTTGGTCATCCCTATATTGGACTCCTGGGCCATAATAGAGCTAATATGCTCAGACATTATGCTTATGTGTGATAAAAATCTATTATAAAGCTCAGAGTAATGATTTGCCCATAGCACACACTTGATCCACCACTTGCCTGTCAGTTTGTCATACTGTGGTGGCTTGCATGTTGCTGTGAGGCTGGAGGCTATGGTACCAGTATTTCAACTACCAGCAGGGACACTAACAGTGGACAGGTTTCAGTGGAGCTTCCAGACTAAGACAGATTTGGAAGAAGGAAGGGACCATCCACTTCTCCAAGAATTGGCCAGTGAGAACCTTATGAATAGCAGTGGAACACTGTCTGATATATTACTGAAAACTTTATGAATAGCCCAATATGAATTGTCCAATATAGTGTCAGAAGATGAGTCCCTCAGATCAGACACTGCTAGTGGGATTGTAAAATGGTACAACCATTGTGGAAAGCAGTATGGCAATTCCTTCAAAAGATGGAATTAGAACTACCATTTGACTCAGCCATTCCATTACTAGGTATATACCCTAAGAAAGTGAGAGCCATGACAAGAACAGATATATGCACACCCATGTTCATCGCAGCACTATTTACAATAGCCAAAA
>NW_006921590.1:18838899-18839362 GCF_000298275.1 Orycteropus afer afer | reverse complement strand
TGTGAGTGACCAATATGACACCATTGAGGATGAGAAAGACATAGAGAGGTACATGGGAGGTACGGACAACAAATATGAACCCTTTTGCACATACAGTACTGCATTGTTAGTGAAGGCAAACATGGGCATATGGATGGATAGATGGGTGGACAGGTTAAACAATTAGGTATGTCTATGAAATGGGGAGTGTATCCAAGAACATATATAAGATTGGCTGACAATGGTCTTCTAAATTCATGTGAATGATAAGAATTCCCAGGTGTATAGTAGAGCTGACAAGGGGCAAGGTTGTGGTAACTGCTTGGTCACAGCCAGCTACCCAAGAGGGACTGAGTTGTTGAACCTGCGGGCTTGGGACCATAGTCGCAGGGGACATCAAGCTCAATTGGCCTAACATACTTTACAAAACATTGTCCCACCTCCTACTTTGGCGAGTAGTGACTGGGATCTTAAAAGCTAGCAA
>NW_006921590.1:18803781-18838799 GCF_000298275.1 Orycteropus afer afer | reverse complement strand
CACACCTGTGGTTTCCAATCAAACAAAAGACAGGCATATGAGTTGAACATTTACCTCAAGTAGATATACTCCTTGAAGAGAACAATCATGGGAGAAAGAAGGGCTGCTTATGCACAGAGAGACAGCTCAGGGGGCAGGGGTGTATGGAGGGATGGACACTGGGAAGAGGTAACTATGGGGAAGAAGTGAGAAGGGAGCTATTGCATTGTGGTAAACTGTGGTCAATGACATGAGACAAAGTATATATGAATTGCTGTATGGAAAGTGAATTTGCTCTGTAAATCTTCACCCAAATCACAATAAAAAATAAATAAATAAAAAAGAAGTGCAGCCAGAATGCTCCTTGGAAGAGAGAATGACCAGACTTCGTCTCACCTATTTTGGTCATGTTGTCCGAGGGACTATTTGCTGAAGAAGGATATCATGGTTGGTAAAGTGGAGGGTCAACAAAAAAGGGGAAGACCCTCAACAAGATGGGTTGGCACAGTGGGGCAACATTGGGGTCAGGTATAGCTAGGATTGTGAGACTGGCACAGGACTAGGCAGTGTTTCATTCTGTTGTACATAAGGTCACTTTGAGTTGGAGATGACTTGACAGCACCTAACAACAGCAACAACAACAGCAAACAGTTAATAAATATCTGCTCAATTATTTGAATAAATATTGACCATAACTGAAGTTCCTTGGTGACTAAGAAAATAACAAACCAAAGCCACTTCCATTGAGTCACTCCTAGTGACCATATAGGAAAGAGTACAGCTGCCCCATAGGGTTTCCAAGACTGTATATTTTTATGAGAGCTGGCTACCACATCTTTCTCATGCCGAGGGAGTATTGGATTTGAGCTAGTGACCTTTCAGTTAGCAGCCAAGGGCATTACCACTGCACCAGCAGGGCTCCTTTGTTGACTACTGTTGTTGTTGTTGTTGTTATGTGCCATAGAGTCGGACCCGACTCATAGCGACCCCTTCTTGGGTTTCTGAGGTGGTATCACTACGGAAGTAGATTGCCCAACCTTCCTTCCAAGGAGTGGCTGGTGAGTTTGAACCGCCAGCTTTCTGGTTAGCAGTCAAGTGCCTTAGACACTATGCTACCAGAGCTCCCTGTTGAATACTGTTGTTGTTGTTATGTGCCGTCGAGTCAGCCCTGACTCATAGCGACCCCTCCTTGGGTTTCCGAGGCAGTATCACTACGGAAGTAGGATTGCCCAACCTTCCTTCCGAGGAGTGACTGGTGGGTTTGAACCGCCAGCCTTCTGGTTAGCAGTCAAGTGCCTTAGCCACTATGAATACTAGGGAGTTACTATTGTGAGAAGTTAACAGAAATGTCGATTTGTTTATGTGTTTGGTGTCTAACTTATTCTACAAAATATTTGATGTAATTATGGGTGTGATGGTGAGGTTATGAAACCTAAAGCCAAGAATAAGTGCTAAACCAGATGCTTCTCATGAAAATGGTATTAGTGGCTTTAAGAGCTACCAATCCTACTAGCCAACTGTTGTTAGAAATGTAACTCAGTATAATAGGATGAAATTGGACCATTGAATATGATGGATTTAAGTTTGTATTCCTGTATTCACCACTTACTAGCTATGAGAACTCAGTCAAGATACTTAACTTATTTAAGCCTCAGCTTTTTCATCTATGAAATAGGATGTGCTTTGAGGACAAAAATAAATACTTTGTGGAAAACACGTAATACAGAAACTGGCTTTAAAAATGTTATTTCTCTGTCTCTGTCCTCCACATTTCAGGGTTAACTTATTTTTTTTTTAACCTTGTAAACATTTATTCAAAGAGCAACCATTAGTCTAGACTGCCTTATGTCAACATGATAATAAATTCAGACAATTAGTAAATGATTGGTTCAATGCTATACTATATTATTGATTACGGGGGCATTGAAATAACTAAAATCTCCCAATAACCTTGGTGCAAAATGCCTTACAAAATTGAATAGATGAGGTCAGCAAGGCTGAGAATTTTGGCACCAGTGCAAAGTGCTAAGATCCAGAAAGTGTTAGAGAGGGAACTCTGTATTGCAAATCAGAGACAGTCAGGAAAAAGTCCCTCGAGCCCCAAAACAAACCCAGTGCCATGGAGTCAAATCCAACTCATAGTGACCCTATAAGACTGAATAGAACTGCCCCCATAGAGTTGCTGGAAATCTTTGCCAAAGCTGATTGTCTTATCTTTCCCCTGCAGAGCAGCTGGTGGTTTTGAACCACTGGCCTTTTGGTTAGAAGCCAAGCACTTCAACCACTGGGCCACAAAGGCTCCTTAGAAAAAGCCACATTTGGGTTTTGTTTAGTGACTGTCACAAGGCAGGATTTGGATATGTTTATACAATGTGGTTACCTGTATAAATTAGGATTTGATAAGATTCTAAAAGGACCTCTAAATGAGCTCGTTGTCTACATTCTTGTAAAGGTGAACACATGCTTGTGGCACCAAATGAGTTTCTAAGGAAGTAATTACTCACATGGTGAGGTACATGACAATGAGAAAAGTTGAATCTACTCTCAATTTGTGTGAATGAAGAGAAAAAGAAGGAAAAAAAATGTCATCAACTTGAAATTGGAGCTTGATGGCTGCAGAGAGGTGCCCTTCAAGAATTAAGGGGGGGGGGGAGGCAATAAATGAGAGTGAATATTGACCCAAGAAGACAGAATGGAATGAAGACTAGGCTTGCAAACTTAATTGTAGCTTTATTGAATAGATTCAGATTTCCAAAGAAAGAATATGTCCATGAGAAGATGGGATAGCAACTTGGTAAAAATAAGATTACAAAGGCAAATCCCAGTAGTGTGTGGGAGCTCATGGACTCTGGAATTTTAGCCCATTCACAAGGTTCCCTTGTATAAAAGGGCTACTTTAAACTCTCTCAATTTACTTCCATTGCAATTCATTTCAACTCCTCTTTCTGTCTCTGTGGTCATCAAGTAAACTTCTGTTTGTTAATTTGATTGCAATTGTCTCTGTGAGGTGGGGTTGTTGTTGTTGTTGTTGTTGTGTTCCCTCAATCAATTCTGACTCATAGCAACCCCAAGTGACAGAGTAGAACTGCTCTATAGGGTTCTTTTCTTTTCTTTTTCTTTTTTTTTTTTTTGCAATAATCTTTACAGAAGTAGATCACCATGTCTTTCTTCCACAGAGCAGCTAGTTGAGTTAAACTACCAACCTTTTGGTTACTAGTTGAGTGCTTGAACCACCAGGACTCCATATGGGGTAGAGTTGAGATGTGATAGCCATATGGTCACCAGTGGTCTGGTAAATGTGACCATTACACTTTGAATATTATCAATATCATGAACATAGTCAATTTTGAGTCTGGTCTTCAGACTCCCCTGAAGTAGACTGAATCAGGAGGTTTGATCCATAAAGTTAAACTAACTAAGTAACTATCATCCCATGAGGTATCTTATTGGGTTGCCAGTCTATTTTCCAATATAAATGTATACTACTTGCATACTTTTAGCATTTTTCCCTATGCTCTATAGATAAAAAGGTGATAATCTTTTTCTGTAAACATCTACATAGTCAATATTTTAAGTTTTGCATTCTATATTGAAGAACAGGGCACCAGGATTGGAGGAAAACTCATACAACCTACAGCATGCAGACAACACATAACTTTGCTTGCTGAAAGTGAAGAATATGTGAAGTACTTATTCATGAAGACCAAAGACTATAGCCTTCAGTGTGGATTACATCTCAACATAAAGAAAATAAAAATTCTCACAACTGGACCAATCAGCAACATCATGTTAAACATGGAAAAGTCTGAAGTTGTCAAAAGTTATATCAATACCCATAGAAGCCACGGTCAACAAATTGAAGGACATGTTGCATTGGGCAAACCTGCTGCAAAAGACCTCTTTAAAGTGTTCAAAAGCAAAGATGTCACTTTGAGGACTAAGGTGCACCTGAAGCAAGCCATGGTATTTTCAATTGTCTCATATAGACTTCATCTCACCTACTTTGGTCATGTTGTGAGAAGGGACCATTCCCTGGAAAAAGATATCATGCTTGGTGAAGTGGAGGGTCACTGAAAAAAGATGCTCAATGAGATGGATTGATGCAATGGCTGCAAAAATGGGTTCAAGTATAGCAAGGATTGTAAGGATGGCACACGAGCTGGTAGTGTTTTGTTCTGCTGTATGTAGAGTCACTATGAGTCAGAGCTGACTTGATAGCACCTAACAATGATAACAACATATGCATATGATAGCTGGACAATGCATAGGGACAATCAATAAGAACTGATGCCTTTGAATTATGGTGTTGGCAAAGAATATTCAATAAACCACGGACTGCCAGACGAATAAACAATTCTGTCTTGGAAGAAGTACAGCTGGAATGCTCCTTATAAGAGAGGATGTCAAGACTTCATCTCACATATTTTAGACATGTTATCAGGAGGGATAAGTCCCTGGAGAAGGACATCATGTTTGGAAAAGTACAGCATCAGCAAAAAAGAAGAAGACCCTCAATGAGTTAGATTGACACAGTAGGTGCAACAATGGGCTCAAAAACATAACAAGGACTACAAGTGTGGTGCCAGACCTGGCAGTGTTTCATTCTATAGTACAGAGACTTGGTAAGAGTTGAAATTGATTTAATGGCCCCTGACGACAACAACATGCCATATGATCTCTGTTGCAACTGCTCCACTCTGCTGTTATAATGAGAAAACAACTGTAGAGGATACATATATGAATGGGTGTGACTGTATACCAATAATACTTACAAAAACAGGAAGTAGGCTACATTTGGCCCATGGGCCATGTTTTGCTGAGCTGTAATATAGAGAGTGAGGGAAAGATGTGGCAGTCTGCTTTTATAAAGATTACACCATTAGAAACACTATTGGACAGTTTTACTCTCTCCTACAGGGTTGCCATTAGTTGGAATAGATTTGGTTTGTTTTTTGGTAGTAAAGGTAAACTAAGCGTGCATTTAGTGAACCTGCAACACAGGAGCACCTCAAAAATTGTTTTGGAAAGAATGTCTTTCTTATTTGAAGAAAAACAGTATAGTAAACATTATGAGGGATAATTCAGGACTCAGCTGGAATTCTTTAATTTTTAAAAATCTAGTTTTGTTTTGAATTATATATGGTGATGATAAAGGGTGATGTGCACTACTGAAGTGTCTTCAGGCATTAGGGCCTCTAAAGACTTTAACTTGACCCTGATTTTTGAACTCCACATCCATCTTTTGTTTTCTGTCATTATTGTAAGTTGGGATCTCAGAGAACTTGATTATTATTGCTCCTCTGTATGCTCCCCTATCACTGCCTCCCTCCCAGACCAATAAGACTTTGTAGTTTCTACTTTTAATTGCAGTTATTTTCATACTTGTCATTCTTCATGGGATGCATTCTGGGACCATCACATTTCTTTATCTTTCTCATATCCAGTTTCTTCCTATCTAAACTGGGATCAGAATGCATACTTCACAGTCCATAAGCGCATAACCTATATACTCTACCTCTTCCCTCCCATAACACCAAGTCCATACTCATTTTGTAGCAAACGCTTAATAAATTTTGAGTAAATAAATGAATGGATGAGTGAATTTGATTGAATATGGCTAGTCTCTTTAGTATTGAACTTATGCTTTTTCCATTTCTAGGGTGAATAGCCATCTGCCTTTTCTCTTTTGGTCATAGAGTTCTCAGTTTCAGAGCTTACTGAATTTAAGAATCTATGGGGTACCTGTCTACCTGTCTTTGAAACCTGAACAAACTTAACAAATTCTGTCAAAGCCCCAAGGTTATTTGAGTGCATAGTACAAGAAGAACCTGCCTGGGTTTCCCCTTTCTTACAGTTTCATTTCAAGTGGAATATAGTGATAGAAAGATCATTTACAGAAAATGTTCTTAATAGGAAAGATGAAATACGTTACTTAAAAAAGACCAGTGATTGCCAAAATGTGCAACTCTTTGTAAATAATTTTAACTCCGTATGAAGGATTGGGCAACATCATAATAGAAAAATGTAAATGTATATGTATGGGTATGTAATTGAAATGGATTGCTCAACATCTATGGGTGCAAACACTGTCATATATTTTGCATTTTTCCAAACACAATAATTCAAGCACTCACCTGCTCAGGTCAAGAGAATGTCCAGCAAAGATTTCTTCAGATCAATTGCACTCCTGAATTATCAACACTTCCTGAGACTTATTTTCTTGAGTCAATCTTGCATCCAAACCACAGCTTGTAGGGCACTGGAAAGGACTGCTGGACCTTTATTGAAAACCCATAGAAAGCAACTATTACTTCTGTTGTAGCCACATGGACTGCTAGGTGAAGATTTCTTGCTCACTAGCTCCTTGCTGTAGTGCTGAAGTCCAACTACTGCACAGGTGTGTGATTATCCTGTGCTTGGCCATCCGAGTTACAGCTTTTAGGTCACACTCCTATACTGGACCATTGCTGCAAAGCACCACTACTATGCCAAATGGATCTCCAGCTCTGGGCAGGTGTTGTGCTGAAACCAAACTGAACCACATGAGCTGTCTAATCCTAGGAGTTGTATCAGGCTCACTCTGACTTCCCATTTCATCCTCTTCCTCCTACCACTCACCCTGCTCCAGACCACAGTTGCTACAAAGCTAATCATTTAGAAATGTTCTCACTATATGTAATCTTCAAAGGCAGGTGTTGGTTTCTTCCCAGAATACTTCTTGCCCTTTAAGCTAGTGTACCACCCTTCTTCCCATTTATAAGCTCCTCATTCCATTTTTGGTATTGGGGAGGAAGATATAAGACTTGATACACCAGGGTGAGGGGTGACTTCCAGGCTTATGTTTGAATAATTAACAAAGACCCCTTTTGTATTTACAGACAAGTCAAAGTTCTGCTTTCAGCTAATTCTGTGTAGAAAGCTTGGCTTATAGCTGCTCCAGCAAAGATTAAAATTTCATCTCAATAGGAACTTCATTAAACACAAATATGTAACCTACATACATGTGTACTATAAGTATTGTTGATCAATTTTTGTATTATATACTCTCCAGTACCATGGACCATGTTTTGTAACCTCAGAATGCAGTTACCATGAGAGCAAGAGTTGATATTTTAATGCCATCTCATTATGAGACATTTTACTGCTCCAAGTTTCAATGTGGAATTATCTATATAAATAATATATAAAAGGATTTCATGTTTCTATGTTGCCCCAACATAATATATAAATCTGACTAACCCCAGTTAATGGAGTTCCTTAGGTTATTCTTTGTGTGGTATTATTCTGAAGTTTGCTTATATCCTTGACTCATGTAAGAGTCATGACATTTCTAGCTTAGGTGGTTTGTCCCACTGTCCTTGGCTAAATTTTCTTTGTAGCCTAGTTAAAACCTGGACACCTGGGAGCTTAAATTATCCCTGTAGGATATTAGTATATTAGCTACCTATAAAAATGAAATTTATATGAGGCATCTGTTTACATTGAGCATCCCATAAAACTGTGACAGGGAATTCAAAGAAAAAGGCTTTAAAATGAAAGTTTCATAGCCATGAGCAAAAGGCTATTGAGAGTAGCATCTAGATAACTAATTTTATTTTACCTTTATTTATTTATTTATTTCGGCCCCTTAACTCTATTATGTATGTGGATATTCTTTTGGGACATACAAACACATATGTAGAAATATTGTTTGCCAAACTTATATATGATCATGACAGTGCCTAGACATACCTCAGCATTTAGCCTGTCTACCTACGTATCCACCAACAGATTAGCTTTTATTTTTACTGATAATGCGGTATTGTGTGTGTAAAAGTGTTTACCTTTGCTGTCTAAAAGTAATTTTTTAACAGGTAAAGGATTTTTTTTTTCTTTTCCCCCACAAAAGGCAGTCTGTTACCAGGTGCTGTCGAGTCAGTTCCAACTCAAAGAGACTCATGTCAACAGAATGAAACACTGCCCCATCCTGCTCCGTCCTCACAGTCTTTGCTGTTTGAGTCATTGTGTCAGTTGAGACAAATTTTGCAGTCACTGTGTCAATCCATTTTTTGAAGGTCTTCCTCCTTCTTGCTGACCCTCTACTTTTCTAAGAATGATGACTTTCTCCAGGGACTTGTCTGTCCTGATAACATGTCTAAAGAACATGAAATGAAGTCTTGCCATCCTTACTTCTAAGACACATTCCGGATGTGCTTTTGCCAAGACAGATATGTTTGTTCTTCTGGCACTCCACGGTAAATTCAATTGTTCGCCCACACCTCAATTCAAAGCATCAATTCTTCTTTGGTTTTTCATATTCATTGTCCAGTTTTCATATACATAGGAGGCTATTGAAAATACCATGTCTTGGGTCAGGTACACCTTAGTCCTTAAGGTGACATTTTTACTTTTGAACATTTTAAAGAAGTCTTTTTCATAGATTTGCCCAATGCAGTATGTGGTTTGGTTTCTTGACTGCTTCTTCCAAGAGTGTTGATTGGGGATCCAACTAAAATAAAATCCTTAAATCCTTGACAACATCAATATTTCCCCCACTTATCATGATGTTGCTTAATGGTACCATTGTGAGGATTTTTGTTTTCTTTATGTTGAGGTGTAAAGCCATACTGTAGACTGCAGTCTTTGATCTTTGTCAGCAAATGCTTCAAGTCTTCTTCACTTTCAGCAAACAAAGTTGTGTTGTCTGCATATCATAGGTTGTTAATGAGTCTTCCTCTAATACTGATGTCATGTTCTTCACATTCCATCTTCTTTGATTATTTGCTCAGCATACTTACTGAATAAGTATGGTGAAAGTATATAACACTGACACACATCTTCCCTGATTTAAACCCTGCAGTATCTTGTTCTATTTGAACAACTGGCTCTTAGTCTATGTACAGGTTCCTCATGAGCACAATTAAGTTTTCATTCTTTACAGTTTTACCCATAATTTGTTGGGATCCACACAGTAAAATGCTTTGCATTGTCAATAAAGCACAGGTAAGCATCTTTCTGGTATCTTTTGCTTTCAGCCAAGATCTATCTCACATCAGCAATGATATCCCCTGTTTCACATCTTCTGAATCTGGCTTGAATTTCTAACAGTTCCCTGTTGATGTACTGCTACAACCATTTTTGAATTATCCTCAGCAAAATTTTACTTTCATGTGATATTAAATATATTGGTTCGATAATTTCTGCATTCTATTGAAGCAGCTTTCTTTAGAATGGGCACATATATGGTAAATTGGTGGTCCAGGCAAGTGTCTTCTAAATTTCTTGGCATAAACAAATGAGTGCTTACAGCATTGCATCCATTTGTTGAACCATCTCATTATTCTGTCAGTTTCTGGAACCTTGTCTTGTGCCAGTGTCTGCAGTGCAGCTTCGAGTTCTTCCTTCAATGTCATCAGTCCTTGATCATATGCTATCCTTAAAATGGTTGAAGGTAGACCAATTCTTTTTAGTACAGTGTCTTTTGTGTATTCCTTCCATTTGCTTTTGATGCCTTCTGCATCCTTCAGTATTTTTCCCATCTCACTGCCAACAAGTCGATTCTGACTCATAGCAACCCTCATTGGGTTTTCAAGTGGTAAATCTTTATGGAAGTATATTGCCCCATCTTTCTTCTGCAGAGCGGCCACTAGGTTTGAAGTACCACCTTCTGATAAGCAGTCAAATACCTTAGCCCTAGGTATCCTTCAATATTGCAAGTGGAGGCTTGAATTTTATCTTCAGTTCTTTCAACTTGAGTAATGCCTGACATATTCTTTCCTTTTGGTTTTCTAGCTCCAGGTCTTTGCACATTTCTTGAGCTGCCCTTTAAAATCTTCTGTTCAGCTGTCTCACTTCGTCATTCTTCCATTTACTCTACCTACTCTATGTTCAAGAAGAGGTTTCAGTCTCATCTAACATCCATTTTCGTCTTTTCTTCTTTTCCTGTCTTTAATAACCTCTGCTTTCTTCATGTATGATGTTATTGACATCATCCTCCAGCTCATTGGTCTTTGGTCATTGGTGTTCAATGTATCAAATCTATTAATCTTCAGATAGTCTCTAAATTCAAGTGGGATACAATCAAGGTTGCATTTTGGCTCTTGTAGACTTGTTTTAATTTTCTTTAGCTCCAACTGGAGCTTGCACATGAGCAATTGATGGTCTGTTCTGCACTCAGCCTCTAGTCTTACTCTGACTGAGGACATTCAGCTTTTCCATTTTTTTTTTTTTTTCTCACAGTTGTAGTTGATATGATTCTATGTATTCCATCTGGTGAACTCCACCTGTAAAGTCACTGTTTATGTTGTTGACAAAAAGGTACTTTCACTGAATAAGTTGTTGGTCTTGTAAAATTCTATCATGTGATCTCTCATGTCATTTCTATCAGCAAGGCCATATTTTCCAGCTACTGATCCTTCTTTGTTCCTAACTTTCACATTCCAATAAGCTTTATATATCAACTCATCTTGATTGCATGTCTCATCAATTTCAGACTGTAGGAGTTGTAAAAATCTTCACTTCTTCATCGTTTGGATTAGTGGTTGTAAAAATTTGAATAGAAGTGGTAACTGGTATTTCTCATAGGCATATGGATGTATCCTATCACTGACAGCATTGTCCTTCAAGACAGAACTTGAAATGTGCTTTTTGATGATGATTGGGATGCCTTTCCTCTTCACTTTGTCATTCCTGGCATAGTAAACCGTATGTTTGTCTCATTCAAAATGTCTAATACCAGTACAATTCAGTGCACTAATGCCTAGGATATTAATCTTTATGGATCCTATTTCAGTTTTGACAACTTCCAGTTTTCCTGGATTCATTTCATTACTGCATCACAGCAACATGCAAGCCACCAGTATAACATACTGATTGACCAGTAGTAGAGTGACGATTGGAAATATACAAAAGATTTCTGGGATCTTCCTATGTTCATAATAGGTGTTAATAAAAATATATCATTTATTTTATTATTTTTGCTACCTTCAAGATTAAACAAGGGAATAGAATTTTAAGTGTTAAACTGTTGATACACACACACACACACACATACATATATTTGAATCATTGCTGGGTTTATTACATATGAGCAGTAAAATAGGGAACCAGATACTGGTTCCATTTCACTTCTCTGTTGACATATTATTGAGGAGTTGATGAGTAATTTTAATTTTCATTCAATATGGGAAATTCTCTATCAAGTTAGTGAGTAAAAGTAGTGGAAAGTAAAGTTGCATAGAAGGGCTTTTCCTGACCTGCTAATTGATATGTTAAAAGAAGTAATGAAAATCAGTTTAAGAATACAAACCTGACACAGTATCAGTCAGGTTCTCCAGACTAGTCCACTCTATTTCTAATGTTCTTTGGCTGCAAATTCATTAAATAGTTGTGGATAACTTAATATCTTTTGGAGAAAAAAGGAGGGGAGAATTGATTTTTTTTTCCTGCATGTGAAAAATTCAATAGCCTAGTTTTAGCTTTACAGAAAAATTAAACAGAAAATACAGAGGATTCTCATATACCCCTTGATTATTTCCATACAATTTCCCCTATTAATAACACTTTTCCTCAGTATGGCATATTCAATTGATGAACTAATATCGATACATTGTTACTGTTATTAACTAAAGTTCATAGTTTGCATTAGAATTCACTCTTTTTGATGTACACTTCTATATGTTTTGACAAATGCATTGTGTCATGTATGCATACACCAATATCCAGTAGTTTTTCTGCTCTAACAGTCCCCTGTGTTCCACCTGTTCATTCATCCCTCCTTCGTACTGGATCTCTGGCAACCAGTAATTTTTTTTTTTTACTCTATAGTTTTGCCTTTTCCAGAATGTCATATAATTAGAATTGGAATTATACAGTATGTAGCCTTTCAGAATGACTTTTTTTCACTTAGCAATATGCACTTAGCCTTCATGTATTTTTATAGCTTGATAAATCATTTCTTTTTATAGCTGAATAAAATTCCATTGTATGGACTTGCTGCAGTTTGTTTTATCTATTCATTTATTCAAGGGCATCTTGATTGCTTTCAGGTTTTGGCAATTATGAACAAAGCATCTATAAATATTAGAGTGCAAGTTTTTTGTGGACATAAGTATATATGTAGTATATATGTAGAGGTATCTCATTGTAGTTTTAATTTGGAAGTTCTTGGTGACATACTGTGTTGAACATTTTCTCATATGCTTACTTGCCATCTATATATCTTTTTTTCGTGAAATTTTTGTTCAGATATTTTCCCCATTTTTTTTAATGGAATTGCTTATTTTCTTACTGTTGAGTTTTAAGAGTTCTTTGTATATTTTGGTTTGTATGCAAGTCATTTATTGGATATACATTTTGCAAATACTTTTTTCCAGTTTGTGGCTTATAGTTTGATTCTCTTGATCGTGTCTTTCACAGAGGAGAAGTTTTCAATTCTACTTAAGTACAAGTTATCAACTTTTATTTCATGAATTGTGCTGTTAGTGTTGTATCTAAAACTCATTACAAAACTGAAGATCATCTTTTGCTGTCTTCTAGAAGTTTTCTAGTTTTGAATTTTACCTTTAGTCCTTTTCATCAAATTTTGTGAAAGGTGTAAAATTTATGTCTAGATACATTTTTTTCACATGTGGACACCAAATGATCCTAGCACCATTTGTTGAAAAAACTATCCTTTCTCTGTTGTATTGCCCATGTTCCTTTGTCAAATCTAAATCTACAGTATTAGCATAGATCTAGTTCTGGTTACTCTATTATGTTCCAGCAATCTATCTTTCTATTCCTTCAGCAATACTCACTGCTTTAATTACTGAAGCTTTGTAGTAAATCTTGAATTCAGATAATACCAGTCCTCCAATTTTGTTCTTCTTCAGTGTTGTTTTGGCTATTCTGGGTCTTTTGTCTTTCCATTTAAAGTTTAGAGTGATATTATCTATATTCACAAAGGAACTTGCTGAAATTTTGAATGTAATCACATTCAATGTATAGGTCAAATTGGGAGAAACTGGCATCTTACCAATATCAAGTCTTTCTATCCATGAATGTAGGTTATCTTGGGGAATTGATTTTTAAGATATGTGATGACTCACAGATATAAAGGGAAGGATAGATTAAGTGCGACTTTGAATGAATAAGCACTCGGACAACCTAGATGTTATACTCAAAATACTCAACAACAAGGACAGCATGGATGTGAGCTATTCTGAACAGATACGTGCGCTAATAACTGGCACAATGGTGGCAGAGCAGATTGACTGAAGATGAGCTCTGAATCTGGGAAGCAGGACCTAATGGATTGCATCTTTAGGAATTCCCATTGGAAGGAATCAGTGGCAACCTTTTCCCGTCCTGGTGCCACTTTCTCCAAGAATAAATGTTGATTCAGTCCAGCATGACTTTTTGTCTACTGCTTGTTCAGGGGGAGGGCAGGATCTACATACACATTCCACTAAGCCTGCAAATAGTAGTGGAAGGGTAATTCCCAAAGGAAGATCAAAGTGCCATTACCAGACAATGGCAATTTGATCCTGGGTACAAAATCAACAGTTGTTTTTACATCCACCAGACACCAATAACTGCAATGGAATTAACTTATTCCTTCTCATTTAGGTTAACATTTTGCTGTTACCTACTGTCATATAGGGTTCCTCTAACTTACCAAACCACATTCATTTTCCTCTTGTTTGATCTTCTTATCTTTCTTCCCTTCTCCTTCCCATTTAATCTCAACTATAATGTGAATTAAATAGATTTGAGGGATGTAAGAAGTATAAGTCAGAGTCGACTTGATGGGAATGAATTTGGTTTGGTTTTTTATTTAGAAGTCTTAAGCTAAGGACATAACATCATTATGACAGTGTTTCTCTGAGAAAATATGTCTTCATTGTATCAATAAAAGAACTAGGCATTTCAAGGAGAACATGTATCTCTTGTTGCAGATGCAGCAAGAATGGTAGAGGGGAACATGATAACTCTGGAATATACTTTCTCCTTGAAATTTTGTGACTGTCTGGAATGTAGCAAAAAAGATGTCAAAATCAGGGAAAGAATTTTCTTTCTAGATGAGCCCCTCTCATTCTTTTCAGGCATAAGTTAATGTTGTTACTTATATTCAGAGATATTTATATTTGGGAAGTATCAATATATAAATATTTGTTGACAGCCAAGATGACTGAACGCAATAGTGGGTTCATGAGGAATGCTGATAGTACTAGCTGCCATACTTAACACACATAAAACTGATACTCAGACACACTATGATTTCTTCTACCTTGAAAAGCCTTCATTAGATTTCACTTCTGACAACAGTTACCCCATTTCTTTTCTCACCTTTTCAGCAAAACTCTTTGAAAAAAGTAGCTTTTCCCATTTTCTTCATCTTTTACTCCTCTTATTATTTCTTAAGATCAAAAGTAAACCAAAATCACTGCCATCAAGTTGATTCTCACTCATAGAGACCCTATAGGAAAGAGTAGAATACCCCATAGGGTTTCCAAGGCTGTAAGTCTTTACAGAAGCAGACTGCCTCATCTTTCTCTCAGTGAGTTCTAACTGCTGACCTTTCGTTTACTGGTTTTAACCACTACACCATCAGAACTCTTTATTATCGCTTAAGCCCGGTATAAATAGGCTTAGTCAACCATCACCAGTCTACCTAAACTCCTCCTGTCAAGTTAGAAATTACCTTCATGTTGCTAAATCAATTCACGATCCTCCTCTTACTGACCTATTGGTAGAAGTTGAAATCTTCAATCATTCCTTTTTGTTAGATATATGTATATTTTGAATTGGTTTCCATGTGTATTCCTTTGTTTTTCTCTTACCTCACAGTTCACTCTTTGATCTGTTTTCCTTGTTTCTTTTCTTCTAAAGCACTTGGTTTAGCAGATCACAGGGCTTTGTTCTTATCCTCTTCTCCACTTTAGTTTCACTAATTTATTTTTGGATCATAACTAGTATCATGATTTTAGATATTTCTATATGTTTATGGAAGGAGCTCTGGTGGCATAGTGGGTAAGGCATTTGGCTGCTAATCAGAAAGTCAGCGATTCAAATCCACCAGCTGCTCCATGGGAGGAAGATAAGACAATCTACTTCTGTAAAGATTTGTTGATGTTGTTAGGTGTTGTCAAGTTGGCTCCAGCTCGTAGCGACCTTATGTACAATAGAAGGAAACACAGCCTGGTCCTGTGCCAGAGTCACAATTCTTTCTATACCTGAACCCATCATTGCAGCCACTGTAACAATCCATCTCGTTAATCGCCTTCCCCTTTTTTGTTGACCCCCACTTTACCAAGCATGATATCCCTCTCCAGAGAATAGTCTCTTCTGACAACATGACCAAAGTAGGTGAGATGAAATCTGGCCATTCTTGCTTCCAAGGAGCATTCTGGCTGTACTTCTTCCAGGACAGATTTGTTAGTTCTTCTGGCAGTCCATGGTACTTTCAATATTCTTCACCAACACCACAACTCAAAAGCATCCATTCCTCTTCCAGCTTCCTTATTCATGTCCAGCTTTCACATGACAAGATTTACAGCCTTGGAACCCAATGGGGATCTCTATGAGTTGAAATAAACTCAATGCAGTGTTTTTTTTTTTTTTTTTTCCTGGCAGTCCATGGTATTTTCCATATTCTTTGGCAATATCACAATTACAATGCATCAATTGTTTTTTTTTTTTTTTTTTTGGATTGTATGTTTATGGCTCATCCAGCCCAGACAGCTGCTCTGAGTTCAACCCTTAGATCTAACTTTCAAATGGACATCTTCATTTGTGTATTAAATAGACATCTCAAACTTGATAACTTAAACTCAATTCCTGATCTCTCTGTGCTGAAACTCACCCAACTCCCAGTCTTTCTCATGTCAGCTTATGGCAACTCTTTTCCCTCAGTTGTTCAGCCCAGAATTATAGAGGCCATCCTTGACTCCTCTCTTTTACTCACACTCAATATTCAATTCACCAGGAAGTTTTATGGGTTGTACTTTCAAGTTAAATCCTTATTCCACAGCTTCTCACCACTCCACCATTATCATCTGGTCTAGTCATCCCTTATTGCTTATCTCCTACATGAATGGCCCACTATTTCTCTGTCACCATATTAATTTCTCAACACAGCAGAAAAGATCCTTTTAAAAGCAATTATTAGATGATGTCACTGATTTGCTCAAAATCCTTCAAGGGATCTCTGTTTCCTTCAGCATAAAAGCCAAAGCCCTCACAATGATCTGAAAGGCCCCATGTGATCTGGCCTCTATAATTCCTCTACCTCTTTCCCTGTGCTAATTTCTTTCCATCCACACTGGCTCCTTCACTGTTAGGACCTTTGCTTTAACTGTGCCTGCTGCCTGGAATGCTCTTTTCCTCACATCAGCACCTGACTGACCCATTAACCTGCTTCAAAGATTTGCTCAAATCTTCCCTTTACAGTGAGCTCTACCCTGATCATCATATTTAATACTGCAAAATGCTCTCCCTTTCCTTTATCCCACAAAACTTCCTTGCTGCACTCCTGAACCCCCATTACTTCTTCTTTCTCCTGTACCATTTACAACCTCTTATTATATCTCATACATTATGTATTATATTTAGCATATAGTTTTTGTCTTCTACCACTAGAACTAAAACCTCCATGAGGGACAGATTGCCATCTGTTTTGTTTACTGATGTATTCCCAAGTGCCTAGATCAGTGTCTAGGACATAGTAGCTATTCAAAAAATATTTTATTACATTAATGAAGCAGTATATTGGACATATGATCTCAATTAAAACTCACAGAAATCCTAGTGGATATGCATCACTGCCTTCTTTTTTGTAAAAGAGGAAATTGAGGCTCAGCAAGGTTAAAAATCTATGAAAGTCACAGAAGTAGCCAGTGTGGAGCTGGGATGCTAAACAGGTTTATCATCTTCAAAGCTTTTGCTTTTTCTTTCTTTCTTCCTCCTTCCCTCCCTCTCTCTTTTTCTTTCTTTCTTCTTCTTCTTTTTTTTTTTTTTTAGCTTCTGTGAGAGACTGTGACTGTTACTAACTCAGAGGTTTTCTTTTACCCCCCTCCTTTTTTTTTTAAACTATAGTCTTTCTATTGGTTTATTATGTTAAGGAATGAGAAGTACCAATGCAAATAGTTAAAATTTAGTCTAGTTCTGAGATTTAATTATAACAGCTCAGTTGATTTTCAATGACCATTCATATACGTGCTTGTTCCTATTTGAAGAAGAGGAACCTAAAGTTCAAAGAACTTGAAACATTAAGTGACTTGTCAAATGTCACTCCATTGATGGCATTGGGTTTTGAGTTCAAGTTTCTGAATCCAGCATCCCATAAATGGGTGACTGAAATGATCTTTCAGGCCATTCCAGACTTATGAATTTGTAAATCCTAATTATAGTGCAGGGTATCTGAATGTGAGCAATGGAAAATGTAAAACCTTCCTCCTGACACTTCCTTTAATGAGCTACAGGGAAACCATGAGCCCTGACTTGAGAGTAGACATAAGTTTAATAAAAACAAAGGAATGAAATGTTATGCTGAAATGCATTGAGCTTGTGGACCATGATCCAATGTTACAAGCAAGGCAGTTTGGAGTGAGTAATTTTCATTAACTGTACTAAAATAAAGCTTTCTACAGGGAAGACAGGGCCATGGACCTTTAGAGGTTCTATCATTGTCAACTATTTTTAATGAACAGATTAAAAAGGGTGAAAGAGAAATGATCAGATGTCATTCAGACCTCAAGGAGTAAAGTGGGCAGCTGTGAATATACTTCACATTTGCATTGTGGCTTTCTTCCTCTCTCTATGGGATTCTCAGCTGTAGGTGACATTGTGGTGGCCACACTTCAAATCTTCACCTGCTCTGTCATCTCTGAATTTATGTTGCACTTTTTGGTATCAGACTCAGAGATCTTCTCTCTTTTTCTTTCTTGTCTTTGCACCTCTTTGCTCACTCACTTCCTGACAAAATAAAACTAATTTTCATTCTGAAACTGTATTTAACCCTCTTCACTATTGCCAGTAATTCAGAACCTACAATTCCCCAGACTGTTTAAATTCAAGGAACTTTATTAAATTTCTAGGTTACTATAATGATTTTCTTTGAGAAATCTGAAAGAAAGTTTCTCACCATGTTTCTGAATATGAGGCTAGCATCTTCCACCATCTTCACAAACTCTTAATCTCTCCATTGATCTATGGCAATCACGACTCTCAGTTTATTTCCTGGCAATGAACTCAATAACCAAAAACTCCCTTACTGTGCAGGCCTAGGGAAACTTGAATAGTAGTCATGAATTTGTTGAATGGAAAAGATTTACTGGTTGAGCAGAATTGAGTTAAATGTTATGTTTGAAAATTTGCCCTCTTTTTAAATTGCTGCCATCACAGTTGTACTTCCCACTGTGTGAGCTTTCAGCTATACAAGGATGTTTCCATATTATATATTTGAATAAACCATCAGTTGTGACAGATAGGTGCTAAATACACTGCAGGTATCATTCTGCTACCTGAACCAGTTGTTCACATTTTATATTAATACTAGTCTTGGATTAGCTAGGCTGTTTTGAGTTTTTAAGAATTTAACTATGTATGCAAAAGTAAGCAACTGCAAATCCAAGAGTACACAAATTTAAAAATTAATGGCAAGTCCCACCTTGGGATATGTGTGGAATCCCAACACATTTAGAACCAAAAATAAGTAAGGGATAATAATTATAAGTATTCAGAAGAGGATGTGGACCAGAGGATATTATTGCTGTTGTCAGAAAAATCTTTGCTAAAAGCAGAGAACATGTGAAAGATGTTTATCTGTGTTTCATCAAGTACATGATGGCATTTGACTGTGTGGATTACAACAAATGATGGATAACTTTATGAAAAATGGGAATTCCAGAGCACTGAATTGTGTTCATGTGGAACCAACACATGAATCAAGAGGCCTTTATCCAAACATAACAAGGGGATACTGTGTGGTTGAGAATTGTAAAACGTGTGCTGCAGGGTCATATTCTTCACATTACTCATTCAACCTCTATGTTGAACAAGTAATTCAAGAAGTTAGACTATTTGAAGAAGAACAACATGGCACCAGAACTGGAGGAAGACTCATTAACAACCTGCAATACACAAATGACACAACTTTGCTTGCCAGAAATATAGAGGACTTGAAGCTTTTTCTGATGAATGGTGTGGACTTGCAGAAGAATGAACAAATCAGTCATAGGAGAAATACTACCAGAACGCTTCTTAGAAGCAAAGATGTTGAGACTCAATCTCACTGATTTTGGACACACATGGGGAAAGACCAATCACTATTAAAAGACACCATATTTGGTAAAGATGAGGGTCAGAAAAAATGAGGAAAGATTGACACAATGGCCCTAACAATGGACCCAAGCATACCAACAATCATGAAGATGTCATAGAACCAGGTAACGTTTCATTCTGTTATATATAAGGACATCACGAATCAAAGCAGATTCAAGGCACCTAACAACAAACAATAATTAGTTACATATTGTTTGGGAATTTTTTTATGGTTTTTCATAATTTTATGTGATTTCTTTTGGCTGTCATTTAAAAAATATTTTATGGTTATTTTAGAGAAAATTTACATAGAAAATTGAATTCTCATTCAACAATTTCTATACATGTAATTCACTGACGTTGGTTACACTTTCTACAGTATGTCAGCATTCTTATTACTTTCATTCTGCTTTTTCTGTTTCCATTAATCTAGCTTCTTGTCCCTCTGTTGACTCTTAGATCTCATTTAGATGATTGTTTAGAAGAGCACAATACTCATAGATGATATTTATTTTATGAGCCACTTTTTCTTTGGCTGAGAGTATCCTAGAGTGATAGTCTGGGGGTCCCTCTAGTTTCTACTCATTAAGTAAGTCTGGTCTTTTTCGGGAATTTGAGTTTGGTCTACGTTTTAATCCCACAGTATCTGGGATCATGTGTCATATCCCTATTCATAATATTCGATAGTGGTAGCCAGGTACCATCTAGTTCTTCTGGTCTCAGGATAGGTGAGGCTGTTGTTTATATGCTAGTCCTGTAGAATAGTTTCTTCTTTGAGTCTTTGGTTTCCTTCTTTCTCTTTTTTTGCCAGATATGTAGTGACCAACAGCTGTACGTTAGATAGCTATTCACAAGCTTTTAAGACCCCAGATGGTACTCACCAAACTAGGATGTAGAACATTATCTTTGTGAGCTATGCTATGCCAATTGACTGGGTTGACCCCTCAGACAATGGTCCTAAGCCCTCAAACCCGGTAACTCAATCTTGTGAGGTGTTTAATTATGTCTAGAAAGTATACCTAACTGTGCCTTCTATGTGCTTTATTCTACATGTGAATATATAGGCACTACACAAAAGTGTATAATACATTTCTCCACAGAAACACCTATACATGTGTATCCATATATTCATATGTACTTACCTATACCTATATAAGCATACATATCTACCCTACGTAGCCACACACATATATTTTGAAAGTGATTATTGTTGTTACCAAAGTGAATATGTTGGGCTTTTACCAAAATTATGCCTTATTCTTATTTACTTCTTAGTGTCATCTTTTACCGTGGTTGAGTTGTTCTGACTTCACCTTCACTCACTATTGCCTTACTTATCACCAAAACTAGCAAGTATCTACTATCTAGAAAGTTATTTCCCCTCTTACTATCTCCCATCCCTGGTAACCACCAAAGAATGTTGCTTTCTGTATGTATATCTATTCTTGTCTTTTCATAAAAGTGAGATCACACAGTATGTGTCATTTTGTAATTGAGTTATTTCACTCAGAATGTCATCCAGATTCATCTACATTATAGGATATATAATTTTTATTTATTATTTGGGTGAAAGTTTACAGAGCAAATTCATTTTCCATACAGCAGTTCACATACACTTTGTCTCATGACATTGACTTCAATTTCCCACAATGCAACAGATATCTTCCCATTTCCTCCCCATAGTTAACCTCTTCCCTATGTCCTTCTTTTCATGCACTCCTGCCCCCAAGCTGTCTCCCTGTGTATACACAGCCCTTCTGTTCTCCCATGATTGATGTCACCAAGGAGTTTATCTACTTAATGTAAATGTTCACCTCATATGCCTGTCATTTGTTTAGATGGAAGCCACAGGAGTGGTTTCAATTCCAGACCTGAAGGGCAGCTAGGGGCCATAGTCTCAGGAGTTCCACCACGCTCTATCAGATGAGCAAACCTGTTCCCCCTCCATTTTTTTAATGATTTCCAGTTTTGTTCCACATTGTTCTTCTACTCTATCCAGGCTCTTGTACATAGATCCCCCTCTGAGTGGTTGAAGTGGTAACTGTGCATCATCTAATTCTTCTGCTCTTATGGTCATATAGGCTGAGGATTACATGGTCTACTATTCCCTTGGACTAATTGTTTCCATGTGTCTTTGGTTTCCTTCATTCTTCTTTGCTTTGGATGAGGAGAGACCTATCATTGCATCTAGATGGCTGCATAGGATAATGTGCTTGCAAGCTTTAAAGATCCCAATTTCTACTCACCAAATAGGATCTGGAGTGAGGTTTTGTGTAGTATATTATGCCAATTGAGCTTGATGTCCCCTGTGACCATGGTCCCACGCCCACAGGTCCAACTATTTGCTTCTACATTATAGGATATTTTGAAAACTCAATTATACTTTATGGTTGCATAGTATTCTAGTGTGTATTTACCACAATTTGTTATTCATTCGTCTGCTGATGGGCAGTTAGGTTGTTCCAATCTTTTCGTTATTGTGAATAATCCTGCGATGAACATGTTAGATGCATTTGTGTTGGTTCCAAATCAAAGCAACCCTATATACCACAGATGAAAACCTTGCTCATCGTTGCAGCCACTGTGTTATCCATCTCATTGAAGGTCTTCATTTTGTTCACTGACCCTCTGCTTTACCAAGCATAATGTCCTTCTCCAAGGACTGGAACTTAGGTGTGCATTTATTTGTTCATTTCAGTAGTTTTACTTCTCTAGGGTATATACCTAGGAGTGGGATTGCTGGATCATAGAGTATTTCTACATCTAGCTTTTTAGGAAGTGCCATACCATTTTCCATAGTGTTTGAACCAATTTACACTCCCACCAGCAGTAGAGTAGACTTCCAATCTCCCTGCCACTTTTCTAGCATTTGTTGTTTCTGTTTTTTCCATCCCCCTCTGAGTGGCTGTCTGCCATTTTTGTAGCGGTAAGCAGTCATCTCATTGTAGTTTTGATTTGCAGCTCTTTACATGATTTTTACAATAACCTTGGACAAGTATATTTGACAGGTTTTAGTAGCTTCCTCACTAGTGAGGAAATGAAGACTAAGATAGGTATGGGACATATCTAAGGTTGTGCAGCTGTAAGAACAAAAGCAGACACAAATATATATGTTCTAGACACAAAACTGACACAGTGGCTGCAACAACGCCCTCAACCATAGCAATGATTGTGTTGTTGTTGTTGTTGTTAAGTGCCGTTGAGTCATTTCTGACTCATAGCGACCCCATGCACAGTAGAACGAAACACTGCCCAATCCCGCGCCAGCCCCACAATCCCTACTATATACTTGAGCCCATCATCACAGCCACCGTGTCAATCCATCTCGTTGAAGGCCTCCCCCTTCAACAATGAAGTGAGCAATGATTGTGAGGACAGCGTAAGACCAAGCAACATTTCATTCTGTTGTACATAGAATTGTTATGAGTAAGAGCCAAATCAATAGTGCCTAACAACAACATTACTACATAAAGGTGTCATTTTTTAGACAAAAATATAACTGATCATTAAATAACAATAGAAAAAATCCCAGCTCATTGCTATGGACTCGATTCTGATTCATAGTGACTCTATAGGACAGAGGAGAACTGCCCCATAGGGTTCCCAAGACTGTAAATCTTTAAGGAACATTTATGCTTTATCTTTCTCCAGAGTGACTGGTGGGTTCAAACCACTGAACTTTAGGTTAGCAGCTGAGAGCTTTAACAACTGCACCACCAGTTAAGTAACTATAGTAATAATAATTTGTTATTGTTGTTACTGTGCCATCGAGTCAGACCCAATTCATAGCGACCCCTCCTTGGGTTTCTGAGTCAGTATCACTACAGAAGTAGATTGCCCAACCTTCCTTCTGAGGAGTGGCTATATTAATTATAATTATAATATTATTACTACTTCAATAGGATAAAATCAAAACATGAATATTAGTCTTTTGAAAATACTAACTTTAAAATGAATGGAATTGAATAATTTTCTTCCTGTAGAGTAAGGATGAAAGTGTATAAAATGATAAAGAATAGTCTTAGTTTTTTTTTTTTTCAAATTGAAGAAAAGATGCAATCATGTTCCTTTGGCCTTTGGAAGAAGGAAAGAAATAAATTACTTTTTCCCATGGCTAGCAAAACTCTGCTGAAAATGGATGAGTCGCCAATTTTGATAAGATCCCTGACTGGTATCATAATTTGCAGTGATTCATCTGTGGCTTTTTTTTTCTCTTTCCCCTCCCAAAATAAGGTCTGAAACAAAACCAAAGCCTTAGGAAAAGATAACAACTGGCATTTTTATCTCTTTTTTTGTGTGAGAGAGTGTATGAAATGGAACGTAAGATAGATTTAGAAAAAGTTTGATTCTGGCACAGTAAGCAATCTTAAAGATCATCTGTTCCACCCTTTCATGGCCCTTCCCCCAAGTGCCAGAGTTGAAGAAAACAGGGTTCCAGGGGTGTTCTTCAACAAGTTAATACTAAATCTAGGACCAGAATCCAATGCCTTTTCTGCTACATTAATTGTCCTTGTGATAAAATATTCTTTCTTCATGGCTTTTAACAAAATAAGAAAAAGTCAAAGCTATTTCCCATCACCCTCCAATATGTCATAAGTCTTTCCTGGTATTGACTAAGTGTTATTAGTCATCCACTTTTTACACTAACTACTTGAGAAAGTTTTGGAAATAAATGGTGGTAGTTATAGTTTGTAGATAAATTTTTGGTTCCCAAACATTATACATTGCTCCATATCATGCATGCTTTATTTTGTATTTTTCTTGTGTCTGTGTTTCTTAATAAAACCAAAACTAACATTTTCATGTGAGCCTACAATCCCCAGGCATTTAACACTATTACATTTAAGTTTGTAAATTATATTTAAAATGGCTCCCTCTTTATTGAACTTACACTTTACAGTAAGTTTGGAATCCTTCAGAATGTCAAAAAGGGAATTCTGAATATTGGAATAAGAAAAGCAATAGCATTGTGTTTTTTCTTGCTGCATGATTGTATACCACTTAGCCAAAACTCTCAAGGAATCTTTCTGACTAGTAAGTATTGCTATATTAAAATCTCTCAAATAGACTTTTGGGTTAAAATTTTTAATTATCTGGGTTCAATTGCATCTCTGAGGAGGACACTCTCTGCATTATGCTTTGGGATTCTGTTTTAGATATAAGCAAATCCTTACAAATGCTGAGGAATGATGGACCCCTGGATTTGTGGGCACATGCCAGCTACTTTCTCCTAGCTCACCTCCTCTGCTCTTATAATAAGAAAATGAACAGTGAGAAAATGAAGTTTTTTTTTCTTTTTTTCTTCTTACTTTGTTGATGATATATTAGAATGAAAGCTCTTTTTAATTCAGATAGTATGCCTTTCTAGACATTTCATTCACTACTCAGAAACCTTTGGAGGTAAAAAACCCAACACTGCCAATAATCTAATAATACTAATAATTACTTCTATATAGTTTTGCAACACAGTAAATTACCAGGTTCAAATTTCCATTGATTAAAGTTTTGGACCGATGTTTAGAATTATAATATTTATCTTATTCATCATTATTGAGTCACTTAAGGTCATTTTTTTTCCTAGTCTTTGTTTCTCTTTTGGTCCAAATGGAATAAATTAGGGAACATCTCTTATCAATGATTATTCATAACTACCATATGTGGTGCTAAATTATTATAAGAAATTGAACTGAGTATGAGAAGTGAATATTAATTTGCTGCCTAAAATCTTATCATTTTTAAATCTTAGTGTTACCTTGGCAAGCATGTCTTTTCTTTTGGTGAGGGGCTGATAAAAAATCCATTGCCACTGAGTCAATTCCAACTCTTAGCAACCCTATAGCATTGAGTAGAACTGATGAGTAGTGGTGTTTCCAAGGCTGTAACTCTTTACAGAAACAGACTGCAACATCTTTCTCTTGAGGAGCCACTGGTGGGTTCGAACCACTGAACTTTAAGTTAGCAGCCAAACACTTTACGCTCTGTACCACCCAGGCACCTGAGGGGTTGATACCCCCAAAGCAAACCCACTGTCATCCAGTCAATTTGGACTCATAGTGACCCCCATTAGGTTTCCCAGGTGGTAAATCTTTACAGAAGCAGATTGCCCAATATTCCTTCTGCTGAGCCATTGGTAGGTTTGAACCACAACCTTCTGTCTAGTAGTCAAATTCATTAGGCACTGTGCCACCAGAGCTCCTTTAAGGTGGTAAAATATAAAAGCTGAGAAAATGGGGCCAGTGAGTGAGATGTTTCTTTGGGCAAAACAACATATGAGATAGTGGCAAGCATAAGAGATAAGTTCAAAAATGAAACTCAGGGGGCTGTGGTGACCTGTTTACAATCACAGTCTTCAGCAAGCCATGATGCAAGCATTGCTAAAAATATATTCCTAAAATAGTGTGAAAAGTAAATAATTTGCACTACATTGCCTAAGGGGGTGGATGGAAGACAGATATTGTGTGATGAATTGTGACAGTGAATCCCTATGTTGGACTTTGTTTCCCTCCCAGGATTGGGCCAATGACTGAGTCCTTAATTCCTGAGTGAGAGAAACAGCAATGTCTCTGGTCAAGAAAAGAAAAGCACACTCAAATAGGATATTGAGGAGCATTTAATAAAGAAACCTTTTACTGAGATATGGACAAAGATGAAGGAAACAAATAAGGGATGGAATACCCAAAGGCTATCTATTGCCACTCCTAGAGCTTAAGGAACAAGTAGAGGAGGACATAGTCTCTGGAAACCCAGAGAGCGCATTTGTGCCTATGGAAAAAAGTCTACATGATTGTAGTTATGGCTTTTTGAAAGAGACATGCAATATTGTCTGATTTCATTTACATGAAATTTTTGTTTTTAGCTGCTATTGAGTTGGCCCCTGACTCATGGCAACCCTGTGCATGATAGAGTGAAATGTTGCCTGGTTCTGTGCCATCCCCATGATCAGTTGCAGATTAAAAAACAAAACAAAGCAAAAAAAAAACCTCACTGCCATCAAGTCAGATCCAACTTATAGTGACCCCTCCTTTGGTTTCCGAGGCAGTATCACACAGAACTAGATCGCCCAACCTTCTTTCTGAGGAGTGGCTGGTGAGTTTGAACCACCAGCCTTCTGGTTAGCAGTCAAATGCCTTAGACACTATGCCACCAGAGCAGATACAGATAGGACTATGAAATATCTAGAATAGGTAGATTCATAGAGGAGGAATGCAGATTAGAATTTACCAGAGCCTGAGCCAGGAAGGGAAAAGAGGAAGTTATTGTTTAATGGGTAGAACGTCTCTTTGGAATATTGAAAAAGTTTGGAGAAAAGAATGGTAGTAGGCTTGAGTAGTCTGCTTCCATAAAGATTTACAGCCTTGGACAACCCATGGACAATTCTATTCTGTCCTATAGGGTAGGTATGAGTAGGAATCCACTCAATGGCCCACAGCAACAGCAACAACAAGATTGCTTAACATTGTGGATGTAGTTAGTCACACTGAATTTTACACTTCAAAAAATGGTTACAATGACAAATTTTTGTTACATATTTTTTTACCACAGTGAAGAAAAAAAAAGAAGAATCATACAGCAAACATATGACCCAACAAGGATGGAATTAAGGGACACCAAGCTGTGGTGGCATAGTGTCTAAGTCATTTGACTGTAAACAAGAAGGCTGGCAGTTCAAACCCACCACCCACTCCTCGGAAGGAAGATTGGGCAATCTATTTCCATAGATATACTGCCTCAGAAACCCAAGGAGAGGTCTCTATTCATCGAATCACCTTGATGGCAGTGAGTTTGGTTTTTTTTTTTTTTTTTTTTTTTGAAGCTCCTTTTCTGTCCTCTAGCTCTGGTGGTATAGTGCCTAAGGCATTTTATTGCTAACCAGAAGTCTGGCAGTTCAAACCCACCAGCCACTCCTCAGAAGGAAGGTTGGGCACTCTACTTCTATAGTGATACCACCTTGGAACCCCAAGGAGAGGTCACTATGAGTCATATCCAACTCAATGGCATTGAGTTTGGTTTTTTGGTTTAGTCTTGCAGTGATACTTTCCATTGGTTAAACTCAACTGGAAGCCAGAGGCCAAGGAGACCAGCTGATCAAGTTTTCAGATCAGCATCCTGGGATACAGAGCAGGAGGGAGGAGAATGGAGAGTGGATCTGTGGGCCAAGAGAATATGCCCAAAACAAGTCAAGGCTACTTTGAAGGAGGTGGTGACTACCAATGCAAAGAGAAGGCTTTAACTTATATTTTTCAAATCTTCAGGCATGACAAGGCATGTTTCCATATATTCTAATATAATTGAAGGTACTGAGTCAAAATAATCTCTAAAGCCTTCAGTGGCTGATTGCTAGCTTAGATTTGCCCAAGTTAAGGATTGTGCTCATTTGGACAACATGTTGTACAGCACAGTAGTTCTAAATTTTAAGATTACATATTCCATGTATTTCTCTGCCACTGATCTTGGTTCCTACAATGACAGAGAAAACAAAAACAAAACAAAACAACTCATTTGTGCCCAGGACATTTCTATATTAATTCACATTCTCCTTTATACCAATGAAGAGATTTCTAGGGTGAAGTCTGAGAAGATTCTTGACACAAAGCTTGAATGTCCGACTTTCTACCCTCTCATGTGCATGGATGTCTCTCATAAACAAAGAAGCCCATGTAGTTTTCATGTCCAGAGCCTTTATTTAAGATCTCATTGGATATGCATGAGGAACCCTACTGGCGCAGTGGTTAAAGCATTTGGTTACTAACCAAAATATCAGCAGTTTGAACCCACCAGCCACTCAATGGGAAAAAGATGAGGCAGTCTGCTTCCGTAAAGATTTACACCTTGGAAACCCTATTTGGCAGTTCTACTCTGTCGTATTGGATGGCTATGAGTCAGAATCGACTTAATGGCATTGAGTTTGGGTTTGGTTACACACTTATTGGTGCGTAAGCCAGTAGAACAGGAATGGCCATGGGTAAATAGGCATGATTGAATCCTTCTTTCCAGAGTTCAGCTGATATTAACCACTGAATCTTTTCTGGCATGACCAGCCCCTACATGAGTCATCTCATTAGCATGGCCTGTTAGATAGGTCAAAGACACTTCAGTCACTGGGGAAATTCCAAATTTTAGGGGTTCTCTGTCAGGTACCAAAGACTATATTTCTTTGAGTAATGTTAATTGTAAACCCCACAAAAGAAACAAATAAAATGAGTAACACCCATTTATGTCCAGGATATTTCCCTATTAACCAATATTGATCATTTATGATAAATTTTAAATTAAAAAATGTTCAATATTGTTAAGGGTCAATTTTACTAGTGTGCCATAAAAAACACAAATGAAACTAACAAGTCCATTAATACTTAAAAATTTTTATAATACTGTCTAGTAGTTTTCATTGCTCTGATAATTAAAACCCAAAGACAATAAATAAAACATTTAACTTGTATTATTAGTAATGAAATTTTATTGCTAGCATAAAACTCTAACAAACAAAAACAATAATTATACAACACAAAGATTATAAGCATTAAGATGTAACATCAAAAGAATGATGTAATGGTTTTCAAGAACCAGTGTTGCCAGTAATTTTTTAATGATCCAAATATTAAAAAAAGCACTTCTAGTAGATTCACCAAAGCTTTATAGTAACAATTTCTTTTCATCTCCAAGTCTGTCTTATTTGGAAGCTCCTCTGAAACCCATCCACTATGAGTGACTTGTTGGTCTTTGAAATACTGGTGGCAAAGGAAAGGAAATTGAAGATTTATACCAACTTCTGTAGTCTGAAATTGACCAAACTTGCAATCAAGATGTGTTAATTATTACTAATGATTGGAATGCAAAAGTTTGAAACAAAGAAGAATCACTGGTAATTGGAAAATATGGCCTTGGTGATAGAAATGATGTTGGAGATTGCATGATAGAATTTTGTGACACCAACACTTATTCATTGCAAATACCTTTTTTCAACAGTATAAACAGCAGTTATACACGTGAACTTCACCAGATGGAGTACCCCAGAAGCAACTGGTAGCATAGTGCCTAAGGCACTTGACTGTTAACCAGAAAGCTGGCAGTTCAAAGCCACCAGCCACTCCTCGGAAGGAAGATGGGGCAATCTACTTCCGTAGTGATACTGCCTCGGAAACCCAAGGAGGGTTTGCTATGAGTCAGGTCCAACTTGACAACACATAACAACAACACATCTGTGGAAAGAGGTGCTGGAGAAGCTCAATCTCTTCAGCCAAAACAAGGCCAGGAGCTGACTGTGGAACAGATTGTCAGTGGCTCATATGCTAGTACAAGTTGAAGCTGAAGACAATTAAAACAAGTCCATGGAAGCCAAAATATGACCTTGATTATATCTCTTCTGAATTTAGAGACTATCTAAAGAATAGATTGGATATCTTGAACACCAATGACCAAAAACCAGAGGAATTGTGGGATGACATCAAGAACATCATCCATGAAGAAAGTGAAAGTTCATTAAAAAGACAAGAAAGGAAAAAAATACCAAAATGGATGTCAGAAGGGACTCTGAAATATGCTCTTGAGTGAAGAGTAGCTAAAGCAAATGGAAGAAATGACAAGATAAAAGAGCTGAACAGAGGATTTCAAAGAGCAGCTCGAGAAGACAAAGTCAATTATTATAATGAAATATGCAAAGACCTGGAGTTAGAAAACCAAAAGGGAAGAACATGCTCAATATTTCTCAAGCTGAAAGAACTGAAGGAAAAATTCAAGCCTCAAGTTGAAATATTGAAAGATTCTATGGGCAAAGTACTGAATGATGCAGGAAACATCAAAAGAAGACAGAAGGAATACACAGAGTCACTGTACCAAAAAGAATTGGTTGATGTTCAATCCTCATCAGTAAGTATATGATCAAGAACCAATGGCATTGAAGGAAGAAGTCAAAGCTGCACTGAAGAGGAATTGGTGAAGAACAAGGCTCCCGGAATTGAGGGAATACCCATTGAGATGTTTCAACAAGCAGATGCTGTTCTGAAGGCACTCACTCATTTATGTCAAGAAATTTGGAAAACAGCTACCTGGCCAACTCACTGGAAAAGATCCATATTTGTACTCATTCCAAAAAAGATGATCCCACAGAATGTGGAAATTATGGAACAATATTATTAATATCACATGCAAGTAAAATCTTGAAGATAATTGAAAAATCATTGCAGCTGTATATTGACAGAGAACTTCTAGAAATGCAAGCTAGATTCAGAAAAGTAGGTGGAACAAGGGAAATCTTTGCTGATATCAGACAGATCTTGGCTGAAAGCAAAGAATACTACAAAAATATTTGTGTTTCATTGACTATGCAAAAGCATTTGACTGTGTGGATCATAACAAATTATGGATAACACTGAGAAGAATGAGAATTCCAGAGCACTTAATTGTACTTATGAGGAACCTGTACATAGACCAGGAGGCTGTCTTTTGAACAGAACAAGAGGATAATTCATGGTAATTCAGGAAGGGAGTGTGTCAGGGTTGTATCTTTTCACTTACTTATTCAATCTGTATGCTGAGCAAATAATCTGAGAAGCTGGATTATATGAAGAAAAACATGGATTAGAGGAAGACTCATTAACAACTTGCGATATACAGATGACACAACTTTGCTTGCTGAAAGTGAAGATGACTTGAAGCACTTACTGATGAAGATTAAAGACTATAGTCTGCAGTATCCATTACACCTCAACATAAAGAAAAAGAAAATCCTCAGAACTGGACCAATAAGCAGCATCATGGTGAATGGAGAAAAGATTGACATTGTCAAAGATTTCATATTACTTGGTTCCACAATCAATATGAATGGAAGCAGCAGTCAGGAAATCAGACAATGTATTGGACTGGGCAAATCTGCTGCAAAAGACCTCTTTAAAGTGCTGAGGAGCAAAGATGTCTCTTTGAAGACTAATGTCCTAACCCAAGCCATGATATTTTCAATCAGCTAATATGCATGTGAAAGCTAGACAGACAATGAATAAGGAAGACTGAGGAGAGTTGATGCTTTTGAGTTGTGGTGTTGGCAAAGAATATTGAAAGCACCACAGACTGCCATAAGAACTAACAAATCTGTCCTGGAAGGAGGGCAGCTAGAATGTTCTTTGGAAGCGAGAATGGCCAGACTTCATCTGACCTACTTTGATCATGCTGTGAGAAAAGACAATACCCTGGAGACGTATATTATGCTTGGTAAAGTAGAGGGTCAGTGAAAAAGAGGAAGGCCCTCAACAAGATGGATTGACACAGTGGCTGAAACAATGGGCTCAGATATAGCAAAGATTGTGAGGCTGGCATAGGTCTGGGCTGGATAGTGTCTCATTCTGTTGTACATAGTGTCATTATAAGTCAGAGCTGACTCAATGAAACCTAACATCACCAACAACACTTTTGATTTAAAACAAATTAAATTAAATTTATTAGGTTTTTTGGTTAACATTAATACTTATTCCCAAGTACTGAGTGATTTCCTGCTGAATGGAAGATGAGACTTACAAATCCTGAAATTTGAGAAATTCTAATCTGTATCAACTAAAATATGTACTAGAGAACTTATCTTAGAAATGACTAGAGAAACCCTGTGGCAATATACCAATAATCTTATATTCAGTAAGAGCTAGAATGCTTTTATGAGGGGCATTGGTAGAATTCTTGCATTCCATCCAAGAAAGTGGTTTGATTCTCAGCCAATGCACCTCATGCACAGATACCATCTATGTTGAGTGTTGCTATGATGTTGAACAGATTTCCGTGTAGCTTCTAGACTAAGGAAGACTAGACATTGAAGGAGAAAAAATGAGGGAGAGAAAAAGAGAAAGAGAGACAGAGATAGAGAGAGAGTAGAGAGATGACCAGCTCTTTCATGACTGCAAACCACTGAGAAACTTCTTTTTTTTACCTCCTCTTTCCTCCTAAAACACAAAACAAAACAACACAACTAAACCATTGAGTCAATTCCAATTCCTTGCAATCTTATAGAACAGGGTTGAAGCACCCCATAACATTTCTAAAGCTGTAATCTTATTTCTCCCATGGAGTGCCTGGTGGGTTCAAATTGCAGAAATTTTGGTTAGCAGCTGAGCTTTTAATGACTTCATCACCATAGTTCCTTATCCTAAGATACCACCCTTCTATTAATAATCTCTTCTCCTGATTCTTCTACCCCAGTTTTCTTTCTCTACCTCTCAGCATAGAAAGAGGCTCAAGCCTCTCTGTTTAAAAAATATGCATACAAACAAGCAAAACTATGTCACTTGATCTTAAATTCCCTTCTATTTGCTGTGTGATCTTTCCTTTTCTATAAATTTTTTTAAAGAGAAATCTCTCCTCATTGCCTTATCTTTCCATTGTACCTTTCTGGCCATGTTGTTGTTGTTATGTGCCATTGAGTTGGCCCCGACTCATAGCGACCCCTCCTTGGGTTTCCAAGGCAGTATCACTATGAAAGTAGATTGCCCAACCTGCCTTCTGAGGAGTGGCTGGTGGGTTTGAACCACCAGCCTTCTGGTTAACAGTCAAGTGACTTAGGCACTATGCTACCAGAGCTCCTTTTCTGCCCGTAGTGTCTACTTTTTTACATTTACCACCACATTAAAACCTTACCATACCAGATTCAAAATGGAGTCTCGCCAGTGAGCACCATGTTTTTTTCCCTCTGGCATCTAAGAACTTTAAGAACTAGGTACAACAGTTTCAATTGAGATTTTTGGTGCTCTGAACAGCTCACTGATCCAGATTGCACCAAACACAGAAAAGCAGCATTGGAGGAAAGGTACAGAGAGATTTTTTTTTACGAAAGATCTACTGCTAGAAGATGAATGGACACCTAAGAGAGACCACTGGAAACCTTTCTGGGGCAGTCACTGTCTGCCGGGTGGAGGCGGCAGTGTGAGATCCCCTAGCCAAGAATGAGATCAATTATAGCAGCTTACCAGCGACCAATACAATATTCCAGCAGGCAGCGGCAAAGACCTGTCTCCAGTGGCTGATTTTGTCCGTGATGTGGGAGGCAAGGGGGCAGCGGGTCACGGACACCATTCCTGTCACACAGGTGGAGATCTCACTGGTGCACCAGAAAGGCTAACTCCCTCCCCTCCCAGCAGATTACAGAGCGGGTTTGGGTCAGACGGGGAGACACTGTGCTTTTCTTTCCCCCGGTTATTGGGACTGCAGATCACTGGCAGTTACTCCCCCAAAACCACTACAGCTAAAATTGTGCACATCTTTGGCGCAGCAGGTGGCCTGTATCGCAGACAAACTCCAGAGCCGACCATTGCTGGTCGGGCATGATTGCATCCCCACCACAGGCAGATGGGGCATGGAGAACAGAAAAACTGCAGCTGAGCGTGCTCACTTGAATTTTGCCCTGGAGCCATGCTTTGGTGCTGTGGGGCTGCAGAGGCGGGGACTTTGAGTGTCCATGAAATTGGCAGAAATTTGTGACCCTCTAATAATACGAATCTTTCCTGAGATAGAGCCGTGGTCTTACAAATAAATATGTAATAAGTAAGAGCCCGCTCAGGAACTCCCCTGAGTCCAACACACCTGAAATTGCGTGCATCTTTGGTGCTGCAGGTGGGTGGTATCACAGACAAACTCCAGAGATGGCCATTGGTGGTCTGGCTGGATTGAGTCAGCACTGCGGGCGGAAGGGGCACAGAGAACAAAGAAACTGCAGCTGAGCCCGGTCCGAATTTTGCCCTGGAGCTGCGCTTTGGCACTGGGGGGCCATGGAGGCGGGGCCTTTGAGTGTGCCTGAAATTAGCAGAAATTTGTGACCCTCTAACAAGAGGATTTTTCCTGTGGTAGAGCTGTGGTCTTGCAAATAAATACCTTATCACTAACATCCAGCTCAAAGCCCTAGAAACTGACCCTAGCAACACTAAGCTTTCCTTCTTCTACTCCAACCTTCTCTGCCAATAACTTCACTCATTCAATAGAAGAAACCATATTCAGCCAATTACCATAAAACCTCACGCTTCAAACTCTAACCCCCCTGTACGAAAAACAGAAACACATATCCACACTACACACAGTGATTCCATCATCACAAAGAAAACAGCAAGGTGAACCAACACACCTGAAGCAATATTAAGATAAAACACACCAGCTTCAGCCTTTCAAAATATTAAATGATAAAACCAAGACAAAACAAATCAACACGTAACCAGCACCTAGATACCACATGAAGAGACAACACTCTACCAGATTCCAGGAGCTTAAGAAGAGGTTCTGCTTTCCAGTAATCCCAAGAACTCTCCGAACCAACACTACACAACTGAAAAGGTCTTAGTTTACACCTTCTTCTTCTTCTTTATTTCTTTTCTTTTCTTCTCTAGTGATTAACCCCATTACTTATAGAGTTTTTTTGTTTTGCTTTTTTCCCCCCTTTTCTGTTTGCTATTTTGTTTTCTTTCTTCATTAGTCTCCTTCTCTACCTTTTTTTCTTTTAGTGACCTATCCCCAAATATTGCATATTTAACTGTCTTCTTTTTCTTTTCTCTACTTTTTTCTTTTTTTGGGGGGGGTTACTGTTCCTGTGTGATTTCAGGGTGTATTTTTTGTCTATGTACTTTTAGTTTTTTCGATGGTTATTCAATTGTAATTTTTGCCTAACTGAGTGGGAGACAACAACAGTCCTCATAAGATACAAGTAACCAACACCTCCTGCAACTTCACTTACTGAGCAAGAGCCAGCACCTCCTTCCCCACCAGTGGGCCAATGATTAAAAAAAAAAAAAAAAAAA
>NW_006921590.1:18785260-18796154 GCF_000298275.1 Orycteropus afer afer | reverse complement strand
CCTTTTGCACATATAGTACTGCATTGTCAATGAAGGCAAACATGGGTATATTGATGGATGGATGGGTGGACAGGCTGTATGATTAGGTATGTCTATGAAATGGGGAGTGTATACAAGTACATATATAGGGTTGGCAGACAATGGTCCTACAAGCTGACAAGGGGCAACGTTGTGGTCACTGCTTGGTCACAGCCAGCTACCCAGATAGACCGAGTAGTTGAACTTGTGGGCTTGGGACCATAGTCGCAGGGGTCATCAAGCTCAATTGGCATAACATACTACACAAAACATTGTTCTACCTCCTACTTTGGCGAGTAGAGACTGGGATCTTAAAAGCTAGCAAGCTGCCATCTAGATGCAACTATGGGTCTCTCCTCTTCCAGAACAAAGAAGAAAACCAAAATTCATGGAAACAATTAGTCCTAACAACTGGTACACCATCCGATCTGCATCCTATATGACTATGAGACCAGAAGAACTAGATGGTGCCTGGCTACCACTGTCTTCCACTCGAAAGGGGATCTATGGAGGAGATCCTTGACAGAGAGGGAGAACAATGTGGATCAAAACTCAAAATCATTGGAGGAAAAAAAAAAAAGGTGGGGGTACCAGGTTTGCTGGTCTGATAGAGCCAGATGGAACCACTGAGACTATGGCTGCAGCTGCTCTTCGGGTCTGGAATCGAACCCACACTTGTGGTTTCCAGCCAAACAAAAGACAGGCATATGAGTTGAACATTTACCTCAAGTAGATATTCTCCTTGGAGAGAAAAATCATGGGAGAAAGAAGGGTTGCTTATGTACAGGGAGACAGCTCAGGGGACAGGAGCCCATGGAGGGATGGACACTGGGAAGAGGTAACTGTGGGGAGGAGAAGGGAGGGGAGCTGTTGCATTGTAGTAAACTGTGGTCAATGTCATGAGACAAAGTGTATATGAACTGCTGTATGGAAAGTGAATTTGCTCTGTAAACCTTCACCCAAATCACAATAAATAAATAAATAAACCTTACCATACCAAAGTTATTAAATGGAGTTCTTAAATCCAATACGCACACTGCTTGGCCTTGATCTTACTTTACCTATGTCTTTCTTCTCCATGCACATCTGCTCACCATTCAGTCACACTAGACATACTCTTTCCTAGAACCTGATATAAACCCACTTACTGCTCTAAACAGTAGTTCCATTCATGAAACAACCAGCAATTCCTTTACATTCCTAGTTTTCTCAGGCTATATTGCTTGTCATTTGCAGCAGGAAAGAACTTTTCCCCATAACAAGTGTTAAGACACTGTCGAGTGAAGTAGTAATTGGAGATGTAGCCTGAGAATATATACATATAATCTGTCTTGAAAGAAGTTCAGCCAGAGTAATCTTTAGAAGCAAGGATAGAGAGACTTCATCTGATGTACTCTGGACATTATCAGGACAGACCAGTCCCTGGAGAAGGACATCATGCTTGGAAAAGTAGAGGGTCAATGAAAAAGAGGAAGATCCCCAATGTGATGCATTGACACAGTGGTTGCAACAATGGACTCAGGCACAGCAAAGATAATGAGGATGGCACAGGATTAGGAAATGTTTCTTTCTGTTGTACATAGTGTCGCTGTGAGTTGAGCCCACTTGATGGTACCTAACAGCAACATTTCATATCATCCCAAATTAGCCTATAGAAGCCCCTTCAAACTTATTCCTATGTGCTTTTCACTTGTTTCCAGAATTTCTTGAATATTTCCTTTCTGCTTCAGCACAACATTCTAGACTCATAGTCCCTTTTCCTGCCTCAGCACTAGAATTACCTGTGTCCACATGGAGCCCTGCTGCCTTTAAGAAACCAAGTTCTGGGTATAGCTGTGCTCATTGCTATTTGAGTATGTTGTTAAGTATGTTGTTGGGTGCCATCAAATTGATTCTGACCCATAATGACCCCATATGACAGAGTAGAACTGCCCCATAGAATTTTCTCAGCTGTAATCTTTATGGAAGCAGAGTATATATTATTTTAATATGATTTGAACTCTATTTGCTGATATTTCATTTAAGATTTCTGTATTGATATTCATAAGTGAGATTAATCAACAAATTTTCTCTTATTGGACAAACCCCACATTTGGAATCAATGTTATACTTCTTTTATAAAAATAATAGTAACTTGTATTTCTTTTATAATGTCTTGAAAAATATGCTAATTTCAAAAATTTGAAGGAATTATGTAAATTATGTGTAGACTTGGGCATTACATGGTTTCAGAGATATATAGTTAATTTTGTAAGATAATATAATGATATTACAGTTACTTAAGAAAATGTCTTAATAGTTTTGTGAATTATATTGCAATTTATGGAAGGAAATGACACAATATCTGAGTTTGCTTTTAAATATTTCAGCAAGGAAAAATATTTCAAAAGCTTGATAATAGCTAAATCTGGGTGATGGTAATATGGGGGGTTATTGCATCATAACAATATTTATTTTCTCTATTTTTCATGTGTATTAATTTTTTCTTTTTTATGTATAAAATAGAGATGCCTGGGCTTGAACCCATATTTACTTGATCTGAATTTAAGTATGAAGCCAATAATATCTATTTTTAAAAAGCCTCTTAAGTGATTAAACATATTTTCTAATCCTACAAGAACAAAGAAAAGGGAAGAAGACATTATCAGTAAGAAATTTTAATAAATACTATGGATATGGAAAACATGTGGAAGTTGTGTTATTAAGATAGAGTAGAAGGAGGTGGAACTTTGCAGAGGGAAATATGAAAAAGATAAGAGACGATGGACACTAGAAACTCAGTTGCATCAATATAGTAGTGGACAGGAGTTATGTGTGTGGCTAAAAATCAGAGAAAAATGGATGAAAATCTGTATTTGAGAGAGTTGACTATCCTACCTCTCACTAGAGCAAATGAAACATAGGCATCCAGATGTCTATCTCTAGGTAGGATATTAGAGCCATCTTCTCTGGAGAATTTTAATGGCTCCAGATAAAAAATGTTGACAGTGGGTATCTGTTCTATGTTCATCCCTGTACAATTTACTCCCTATGGTAGTTACAGTTGTGGGTCAACTTGGCTGGGCCTAGTTGAGTGGCTGGGCATCTTGTGGTAGTTATTCCCCATGATGAGACTGGCAATCAACTCTGTGGTGGGATCTACCACAAACAGCTGAGTAGTGGTCTTTGGGATGTGGGCTGCTTCCCGTATATAAGAACCAGCTTTGGGAATGGTCTTTAGCTTACGACACTTGAACCCTGCATGTAGCCGAGTTGTCTTGGAACTTTCAGTGGACTTAAATCAATGGCCTGTGGTGGTGTTTGGTAACATTGGGACTGTGCCATTTTATTTGTCGACCTTGGGCTTGTTAGCCTCAGCAGCCAGTAGCTGCCTGAGTGAAGAAATGCCTCTAGCTTCAGTGGGCCAGGAGCAGGAGGCAGAGCTGAAGCCTAAGGTTGACAGGCTTTCACCCAGCACCTAGAGCCTGTATTTCAAACTTGGGCTAATAGCCTCCAAACTGTAAGAGAATAAACTCCTTTTTGTTAAAGCCACCCTATTTGTGGTATCTTCTGTTAGAGCAGCACTAGGTAACCAGAACATTCCCTGTAACGTAGAAGTTGTGTTTAAGAGAAAAGTAGCTTTTAAGAAACCTCATACTGACCTTCTGGAAACAATACTAAAAACCAAACCTATTTCCATGGAGTTGATTCCAACTCAATGTGTTAAGAGTAACACTTCTCCACGGGGTGTTCTTGGCTATAATCTTTCTGAAGCAGATCACCAGGACTTTCATCCACAGTGCTGTTGGATGGAACTGCCAACTGTTGGTTTTGCAGCCAGGTGCAAACTGTTTGTACCACCCAGGGACCCTGAAACTGTAAAGAGTGCTAAAAAATCTCCAGGCATGTGCAACTTGCAAAGACCAGTTAGGTTTGTTCCCACTACACTATCTATCCATAGAAAGGTCACATCAGGGAAGGCTGCCTTAAGTCTCCAAATGGTTTGACCCAATACCACAAGCTTTCAACAGTATAATAAATGATTGAAGAACAAATGTATAAAGTAGAGGTATTCAGGTCCCAAACCTGTGTTCATTACTTACAAGACTGCATTTCCAGACTCCCTTGTAGTTAAGGATGGACAACAGAATGTGAGGGGAAAAAATGGACATTTCTCTGAGACCTCCTAGATGTGATCCGATGTGCTCCTTCCTGAAATAGAATGGGGTCAACCACTCAGATGAACCTCGTGAACTCAAGATGGAAGACATCTGAGTCCTGTGGTCAGTCCTTGGAGAAATGTTATTTGCACAATTGTAATACCCAGTTTACATTTAAGATTTGCAAGAAATAAACTTATATTATGGTAAACCACTGAAATCTGGGGGTTCATCTCTTACAGAAGCCAGCTTCATGCAACTTAATATATCATTCTCGCCCACTTTCTTATCCACCTTAGCAAATAAAAGACAAAGCCAGCAACACAAAAAAAAGTGCAGGGAAAAGCTTCACTTTTACCCTTTGTTCTCTTGTAGATAAGTGACTGGCTCTTCCACACACTGCAGGGAAGCAGTACAGTGTTTCAAAAGAGCACAGAATGCTCATTTTCAATAAGCAATGGATAATAACAATAATAATAGTAATGCCATTAATAACAATAATAATAAACATTAATCTCTCTTCAGCAAGCCTTGAATGACATTTGGTGGCCCAAGGGCCATTACTACTGGAGTGTGACTAGGCCCCACTGTGGGCCTTTTCTAAAGCAAAGAGGAGCCTGGTACACAATGTAACATAACCTCCCTCTCTTCATTGCTTTTCACAAGAAGCCATGGAGATCTGTCAGGGCAAAAGCTTTCTACAGAGCCTCCTAGAATGAGAACGCCTGGTGCCAAACACTTTCACTGGAGAGCACCAGGCAGACATAATGAAGTCAGTAATTTCTCCTGCCTGAATCCTTGCATTACACCACATGGTAGAGCTTTTTAGACTGATTTTAAAAAAAAAAAAAAGCCACAGAACTTTAGAAAAATCGTTACGCCTTACGAAATTATTTGAAATCTCTGGAGTTGGATCTCTTTCATGGCTTGAAACTGGCATACCTGTTAACTTAGAGTGTTCAAATTTCTCTAAAATAGTATTGTATTTATGACATAGTGCCATTCCTAAACTGAACATGAATTAGAGTGGCAGAAAAAAGAGAGAGAGAGACTCCTCATTTTCCATCTTAAAAACCTTCACCACAATTAGTAGTTAGTAGCTTTCAAAAACGTTTGCTGGATATGTAACCATGGTCAAATCACATAATTTTGCCCCCTCCTCTCCTCCTCCTCTCTTTTCTTTTATTCCAGCTTTTTGAGTGCTGATCTAAGAGCTATAATTTCATCTTCAGGCATATTTCTTCAGGCATACTTAATGAGGCATTTGATTTGTCCAGTCCTGCCTTCCTGAATTCAGCCTTTTAGGGATTTAGAGTTGAGTGAGTATGGTGGGAAAAGGAAACGTGGAATGCCACCATGTTACTGATAAAATACAATCTAAGGCTTCGAAGAGATTGTGAATTATCGTTTTTCCCCTTCAGGCAGGGCTATATCTAAAAGTATTCTAGACAGATAATTTTTCATCCTCAAATATTTATTGCATGCATATTGTGTGCCCTGCATATTGTAGGTATGAGAGATGCATAAGGAAAAAAATACTTTATTTTTAAAAAGCTTTCAAATGTGTAGGAGTTTTAGTACTACTTTTTCTGAACTCAGTAAAAATTTTGGAAACAAATACTTGTGGTAGTTGTACAACATGGGAAACATAGTTAATGTCACTGAACTATACACTTAAAATTGGTGAAATGACAATTGTATTGTTACATATGTTTCATCAAAATTTAATAAAAGAATAGCTGAATATTCCACTTTTATTATGCAACAACTTTAGACATGAAAATGAAAAAAAGTAGGAAAATAAGTATTCTAGAAAAACCTGGAGTTTTGCCTATCTTGTTTACTTACCTCTGGATATCTTAAATATATGCTTAATAGATATTTCTTGTATAAGTAAAAGAGTGATGGGGAAGGAAGCCATTTTAGAGAATTCTCTGAAAATTGAAATAAAATAGCTATGCTGGAATAAATGAAATATTTCCAGAAAAATTAAAAATTTCCATACTGGACATATAAATTGTTTGTATCACTTGACTTTATATGTACAATATCACCAATGCTTAATATTACCAAACTTTCTAAGTAGAACTAAGAACTCACTATGTCAGAGGAACATTATTATTAAATGGTAGGCAGGTTCTTATGTCTTACACAAAATCCTATAACATAGCATTTCAATTAGTTAAGTAGAAATTTATTTATTTATTTTTGCAATGCATGTATCTTTTAATAGGGGAATTAAGTAAGTAAAAAATGTTTGTTTGTTTGTTTGTTTTTTGCTTGAAATTACTTGATGAGATCTGCTGGCATAGTGCCTAAGGCATTTGACTGCTAGCCAGAAAGCTGGCAGTTCAAACCCACCAGCCACTCCTCGGAAGGAAGATTGGGCAATCTACTTCCATAGAGTTACTGCCTTGGGGGTTGCTGAGTCGGATTTGACTACACGGCAGTGAGTTTTTCTTTTACTTTTTTTTTTGGTACTTGAGAAAAGCAGATTTAATTAAGAAGTACCTGAGACTTTAGGTGTAGATAGATATCTTTAGTAGAAATTTTGAGATGGATTTTTCAGCTCCATCACTGGCTTGAGTTGGTTAGAACATTTATTTGTTTAATGTTTCTTCTTGTGAGAGAAAGGTGAGAAGTTTTAATACTTCAAAGAAGGAAGTTTTGTTTTCTTTTGGTCCTCTTATATTGATAGAAATACTGTTGTTGTTTTTAAGTCAGATAATATATTGGGTTCACCAATCAAATACATGAAAAGGAATTTAAAAAGAGGACACTTTTTTGAAGAGGCAAGAAAGCAATTGGAATTAAAAAGATCAAGAATGCGAGAAAGACTGGGTGATAAAATCACTATTAGTAGATATGAAATAATGAATAGGAGCTCTGGTAGCATAGTGCCTAAGGCACTTGACTGCTAACCAGAAGGCTGGAGTTTCAAATCCACCAGCCACTCCTCGGAAGGAAGATGGGGAAATCTACTTCTGTAGTGATATTGCCTTGGAAACCCAAAGAAGGGTCACTATGAGTCAGGTCCAACTCGACGGCACATAACAACAACAACAGCAGATAATGAAATATAAAGGTGTCAGGGGCCTACGATTTGTCCACCATTCCTCAAAGGCAAGAAATGGTGGTAGAAAAGGGAATCTATTAGAAGCGACTCAGTAAGACAATGTGATTGTAAACCCCAGCACAAAAAGAAAACTACATTTTGTGAGACAAGATAGCCTTCTGAGAAATGAATAGTGTCTTACTGACTAGGCTAGAAGCTCTTTGGTCGTTTTCTTTGAGTGTTGACAAAGCATGTTGTCCTGAATGTTTGCCTTCTCTCACCTTGGGGGAAAGGTAAGAAGCCTTTAGTGTGTTAAATTGGTGGCTAAGAGCTATATTGCTCCAAAGCTGAAGGTTTTAGATGTTGAAGGAGCCTGGAGGAGACCTGACCTTGGGGAGAAAAAATATTCTCAAAACTATGTGACTGGGGGGACGATGGTCAGATAGATCTTTTGCTCTTCTCCCAGACAAATTAATCTCGAAAGAGGTGTCTACAAGGATGCTGGGGCTTGAACACTAAGTGTTGTTAGCCCTGGGTGTCATAATACAGGTTCCAGAGGAGTGTTTGGCATAAGGGAGTGGAAAATGCAAAAACCCAGCCTTCCTGATTTCAAGTGGTTTGTGTTGGTCTGGACAATGAGCATCTCAGATGTGACTCCAGGGAACTGGAATCTAGGAGTTTCCTGTTTTAGTTTCTTACCAAACCAAACTCACTTCCTTCAAGTCAATTCTACTCATAGTGACCCCTCCTTGAGTTTTCGAGGCAGTATGGTTATGGAAATAGATTGATTGCCCAGTCTCACTTAGCGCTGCTATAACAGAAATACCACAAATGGGTAGCTTGAATGAAAAGTAATTTATTTTCTCAAATTTTAGGAGGATAGTGGTCCAAATTCAGGGAACTGGCTTTAGGGGAAGGCTCTCTATTTCTGTCAGCTCTGGGCAAAGTCCTTGTCTCTTTTCAGCTTTGGTTCCTTGGTGATCCTCATATGCATCTGTCTTCCCCAGCTGTGCTTTCTTGCTTCTGAGCCTAATACAGTTTTTTTATATCTCAAAAATGGTTGGCTTAAAACACACCCTACAGGGATATGGCCTTATAAACATAACAACAACAACAACAAACTCTTATTCCCAAATGGGATTAAATTCACAAGTACAGGTGTTAGGATTTACAACACATATTTAGGACAGAATTCAATCCATAACATTCCTTCTATTCCTATGTCACTGGATTGTCACAATAGTGGGTTCTTATAAGATTTCATCCAAAGGAGGAAAGTCATTCTCCAAAGTGACTGAGATGAGATTTCTTGGAACCCCTGATGTGTGAGGATTGATTCACAATTTATATAAATTAGAAAAATAAAATAAAATAAAAATTCTGCTGTTAGTGTGTCCTCAACATGCTTGTTTTTATACTTTTACTACATATGCAGTTGGCCCATAAAAATATAAAAAATTATTTTGAGTGTTTTAGAATTTCATAAAAATGGTATCATACTGTTAAGAGGAATGGACGAGAAAGAAGAGCTGTGTGTACTGTGCTATGTCTTAAAAAAGAGATCTGAAGCAAATATAGCAAAATGTTAACATTTGTTAAATCTGGATGGTGGATATACAGGTGTCGTGCAAGTTTTTTTTTTTTCTCCTGTACTTTTTTGTATGTTTGAAACATTTAGTTATTTTTAAAAAATAAAGAAGAAGAAGAAGAAACAGAAAAGGCAACAAGATGCTTCTGGCCTTCCAAGTCTCATGGAATATTTAATACTGGTTGTATATGGAATGTTGTATGGGATATTTGCAAATTGGTTTGTTGCAACCCTTGAGTTGCTTTAAAAGCTTGAATTGAAACTTCACCTCTTTGAAATCTCTACTTGGATGACATATGAACATTTCAAACTGAACACATGTCAAATAAAACCTTTGGCTTTCACCATCATACCTGACTTCCACTTCACCATTTTAGTAAAAGTTTATAGCCATCCATTCAATTAGTCCAGAAAACTAGTAATGATCCATGATTTTCCTCTAAATTTCCACATTAAAGTCATTAGATTGGGTTTGCAATACACACATAAGACATAAGATCTATACTCTATCTGCCAGGTTCACTGCCACTATCTAATTTTGTGATTTCTTTTTCCCCCCAGATTATTACAACAGCTCTCCATTGATATATGTGATCCAACTCCTGCTTGCCATTCCAAATTTCTTCTCCAGACAGCAACAAAGGTGATTTTCTGAAAAAAATGAAAATTAGATCAGTTTATTTCCCTGCCTAAAAGTTTATAATGATGTCCCATTCGGCTTGGAATAACATGAAAACCCTGACAACAGCCTGTAAGACTCTGAATGATCTGACCTCTGTCTGTATGTCCAACCTTACGTTATACCCTCATCCAACTCTTCTGTTGTTGTCATTGTTAGGTGCCATCAAGTCAGCTCTGACTCATAGTGACCCTATATGTAACAGAATGAAACACTTCCTGGTCTTGTGCCAGCCTCACAATCCTTGCTATGCCTGAGCTGATCATTGCAGCCACTGTGCCACTCCATCTCCCTGAAGGTCTTCCCCTTTTTCACTGATCCCCCACTCTTGTAGGTATGATTAATTACTGGAACACACCAAATTCCTTCCTATGTTAAGGACTTTTCTATTTGTTCTTTCCTCTACCAGTAACAGTCTTTGTTAGCTAGATCCTTCCCTTTTTTAGATTTCAGCTTAAGTCTCTCACTGACCACTGCATTTTGAGTAGATTTCCCTCTTTCATTTTTTTTATTAAGCCCCATTTTTTATACTTTTCATAGCACTCACCACAATTTTCAACTATTTTAAAGAATTTATTTATTTACTTATTTTGCCACTGCCTTTGTTTTTCAGCTGTCCAGGACCTAAATTTCCCTTATATATTTTGAGGAATCTACGATATAATAAATTTAATTCTACCATAAGTATAAAAGTTAAAAATGGCAGATATTCACTTTCTCAGAGTTCCTTCTGTGATTGCTATTTTATGTAAACCTGATTTGATAGTGGGAACTTCCCTAATTGAACTAAGATACTTAACTACGATGGGCTGATTGAACCTCATGGTAGTAGGGGCCAAGTGGCAGCAGTTAATTGACAAAGGCAAGGTGCGTGTGGTTGCCATAATGGACAGCAGAGTTGAAACACTAATCAGAATAGTCTGACTCATGTGGAATTATGGCATTGGCTACTTGCTCATGGTGCTCCTAGTAGTGAAATACATGGCAAGCCTACTTAACATTTACTTGATCTGTATAGACAGAATTCTAGGTCACATGAACAGCAACCTAAATTGAATCGCCAGAATACAGAGTCATGACCTTTCAATCAGTTCCCAGACTTGAGTCAGTTTACAGACCCACAACCCCTTGAATGAAGAGGAGGCCAGGTCCCTTTGAGGAAGAACCCCACTACATTGCCAAAAATCTATGTCAGTCTTTCTCCTAACCTTCCCCAAAGGGATCTGAGGCCTTTCACGAGAGTGACTGTTCATTGGGGAAAAGGAAATAATCAGACTTTTTGGGGATTACTGGACACTGGCTCTGAATTGACACTAATTCCAGGAGACCCAAAGAGTCATTGTGGCCCACCAGCCAGAGTGGGGGCATATGGAGGTCAAGTTATTGATGGAGTCTTAGCCAAGGTGCATCTCACA
>NW_006921590.1:18779594-18781470 GCF_000298275.1 Orycteropus afer afer | reverse complement strand
GCATGATTGGAAGATTGGTGATAAGGATGTATGGGGAAGAGGCATGTGGATAGATCTCTCTGAATGGGCCAAAGGAGTGAAGGTATTTGTGTCTCATGGGAATGCCTACCAAAAAGTGACCTTGGCAGAGGAGGACTTTAACAATCAGGTGGATAAGATGACACGTTCAGTGGAAACCAGCTATCCTTTTTCCCCAGCTACTCCTGTCATTGCTCAATGGGCTCATGAATAAAGTGGTCATGGTGGCAGGGATGGAGGTTATGCATGGGCTCAGCAACATTGACTCCTGCTAACCAAGGCTGATTTGGCTACCACCATTGCTGAGTACTCAATCTGCCAACAGCAGAGACCAACACTGAGTCCGCGATATGGAACCATTCCTCGGGGTGATCAGCCAACAACCTGGTGACAGGTTGATTACATTGGACCACTTCCATAATGGAAAGGACAGCGTTTTGCTCTTACTGGAATAGATACTTATTCTGGATATGGATTCACCTTCCCTGCATGCAATGCTTCTTCTAAACTACCATCCATGGACTTACAGAATGCCTTATCCACCATCATGGTATCCCACATAGCATTGCTTCAGATCAAGGGACTCATTTCACAACACATGAAGTGCAGAAATGGGCTTATGCTCATGGAATTCACTGATCTTACCATGCTTCCCATCATCCTGAAGCAGCTGGCTTGATAGAACAATGGAATGGCCTCTTAAAAACACAAATATGGCAACAGCTAAGTGGCAATACCTTGAAGGGTTGGAGCAATGTTTTCCAGAAGCCTGTATGTGCTTTAAAGCAGGTCAAATATATGGTTCTGTTTCTCCAATAGCCAAGATTCATGGGTCTAGGAACAAAGCAGTGGAAACAGGAGTGGTACCACTCACTATTACCCCTAGTGACCCACTCAAAACATTTTTGCTTCCTGTCCCTGCTACCCTATGCTCTGCAGGTCTGGTGATCTTAGTCCCAAAGGAGGAACACTCCCACCTGGAGACACAATACTGATCACATTGAACTGGAAATTAAGAATGTCACCCGGCCATTTTGGCTTCCTCATGCCTCTGGATCAACAGACAAAGAAGGGCATTACTGTACTATCTAGTGTGATAGATCCTGATTAGCAAGGGGAAATTGAGTTGGCTTTACATAATGGAGGTAAAGAAGAATATGTCTGGAATACAGGAGATTCTTTAGGATGTCTCTTAGTAGTACCATGCCCTGTGATTAAAGTCAATGGAAAAATTACAGCAACCCAATTATGATATGACTGCTAATGGCCCAGACTCTTCAGGAATGAAGGTTTGGGTCACCCCACCAGGCAAAGAACCACGACCAGCTGAGGTGCTTGCTGAGGACAAGGGGAATACAGAATGGGTGGTGGAAGAAGATAGTTCTGAATATCAGTTATGACCGTGTGACCAGCTACAGAAACAAGGACTGTGATTGTTATATTTCTTCATTGAATATGTGCATCAAAATTTTTTTTTTTCCTTCTGTTATGAACTGTGAAATGTAAATAAGGTTAATGCATTTTGGTTGTATGTGTATTAGCGTATCATGTTAGGCACAAATATGACTATAATTGTCCTTATTTAGAGATTATATATGGTTAAGAAGATGTGTACAACTTCGAAGTTGACAAGGGGTGGACTGTGGTAGTTGGAGCTGTGTGTCAACTTGGCTGGACCTCAGTTCTGTGTGCTTGTTCCCATGATGGGATCGGATGACTGTGTTCTCAGTGGCCAATCTGTTGAAGGGGAGTTTCCTTAGTAGTGTGGCCTGCTTCCAGCATATCCAGGGACATCCTGGGAAGAGAGACATTCTTCTATGGATTGGGATTCTGTCCATGAGTGAGCAGTCCACCGTTC
>NW_006921590.1:18773057-18779371 GCF_000298275.1 Orycteropus afer afer | reverse complement strand
AAATTTCTCTTTCTCTTTATCTCTATATATATAAGCTTTGCTGGTTCTTGTTTCTCTAGAGAACCCAGTCTAACACACTTGTGTTATGAGTACATGACTTAGACTGTGCCATTCAGATCACTTGTCCCAGATTTTGACTTGGAAACTAATGAAGTGATGATACTATTCAGGAACTATTCTAAAGAATCCATTTTGGTGAGAATAGCAGTAGCAGCAGCAGCAGCAGCAGCAACACCAGTTAAATCCATCTCCCAGAAATGGCAACAATCATGGTTAGAGTGGGAGCTCTGGTAGCGTAGTGACTAAGGCATTTGACTGCTGATCAGAAGCCTGGTGGTTCACACCCACCATCCATTCCTTGGAAGGAAAGTTGGGCAATCTACTTGTATAGTGATACCACCTTGGAAACCCAAGGAGGGCTTGCTATAAATCTAATCCAACTCTACGGCAGTGCATTGCATTGTTGTGTATGGTTAGAGTAATCTAGTCTACTGTCCCATTCCAGTGAAAGGGACAGGAAAAGCTTTGTTGGCTTTGACCAGTAGTGGATCCTGGGCTGTTGTCACTAGACCTGAGGTATGATTTGGGACATGGTTCCTCACTCTATAGACTCCAAGCCTGCTTCCTCATTACTCTTTGTGACTGTGGGAGTTAACCAAACAAAAGGCTTATTAACAAATACCTTTTCTGATTAAAATTGAATATAGTTGGTTTCTGTTTGCTTGTGAAAATTAGGACTAGAGTGAGGCAAATTCTAGGACACTATATTTAAGAAGACACTCACTATAAAGGTCATGACATGTACTTGCATGTCCATGACAGTGAGGACATCCTTAAATTTTGTGTCCTAGATGACTCATTTGCCTCATCTTAGTCCTGTCCCTATGCTTACAACTGTAAAATGAGATTACATAAATATAGATATCTTATAGATAAATACATAAAGATACACTTTTCTTGATGCCTGGCATTTCATTAACCAGAAGAGGCCCACCTCATAAAGTCAGGTATTGGATCATTTCTGGGATAGCTAAACATGAAAAGCTTATTTGGTCAGAATTAACCCAATACTTTTCCAGTATGTATAATAGAAGTCAAAGAATAAACTGGAATTTAGAGAGGCTGGTAGGGAGACTCTCTTTTCAAAGAATTGTCATGTGTTACTAAGCTTCCCCTCACCCCTACCAGTAGGGGAGGGGAAGGACATACTTGCCACTCATCTTAAAACAAGTGGACCGTCAGAGGAATTATCCATAAGATTTCCATCTTTTATAAAGACTGCAGCAAACAAAGACTTAGGTTTTGACTCCAGCCTAAAAATGAGAAACTTGTTGCCTTTGGATGACAGAGTAGACTAGGCTTCACTGGAAATAATCAGAAATTCCTGAGTTTCACGGGACAATTGATAAGTGTCTCCTGTGGGGAGAGATAAACCTCATTATGGAAGATAACCTGGGTACTCTTCCCAAAAGAACAATGGAGAGGACCTAAGTGGTCTCAACAGAGACATTAACTGCCAGAAACCAGAAGCTTTGTCTCTGTCAAGGGAAATGCAGGTGTGAGATCACCAGTCTTGGGAGATCTCTGAGAACCCACAAAAGTACCTCAGGGTAGAAAACATCACTGCTTGCCATTGACCATGTCTAGAGGGTATTTATATGACATTACAAGTTTACCAGTTTTCTTTCCAACCTCTAATAATCTCTCCTCTCTCACCACTGCTCATGGAGGGGCTTGAAATATAAAATAATTCACTGTTTATGTGCTGCTACTACCAGGGCCTAAGAAACCATCAACTCTCACTTGGATTTCTGCAATAGTCTATCTGGTCTCCCTTCTCTTGTACTTCCCATTTTACCATCCATTATAATCACAGCAGCCAAGTGATTCCAACAAACCCACACAGACTATGACATTCCTCTACTCAAAACTTGGTCATGGTCCGCTATGACCACAAGACTGTACATGATCTTGGCCTCCTTTAAACTCTCCAGCCTCATATCTTTATACTCTTCACCATCTATCATTCTCCACTAACCACATCATCCTCTTTGCTATTTTACAAATAAGCCCATTAATGTGCTGCTCTAGGGCTTTGATTGATCTTTACACTGGAAACCCTTTCTCTATTTTTCCTCTCTTTCACCTCCATCTCTACTTAAATGTCACCATTTCTGGATACCCCACTAAAATATCATCCTCTTGACATCTTCTGTGCCTTTTCTTGACTACATTCTTCACTCTAGAACTTCTTTCTACCATATTATACATTGTATTTATTTACTAGAATACAAGCACCATGAAGATAAGGAACATTTTGTCTATTTTATTCCCTGCCATATTCTAGCATCTAGAACAGTGTCTGATAGACTAGGATCAATTAGAAACAGACTAGGATCTTAATAACTATTTGTTCAAAGAATGGATCATACACACAAACCCACTGCAGTTTTCTAAACCCAGTGTACTACACAATTGGGATTGTGGAGAGACTTTCCACTAAATGGAGGTTTGAGTTATGATATTAACCTATACTGCAATATTTGCTACCGTAAGTCAGAGATTATGTATTACCTGATAATGACCAGAGCAGTTATGGGAAAACCCAAGATGTCACACTAGGGAAATAGAAACAGAGAAAGCTAGAGGTTATTCATAAGTGCAGGGTAACTGCAGTTTTCTGCTTTCTGGTCACAGAAATGAGTTGCACTTCCTCTTTTGGCATTAAGCATGGCCATGTGACTTTCTTTGCCAATGAAATGTGGATGGAAGTGACGAGTTTCATTTGCACAGAGCTTTAAAAGCTAGTGCACACTTTGCACATTCTCTTTCCATTGTTATGATGATCGGCAAAACCTGTGATGAGACAAAGCCTCAGTTAGCCTGAATCTCTGAGTGACCACAATGAGGAAAACCCTACCGCGAATCTACACTGGACACGTAATAGCAGCAACAAATAAACTTTTGTTGTGAAGTCTTTAAGATTCTTGGGTTGTGTGCATAGGCTGAATAATGAGTGTCCTAAGGGTGAGTTATAGTGATCACTACTCTGTTCATCAAATATTTCTGGCTTCTTACCTTCCAGGTAGTGGTAGATTTGAACGTCCTACTCACTGCCACCTATTTTTCATGATTAAATTGGGCCATCTGACTAGTTTTGATCAATGATTTGTGAACAGAAATGACATGAGTGCTTTGTGGACTGGTACCTTCAAATGTGGGAAGAATCTTCAGAGATCTCATTTCTTTCAGGATTATTCTGGATATAGCACTTTTTTCTTCAAAGTAGGTCCTGGAATAAGATTAGAATAGAGCAAAGTCCCAGCTACACTTAACTGTACATGTTGCACCCATAGAAAAGAAACATATTTGGGAATATTTGGGGATAATGCATGAGTCAATTCTGAGTGAGCCAGCAGGTAGAATAATCTGCATTGTCACCAATCCAACTTCAAATGATCAGTTGCATAATTAAGAAGTTCAATTGACAACTTTTTGTTTCTCATTCATTACCACTAGAATCTAAGCTCAAAGAAAGGAAAGACCTTGCCTGACTTACTTCTTGCTACAGCTTAAGTATCTAGTGTAAGTTCTAATAGATAATTAAAAAAAAAAAAAAAAAAAAACAGTTGCTGTGAAGTCCATTCAGACTCATGGAAACATCATATATGTTAAAATAGAATTGTGCTCCATTGGGGTTTCAATGGCTGTTTTTTTCAAAAGTAGATTGCCAGGTCTTTTTGTCTGAGAAGCTTCTGGGTGGACTTGAACCACCAATCTTTTGTTAGCAGATGAGCACATTAACCCTTTGCACTAATCCAATAGATGATTAGCCCCCAACATATATCTGTTAAATAAATAAATGAACAAAGTTATTCATTTGTGTTCTCCCTCTGATTTCTCCTTTTGTAAAGTTTAATATACATATTTAGCCTAGTTCTAGAATTACTGGCTTCATTAATTTATTTACATTATAATGTATACTATGATATCCCAAAATTAAATAAGATTTAATATTGATATTCAATAATAATATACATTAATGATATTTAATCATATCATGCCTTGATGTAATGTTTATACAATAGTTATTAAAATATTATAATGTGTATTATAATAATGTCAGGTACTATTGCTTCAATTCCTTTAGAATTTCATTTTCCCAACTGAGATTCTCTGTAATCTGCAGACACAACAGAATCTTTTGAAACATATCAATTATTTGTCTTGCATTTACTAGTGAGTTCAGTAAGCAGTGCAAAGGGTATATTTGCCAAAAGGAAGGCTAATTCTAGTCTGCTTCTTTTTTTCCTTCTTTCCTCCCTCCCTCCTTTCTGCCTTCTTATTTATAATAATCACTGTGGTTGATTCTGCAAAACCCATTCCATGCCAAATGTCTTAGTCAGGATAATCCCAGTTGTCAGTGATTGTTTACACATAACATGTGACCACATCTTGCCAATAAGTTATGACTAAAGTCTTATGGGGAGTTTCTGTGAAAGGTTTTCTTTTTCCAAAAAATAGTGCCTGAATAAACAGTTTCTTAATTTCTCTAAATGTTGTCATATATGTTGCCTAGGATTACTGCATCTATTTTCCCATTAGCCCAAGGATGAAGCAAACACAGGGAAGAAACAGCCAAGAAAATTACTAAAATGCAGATATGGAGTTCATCTTACCTCTGAACTTGTTGTTATAAGATTTAATAAATTCCTACATTGTTTCTATCTGTTTGAGTTAGAACTCATTGTTTGTTGGAGCCCAAAGAACTCTATCTGATATACCTTTATCTCTTTTTCTTTCCCACCTTGTCCTCAAAAATAATTTGGTGAGAAAATAAAGCCATATAATCAGTAGATCAACCGAAGAAAGTACCTTGCTAAGGACTCAAAGAGAAGATCATGAATTTGGTAGAAATGGAGCTAGAATTACCAATTCATTTGCAAAGCAGAAGGAATTGGTAAGAGAAAATGTATTAAGTAGAGCAGAGGCAGTTGAAGAAGGTTCAGGATTAAATCTGTTAATGCTAGTTGCCTATTGGAATGTTTCTTTATCTAACACCCTAGATACCCTAATCCAGTAGAGTTTGTAGACTCAAGGGACACAGCTGGATCATGCAGCAATACCAAGGACCTTCATGATTTTCCATCTTGAGCATATTCTATATAAGTTACCTGACACAAAAATAATTGCATCCTTTAATACCACAAAACTCCGCTTTCAAGGCATTTGTGTCATGTTATAAAAAAGGTCACCAATAGAATAATCTTCCATTTGGAATTTTATGATATCTGTTAGTTCTAGAGGCTACCAGGAGTTTTTTTTTTTTTAAATATTTAATGTATGAAACATGTACTGAGTACCTACCGTAATCAAGATATTGAAATTGGTGTTGTGAATATAAGACTAGTGTCTAGTGCTGGTCTTTAAGGAGCAAGCAGTAAAGTCACATTTTTAACTCTAAACACAGAGCAGAATGGAATATATGTGAATTAAGGGTTCTTAAAATGTGTTTTAGGAGTATTGTGGAAAGATCATTTAATTCTGACCATGAGAATTATGAAGGCTTGACAAAGGTAGGGGCAAACCTAGGTTGAGTCTTGAATATTGGGTAGACATTCAAAAGATGGAAAAATATTGATCAGTATGAGAATAGGGAAGTTTCCAGGAAAACATGAAATCTAGTGAAGATGGATAGAATTACATATGAGGAGGTCTTCTGGAGGAAAGCCTGGAGAGGTGCATTGGCCATAGAGAGCACCTAGGCATCATGCAAGGAGCAAAGCCCTTACTTTGCAGGCTACTTAAAGAAATTGTTTTCAGTCAGGTGAATATGATCTGCTCTTTGAAAGTTGTCAGGCAACAGTGTGTAGAATATATGTCCAGGAATGGAAGGAAAGAAAGATGGGAGCAGAAAGTTCTCATAAGGGGCTACTTTGGGAATACAGATGAAAGATAAATAGTATCTAAACCAGGATGGTGGCATTAAGTGTGGAAAAGAAGAAAAAAAGGTTCAGATATCACACAGGTTGAATCAACAGGTTTGGGAGTCTTGTGAGTGAGTTCTAGTCAATGGAATGTGGATGGAATGACATAAACCACTTTTATGCCTGGTCCTTAACATGCCCCATGTAACCTCTCAGTCCTTTTTTTTTCCTTCATTGGACTGTGACATGAGAGTTTGGTTCCATTAATTACTGCAGCATACCCTAACTTACAGTAACTTATGCACTTGTTTTTGAGAAGTCCATGAATTTGGTTCTTGGTGCATTAATTGGTGATGCCACAGTCTGAGGCATTTGTTTTTTGTTTTT
>NW_006921590.1:18756312-18772142 GCF_000298275.1 Orycteropus afer afer | reverse complement strand
TATATGATCTTGGATACACTCTCCATTTAGACATACCTAATTGTTTAGCTTGTTCACCCATCTATCCGTCCCTATATCAATGTTTGCTTTCACTGACAACTCAGTATTGTATATGCAAAGGGGTTCATATTTGTTGTTTGTACTGCCTGAGGCATTTGTTTTAACTACCAGCTGCTTGGAAAGGCACATCTGGAGTTCAAAAGGATGTTAAGACTGGAATTGTCACTTTCTTATCTATCCATATAAAATCTCATACATGAAATAGTATATGTAAGTCAAAGAGTTCAAGAACTTTTGTGTTTTCTTTTGGGAAAAAAATCTATAGCTCAAATTAGCTTCAAAATTGTAATTTTTCTTCATTTATCAAAATAAAATTTTACCACCATTGTACTCATAACCAAAACTTTAGAAGAAAAATCTACTCCATCCTTCAAAGTATTCTGGGTCTATAGGACACAAGAACAAGAGAAATCTATTTGTGTGATGTGGAGGTCACCAAGGAGGGATAAAAGCTTCTAAAACCTCTCCATCAGAAAAGATAAAATTGGCATCTGAACAGAGCTTTATATCATCAGGCAAACCTTCTCCTTTAGGGATAAAAGCCCATTCAATCAGATATGTGTTCATTCTTCTGACTAAGAGAAAAGAGCTTCTGAAAAGGATATAAAAAGGAGAAGAACAGATTCCTGGAGGCATTTACTTGGGTATCATACAAGTTTGACCTCTCCTCCCAGACCCTAATTTGTACAACCTTATACAATTAGGTCAGATGATCAAGGGCTTTCTAAAAGCTCCTAACAATGACAATAGCAAACATTTATCAAGCCCTTTCTAGATTCCAAGCCCCTGCCCTTACCCTTATTCTGTAGTTCTCACAACCACCTCCAAGTTAGATTGTACTAATAGATCCATTATGCAGATGAAGATAGAGGCTTAGTGATTTGCTGAAAGTCATGGAGGGCAGGAGTCAAACCCAGGATTTTTGAATTCAGAGTCCAAGTTCTTATTTACCATATTTATTTTTTGAGAATGTTTTTCTTTGTTTGTGGCACATAAAATAATGGTGTCTTAGATGTCATACAGTACATTGCTAATCAGCCTCTACTGACTACTCAGGCATATACTATTAGGTGAGAGAGCAAAACTGACTTAGTAAGAAGACATATATTAGAGAAGAGGCTTTCCAACTTCTCCACAGAGCAGACAGCATTATGCAAACAAAATCTGACATAGCAATCCAATATGTCAAGCAGAGGAAAAGAATCATTTATTAGTATAAATGTACTCTAGATTCTAATATAGATTATTTATAATCATAAATTATAAATAATTTTTTTTAATCAGTGAGACTACTAGTTAGCACATAGGTGACCTCCAGAAGGTGAATTGCCATTTAAATGTACAAGTTTGTTTCTTATTCCTATTTTAGAAATACTTGAAGGTAAATTTAAGCCATTCTATTCTAATCAAATATGGAGGAAATTAGGATACATATTTGGGAATCCACAGCTCAAAACGACTCCTCAAGGGTAAATTGCTACATGATAATTCTCTTCATGAGACCAAAAGATCATCCGTTTAGCTTCTCTTTTTTACTGGACATAACTGCACTGAAAGTTACTTGGAATGACTACTACCCAAGGAATTGCTCAGTGGAATCATTCAGTTGGAGTGAGCCAGAAGAAGTACCTTCTTCAGTGGGGACCGGGTTTGCTGGTTCGATAGAGCCTGGTGGAACCACTGAGACTATGGCTCCTAGCTGCCCTTCAGATCTGGAATTGAACCCACACCTGTGGTTTCCAGCCAAACAAAAGACAGGTATATGAGTTGAACATTTACCTCAAGTAGATACACTCCTTGGAGAGAATAATCATGGGAGAAAGAAGGGCTGCTTATGCACAGGGAGACAGCTCAGGGGGCAGGAGCCCATGCAGGGATGGACACAGGGAAGAGGTAATTATGGGGAGGAAGTGAGAGGGGAGCTGTTGCATTATGGTAAACTGTGGTCAATGTCATGAGACAAAGTATATGTGAACCGCTGTATGGAAGGTGAATTTGCTCTGTAAACCTTCACCCAAGTCATAATAAAAGAAAGAAAGAAATACCTTCCTCAAATTCTCCAAATTCATCTACATCGCTTGTACCATCACCAGGAATTTTTAGCAGTGTAATATAGTACTTCTCAGGGCCAGGCTACAGGATGTGAGTCCTAGCATCACATCTTATTAAATATATGAGCCTGGACAAGTTGTTCAACCCTTCTGGACTTTGGAATCTCCATCTGCAAATAAGAAGCAAGATGTTGTTGTTGTTAGGTACCATCGAGTCAGATCCAACTCATAGTGACCCCATGTACAACAGAACAAAATACTGCCCAGTCCTGTGTCATCCTCACAATAGTTGCTGTGTTTGAGCCCACCATTGTAATCACTGTGTCAATCCATCTCATTGAAGGTCTTCCCCTTTTTCAACTGACCCTCTATTTTGCCCAGCATCATCTCCTTCACTGGGGACTGGTTCCTTCTGACAACTTGACCAAATACGAGCAATGAAGCCATTCTCACTTCTAAGGATCATTCTGGCTGGACTTTCTCCAAGACAGATTTGTTCGTTCTTCTAGAAGTCCATAATACATTCAATATTCTTTACCAACACCATCTGTAGCTATTTTGTAATATTGTTTTAAGAAACAAACGAGATAGATAACATGAATAAGTTACAGCCCACAAATTTTAGTTTTGTAGCTCTGGTAGTGTAGTGCCTGAGGCATTTGACTGCTAACCAGGAGGCTGGCAGTTCAAACCCACCAGTCACTCCTCGGAAGGAAGGTTGGGCAATCTACTTCTGTAGTGATACCATCTCAGAAACCCAAAGAGGGGTCTCTATGAGTTGGATCCGACTTGATGGCAGTGCGTTAGTTACTGTGGAGCCTCTATAAAGCAAAATTATCATGTTAGGGACTTGGGGCAGAAAGATGGTCAAATGATGTTTTCTGACATTCAGGAAATCTCATCTATTTGGAAATAAGCATGAAAGATAAATAGCAATAAAAGTCAACACAAGGGCCCGAATGAATAATAAAGACAAGAGGTGCTAAAAATTAGAGAAGTAAAAGCACCTTATTTTCAACTTAAATTTAGTAAAGAGGATTATACCTTGTTGGCATATAAAAATGTGTGTCAGAAGTGGTAATATGTGGGAGTGGGATATATCTGTACTACTGATATGTTGATATTGGTTGGTCTTCAATGTTTAGAAAAATTTTGAATCAACATGTAAATATCAGGATATTTCATATTAAAATCTGGATTTCCAGGTTGTTTTTTTCTTTTAACCAAGAGATCTTATTACGTTGGACTTCTCAGTCTGTACTGTATCTGTCACTTAGGACTTGGTAAAGGCTGCCTGTCTTACAACAGGGAATGAGCTCTCTGATGGCCACAGACCTCCCTATTCCTTCCTTTGTTCTGTGATTAATTACTCATCTCTATTAGCACTGCCATTGTGCTGTTGTTTTTCTTATAGAAGATACATATTGCTCTTTTCTCTCTCTCACTCTCTCTCTCTCTTTGTGTGTGTGTGTGTGTGTGTGTGTGTGTAAGTAAAGCTTGCTTATTACCACAGTTTTACTATGTAAACTAATGTTTCATAGACCTGGTTTGCTTCATTCATTTATCATGAGTGCTTGTCTTCTATAGACACATGAATATCTATCCTGAATGATTTACTAATGTTAGAGTAAAAAATGACACTTAAAAAATCTTAACATTCGAAGAAAGTGTACAAGGAAACAAGAGATCCAAAGAATAAAAGTGAATGTTACAAGGATCAAAGGAGAGGACTTGTAGTAACACAAGTATTCAGAGGGAAGGTGAGTTTTGAAAGACACTAGAGTTTTCAGATGAGGAAAATGATGTTTGGTCAGGTAAATTTCTAAACAATGCAAAATAAATAGTTATTTAAGACTCCGTGACATATTTTATTCTGAGTCCAAGTGTAATCACATTACTTACCTGCTTAAAAATTGTCAATGGCTTCCCAATGTCTTCAAGATGAAATTTAAACTCCTTAGACTGGCATAGGAAACCCTTTATGATATCACCTCTGGCTATCTTCCTAGACTTGTGTTAGGTAGCCCAGACCTCCTACCCTACCCCTTCTAAGTTAGCCATGCTCAACTGTTTACTGTTCCCCCAAAGTATCAGGCAATCTGGTATTTTGAACATATTATTTGTTCAGATTTTACCCCTTGCCCCACCCACTGGTGCCTCTTCTGAGAAACCTTCTCTGGTATTGTCTTCCTCCAAGGCTGAGTTTGTGGCTCCTCCTTCAGGTTCACATAGAACAGTGAGCCAGACTGTATTTGTCTCCCTTGGGTTGTAATAGTTATCTTACTCATTTGTCTCTTTCCCTAGGCTCTCACATTCTTGACCAAAGGAACCAGAGTCGAACACTGTAAGGGAAATATAGTAAGGCTTACTGCACCTGAGGGAGTCACTTTATCAATTGAGAGAGCATGTAGGAATATACATTCTCACACAAGTAAGTTGACAACAAGGGTTTCCTTGTACTTCAGAGGTTTAAGTCAACTCATCACAAACTTCTCTGAAAGTCCAGATTCCTTTCCATGATTATCCTACATTTTTACCAACTTACTTCTTTATGCATCTATTCATGGACATTTCAACTGTCACATGTAAATCTTCAGTCCCATCCTTTTTTATCCTGGAGGCAACACTCAACCCCTGAACTGGTTTCTATGAAAGAACTTCTAAAGCTTGTCTTTGGATGGGCTTAGTTACATAACAACAACAACAACAAAAGTTATTTTTATCAAATTTTGAGGGGTCAAAAGAAAAGTGCTCACATATAAAAGAGCATTCTGTCCACACCTAATTCTCTATTAAAAGAAGGCCCACTCCCATCAAGTAGATTCTGATTCATGGTAACCCTATCGGACATAGTAGAACTATTCCATAGGGTTCCCAAGGAAGTAAATCTTTATGGAAGCAGTCTGCCTCATCTTCCTCCTGTGGAGCATCTTGTTGGTTCAAACTATCAACCTTTTGGTTAGCAGCCATATGCTTTAACCACTACATCACCAGAGCTCCTAATTCTCTACAAGGCTTATCTTCTCTTTTAGGCACTTGTAGGGTATCTGTCTAACTGTTATGGTTCTTTTCCTAAGAGTAAGTAGGGTGTCAGCTTTTAATATAATGATGTTTGTACATCATAAACTCATACATGGACCCTAAATCTCCCTCCTTTATATATTTCTATCCATTTGCCTCTTATTGTCCTATCCTCTGGGAAAATCCAAAAGAAGTTTAACTTACCTTCTATATGACAGATGTTCAAATCTATCATGTGACCCTAGTCCTGATCTTTTTACAGGTAAAACATCATTGGTACCTTTACTTGGGATGGTGGGCTCTGAGAAGTAATTCTTTTTCTCAATGAGAAAAAGTTCTCAGATTTTTACAGTAATATTTTTATGTGATCGGCCCCAGGGGATGGCCTCAGGGCCTTAGGGCCTCAGGCAGTCATGTGCCACACCCAAGGTTGGAGGTTCAAACTCACCAGCCACTCCCAGCCAGGTAGCCAGGCCATCTCTTTTGGGAGCTCTGGTAGCGTAGTGCCTAAGGCACTGGACTCCTAACCAGAGGGCTGGTGGTTCAAACCCACCAACAACTCCTCGGAAGGAAGATGGGGCAACCTAGTTCCATAGTGATTGTTGTTGTTGTTGTTATGTGCCGTCAAGTCAGACCCGACTCATAGCGACCCCTCCTTGGGTTTCCAAGGCAGTATCACTACAGAAGTAGGATTGCCCAACCTTCCTTCCGAGGAGTGGCTGCCTTGGAAATCCAAGGAGGGGTTGCTATGAGTCGGGTCTGACTTGACGGCACATAACAACAATAACATTTTTATATGAGAAACTTTCTTCAAGGTTACTCTAAATTAACCCTGCAAAATCTACACTATCTGTTCTCTTCAGGTGAATGAACACTTTTAGAGACAAGTAAAATATATTATTTCACCTGGCTTGTTTACACAAAGTATTAAAAAAAAAAAAAAAAAAACAAGTCACAGCCTTTTTATTTAAGCTGATCAACTTAATTATAACTCTTTGGATGCAAGCATTTGCAATGTTTTCTGTGGTTTGGGTGTAATTTCCTGCCAGAGGGGGATGTGGAGGCGGAGGGGGGAGGAGGGGCTGCTGAGTTTTGGCATAAAATTCTTCCATCCAGCTGCATCTGTGTTAAGTGTCAATGCAATGACCTTACTCAGTAGCACCCAGACTGGTCAAGGTCCCTATAAAGAGAAAACCAAATTACAGGTATGTAATTTTCAATTTTCTGCCAGGATCTCCAAGCTGGTAACACGTTGATATACTATTGCTTGTAGACTAGATTTAAAACAGGCCACCACTCTCAGTTGAAATACAATAGATGAAGGATTACATAATTTCAAACCTCTGAGATATAAAAACATCCTTCATTCAAGTCTCTTGTAAATTGTTGGACTGTTTGGGCTAGGAAAGCCCTGCTGGGATCACAAAATTGTGAGAAGAAGCTTTAGGCATCAAGGACCAGGAGATTATGGAATAGAGACCAACAATGGGAAGATGATGTATGTTCTGGGATTAGAGTTTCAAATTTAAACTTCTGTATACACTCCCTTGCCTAACTTCTAAACATTGACAATTAGGCAATAACTCCCTTATAATTACAAATGTTCCTGCAATTTAATTTCCTAAGATAATAATAAAATATTAGTAATCATAATAATAATTGAACCACCAGACTTCTGGTTAGCAGTCAAATGCCTTAGGCACTATACTACCAGAGCTCCCAATAATAGTAACAGGTAATATTTATTGGTATTTTCCTATGTGTCAAGTTCAGTTCTAACAACTTCTATTTCTTCATTTGATCTTCACAACCACCTAATGTGCTAAGGGTTATTACTGCCCTCATTTTGGAGGTGAGGACACTGAGGTACAGAGAGGAATGTAATCTGACTAAGGCTGATCAACTAGCCAATGGAAGAATCAGTAGTCAATCCAGGCAAACTGTTTCCAGAGCTCTCATGTTCAGTCACCAAATTGAACCTTTGTAAACATAACATCTTTTTCTACAGGAGTAAAGACATAATTAGTTATTATATTTTTGACCAACAGCTTAGCCTTGAATAAAAGTAAACGATCAAAGCATATCACAAAAGTAAAGGTATAATTAAATGGATCTCTTCTAAGTAAAAATAGTAAAGTGGAGATTTTAATCAGCAATTCCCACAAGCTAGGACACAGAAAATGTAGCATCCTCAGCCCAAAGCCTGGAACTACTCGTTCACTGGGTCTGAATAAAAACATGGCAATCTGTATTTCTAACATTTCTCCACTGATTCTAACACAGACTCATACTAGGAGATCACTGATCTAAGTTTCATTCAACAAACACTTATTGATTATCTACTAATTGCTGAATAAACAAAGATAAAAAGCATGAGGTCCATGACCTCAAGATAATAACAAATGAAGTATGGGAGTGGGGGCACACAGGCAAGTAAACAGCTATAATGCCATATAGATATATACCCCCTCCCTACATATATAACACCTGATAGAGCTAACGGGATGATAACAATCCTAAGAAAGAAAAAGGATGAGAAAAATCAGAAAAATACTTTTCAGAGATATGATAACCAGAAAAAAAAACTCATTGTCATCAGGTCAAATCTGACTCATAGTGACCCCTCCTCGGCTTTCCAAGTTTTTATCTCTACAGAAGTAGACCACCCAGTCTTCCTTCCAAGGAGTGGCTGGTAGGTTTGAACAGCCAGTCTTCTAGTTAGCAGTCAAGTGCCTTAGGGACTACACCACCAGAGCTCCCAGAGAGACGATACTCAGGTAAAATTATCTGGAAAGATGAGAAGAAGTTACTCAAGAAAGGAAAGCTGGAGGGAAAAAGGCATGGAGAATATCTTCTGGATACAACTAACTAACTAACTTATTGCCATCAAGTCGAACCCGACTCATAGCAACCCCTTCTTGGGTTTCCAAGGCAGTATCACTACAGAAGTAGATTGCCCCATCTTCCTTCTGAGGAGTGGCTGGTGGGTTTGAACCGCAAGCCTTCCAGTTAGCAGTCAAATGCCTTAGGCACTATGCCACCAGAGAGCTCCTCTGGATACAAGGACACATAATTATCCAACAATAACTGTTTGTTGCATATTTGCCATTAGCTAAGCATTGTTTTATCTGATGGACAAAACATGTACAAAAGAACATAAAGATGGTAGTATATGGTCTAGATGGTCTACAGGGTATAATAGAGAACTGTTAAGAGATGTCACAATGCTCCTTAGAAACGAGGATGGAGACACTTCATCTCACATACTTTAGACATGTTATCAACAGGGACCAGTCCCCAGAGAAGGACATCATATTTGTTAAAGTGTCAGGGAATGAGAGGAACTGACATAGTGGCTGCAACAATGGATTCAAACATAGTGAGATTGTGAGGGTGGTGTAGGACTAGGTGGTGTTTTGTTCTATTATACATAGGGCTGCTATGTGTTGGAACCCACTTGACAGTATCTAATAACAATGACATATCATAGGTTGGATTCTTCAGAATTCTAAGATGTTGATAGCAAGCCAGTTGTTGACTAGGAAGTGTCCTTGGGATCAACATCTGTGGAAAAGAATTGGAGAAAATAGTATTGGGCAGAGGAAAAAATTGAGCTGTGCAGCAGTCCAACACAATGGACAGCTCCACAATGGACTCTGGGTTTGGAATGGCTAGAAACCTAAAAATCATCATGTTTAGAACAGAAAAAAAGAATCCTTCCAAAATGGTAACCTGTGTACCCTGAAGTGGGTAAAAGGATTGCTGTGATTCCCATCTATTGTCAGAATGGAAAGAATTGGATAAGATTTGTAATTCTATTTCACATGCTTGCTGTTCTCTAGTTATTTAGAAGATCACCCTCCTCTGCTCCAGATAATAATGCAGGATCAAGGGTAGACAACCAAGAAAACAAACTCAATGCCGTCAGGTTGATTCTGACTCATAGCAACTGAGGTGGTAAATCTTTAGAGAAGTAGACTGCCCCCTCTTCCTTCTGCAGAGTGACTGTTGGGTTTGAACTGCTAACCTTCTGGTTAGCAGTCAAATGTCTTAGGCACTACACCACCATAGCTCCCAAGGGCAGACAGGAGTATATAAAACAGTACCCTGGAAAACTGACACAAATTTAGTCACTGAAATCAGTCTTTCATTAAAAGGAACATACTATAGCAAAAAGACTAGTAACAATAATAATAATAATGAAAGATAATATTTACTGCTAACTTTCTGTATAGCAAAGGATCCCTGGCAGTGCACTGGTTAAGTACTTGACTGCTAACAAAAGGGTCAGTGGTTTGAATCTACCAGGTGCCTTGGAAACTGTACAGGGCAATTCTACTCTGACCTATAAAGTCACTATGCATTGGAATTGATTTGATGGCAGTGGGTTTGATTTTGGGTTGAACCTAAGTATTTTGCACATATTATCTCATCTATTGTCTGTCTGGTACTATTGTAAGAATTTTTATATTTTTTTTCATTTAATATAATTTTTCTTTGATTCCAATTTATTGTAAATGACATTTTACACACACTCACAGTCTTATTTGTAAATCCTACAGTTATCCCCAGAGTCTATGGCTAGTATGTGAAGGAGCCAGGCCTCAAATTCACGAGGTCTGTTTTCTGAGCATGCTCTTTATCACTTACTTAAATAGATTTAGAATTACCTTGGTCTACATGTGTATTATTGTTTCTAAGGTTGACATTTCAAACCCATTCAATGGCTCCAAAGGACAAAGACCTGGCTATCTGCTCCCATCAAGATTACAACTAGGAAACCCTATAGGAGCTCTGGTAGCATAGTGCCTAAGGCATTTGACTGCTAACCAGAAGGTTGAGGGTTCAAACCCACCAGCCACTCCTTGGAAAGAAGACTGAACAATCTTCTTACGTAGTGGTACCACCCGAAAACCCAAGGAGGGGTTGCTATGAATTGGTTCTGACTTCACAGCACATAACAACAACAACAATAGGAAACCCTATGGGACAGTTCTACCCTGTCACATGGAGTTGGTATGAGTCAGAATTGGCTCTATGGCACCTAACAACAACAACCATCTACAGTAATGAAATAGCTTTGCCAAGATGATTCTCAAACTTTAAAGAGGGAGAGCGGCCATAATTGGGAGATGCAACGGATTCAACCTGGGCTTGACTGTCCAGACTCCAGCATTGACCTCCCATGATTTGAGCAACATCTTGCACCCTTAAATTCCTATTACTACCTTAAAAATCCCATTCCATCTTCTAGTGTTTCTCCCTTCTGCCTTGACCCCTTGTGCTTATGTATCTCTATAAACTAATAAAAACTTGAACAGGAAGTGTAAAATCACCAAGAAACCAAACCAAATCTGCAGGACCTCAGAGGGCCCTGTGCAATCAGCACTGTGTGAAGCTATTTTCTGGGAGCTGTAAACCTAATAGCTTGCTCTGTACATGGTACTGCCACAAGGCTCTTGGGACAGTTATGTCCCTTGTTGGAAAATAGAAGGGTTTATAAAATTATTTTCGGAGAATTTTTCTCTTTAATATTTTCCCAGCTACCTCAGGCACTTCTTTCCTTCTGCCCTACTTAGCTAAATAACTGGAGTCCAGGGAGAACAATTATGAAGAAATAATGTTTTTCTCATTTTATTACTATTACTATTATTATTATTATTGATGAATAGAAAATAATTCTAATAGTATTTTCTATTCACTTGTTGGATAAATCCCTTGAAATGATTTTGTTTTTCCATTTAGGGATTGTCTTTCTTTTCAATTTTACTTGTGTGTGTGTGTGTGTATGTGTGTGTGTAAGAGGGTCATCTTAAGTTTGTGGCTTTAATTATGCTACAGGAATATTCTCTTGTTTCTAGCTTATATCTGAGTCAGTCTTGCTATTGCTTTATATGACAATGCCCTCTCCTCACCTTACTCAAAGAGTGAGATCAAAGACTGACAGCTTCAGTATGGATTATAATCTCAATATAAAGAAAACCAAAATCTTCACAACTGCACCAATAAGCAACATTATAATAAATGGAGAAATGATTGAAGTTTTACTTGGATCCACAATCAACTCCCAAGGAAGGAACAGTCAAGAAATTAAATGATGTATTCCAATGGGCAAATCTGCTGCAAGAAACCTCTTTAAAGTGTTAAAAAAAAAAAAATCACCTTGAGGACTGAGGTCTGCCTGACTTAAGCCATAGTGCTTTCAATTTCCTCATATGTTTATGAGTTGGACAATGAATAAGGAAGACCCAAGGAGCCTTGATGTAGTTGAATTATGATGGTGGGGAAGAATATTGAATATACTATGGACTGCCAGACAAACGAACAAATCTATCTTGGAAGAAATACAGCCAGAAATCTCCTTAGAATCAAGGATGGCAAGATTTTGTCTCATCTGCTTTGTGCATGTTATCAGGAAGGACCAGTCCCTGGAGAAGGACATCATGCTTGGTAAAGTAGAGAGTCAGTGAAAAAGAGGAAGACCCTCAATGAGATGGACTGACAAAGTGGTTGCAGCTATGGGCTGAAGCATAACAATGATACTGAGGATGTCACAGGACCAGGCAGTATTTCATTCTTTTGAACATAGGGTTGCTATATATGAGTTCCAACTGACTTGACGTCACCTAACAACAAAATATGGCTCACTCAGAAATGGCTCTACTCAACTCTTCTCTCTTTCCTGCACTCACAGAAATTTGTTCTTTGAATTCATGTTTCCACACAATTCTCTTTATTTCTAGATACCAGGATTATCTCTTGACATATGTTTCTAACACTACTGTTCTAAGGGATTGTATACTCCTTTTGCTTGATTTATGTTTTCATTCTGTTAGATCCTACAGTTTTGGAATCAGTCACTGCCAGATTCAAATCATGCTCGTCTGATTACTATATATATTCCATAGTTTTGAACTAATTTTTCAATCTTTCTCACACACAGCTTTCTAAATTATGAAATATATTCAAATATCACTTTCCATTTTAGTAAATATTTGCCATGTGTCAGTCTCTGTCCCCTCATTAATTCATTTGGTTCTCACATAACCCTTTAAGAGTGATACAATCCACATTTTCTTTTATGGATAAAGAAAGGGGGGGATGTCCAAAATCACAGAATTAGTAGATAAAGACCTGGAATTCTCATAACTACCCTGTGATGATGCCTTGCAAACTACAGGAGTATTTTGAAGAGTAAAGTAATAATTTATGCTATAGTAACAACAACAACAACAATAGGACCTGGTTCTGAGAAACTGCGTAGTAATTGCCATTTTGCTTCTATTCATATATTCAGTTATCCAATCATTGATTCTCCCTCTTGGTTCACTCCAACATTGAGATTTACTATGTTTTGAGGCCTGGTCCCTGGGTCATACACATGGTTTGCAATTGACTACTAAGAAATTGGTTGCTCAAACTCACCCAGCAGTACCTTGAAAGGAAGTCCTGATGATTTGTTTCTTTAAATATTACAGCAAAGAAAACCCCTCAGATCTCAGTTCTCTGTATCACATGGGATTGTCATGAGTAACAATCAACTCAGTGGCGGTGGGTTTAGTTTTAGTTTTGGAGGAAAGCTTAGTTGCTTCTGTACGGATATATTATTCTAAGTTCAGAACCTTCTAAATTTACATTAAATATAAACAAATATGTGACTATGCTTATGTGAGTCTTATCTAGGACAAGATTAAAACTTGTCACAAGTGTTTCATTTTCAAAAGATGAATGAGGTTCAGGCACAAAGGGATGGAGTACAGTAGTGAAACTCTAAATCTACATTCAACCTTCTTAACTATCATGCTAACCACTTTCTCCCTCCCACTCTTAATCCTCACAACCTCCTTCTCTCATGGACCCAGAGTGAAACAAAGAGTTCGGGGAAATAAAGGTAAAGATTAGATCAAAAACCCCATCCCAAGATGCTTTCATTTATTTAATATGAAAGATAGATTTAGGTGTTCAGAACGATGTTCTACCTTTTATGTTCAGTGACTTAAGTCTTCATGCTGAGAACAGTGGTTCTCAAAATGTGGTCCCTGGTTACAGCAGCATCAGCATCACCTGGGAACTTGTTAGAAATGTAAATTTTTGGACCAGTCTTAAACCTACTAAACCAGAAACTGTAGTGGTTAGGCCCAAAAATCTGTTTTAAAAAAACATCTATGCTCAAGTTTGAGAAATACTGGCTTAAAGAAGAGTTTGATAAGTTGTAACTGTAGGCCAAATCCAGCCTAGTCTCTGTAAAATAAAGCTTTACTGGGATAAAGCCATACTCACTCATCTACTTTTGCACTACAATAGCAGTGTTGCATAGTTGCAAAAGAGACTTTATGAACAACAAAGTCTAAAATATTTATTATCTAGGCCTATACACAAAATGTGACCCTTGGCTTAGAGGATTATGGGAACAGTGGCTATTAAGTCAACTAGTTGAAAATCGTTCTGCCACTTCCATGCTTTGTGTGTGACTTTGGAAAATTTCCTTCTGATCTTCAATTTTATCCTCAAAATGTAGTAAGAATAGCACTATCTATCTAGTAAGTTGTGGTATATATGCTAAGGCCTGAGAAGAATGCCTCACACTTAAAGAATACTCAATCACTGCTAATTATTATTAGTATAACAATGGTAACGTAGTGCCTAAGGCAACTGACTGCTAACCAGAAGCCTGGCGGTTCAAACCCACCAGCCACTCCTCGGAAGGAAGATGGGGCAATCTACTTCCGTAGTGATACTGCATCGGCAGCTCAAGGAGGGGTTGCTATGAGTCGGGTCCGACTTGATGGCACATAACAACAACAACAACAACAGATATAATTTACTAAGGGACTAGTTTGTGTTCAGATCTGAACAAAAGTGGATAACAATTCCTTGATTTATTAACTAAGCTCATTGGTTTGAAGGAAACTAAAGAAAAATTTCGTCCTACAATCCTTGATCTTTCAACAGAAAATACGAATTTTCAAGCTAATAAAACATGCTCAGGTTTACATTTCCATTTTAAAATGTATTTGTATACTTAAAGTCTTTAGCCTTGAGCATAGCTAATTAGTAAATTAAAATGTGTATTAACTTCTCAATAGTTTTGAATTTTACAAGTCTTAGTTGATGCTTTATTTCTTTTGACTACAAATATAAAGAAAAATACTTTTGAAGAAGAGACATTAATTTAAGCAAAATTTGCTCTTGACAATTTTTCTTCCCCACTATGAGTATTAGTATTTGGACTTTATGTGAATAATAAGACAATAATAAGAACAAGCATTTATATCACAATATTTACCTACATTATATTATTTAATGCTATTTATGAAAGCTTAAGATGCATACACTTTGTTGAACTAAATTATGGATGGAAATTGTGTAACTAGTATTGTATTTATTTAATCTTATGTGTTGTCTGAGCTCAGCTGGGTAGTTTTTTACTCTACATGGTGTATGTGATCTCACTCATTTGGCTACATTGGGCTGGAGGCTTGCTGCAGGCTGGGACATCCAGTTCAGTCTCTCTTCCTCCAGGGCATCTCTCTTCAGGTCTCTCATCACTCAGTTGTCAATCAGAGCTTCTTTTAGCAAATCAGTTAGCTTCCAAGAAGAAAGGCTCCTGGAGGACAAGATGCAATGTCCAAGCACTTATGAAGACTTTGCTTGCATTAAACTTGCTAAAGTTCCATTGGCTAAAGCAAGTGATGTGTCCAAGCCTAGTGTCAACTCTTAAGGGTTCTATACATGAACATGAATATCAGTAGGCTTGCTCACTGGGGACAACCAATTCATCAACCACTACTGCCAAGTTCTAAACAATTCAGATAAGACTTTAGTGGATCTAGAAGATATATTGATTGACTAGACTACTTTTATTTGTCTGAATGTTGGAGGTGGGCTATGTACATGTGTTTGCAATCAATTACAGAAGACAAATTTGTTTCTGAATGTTTGTTGAAGACCCTGGGTTTTGAATAACTAAAGCACAGAAGGGAGACCTTCTATTTTCCATTGTCCTATATCTTCTTCTAGAGATTTTGAACACAAAGTACAGGACAGATGTTTTGGATTTGTTTACCATAGTATACCAGGTGGACAGAATTTGGAATATTGTTGTATAATACATAAATTATGCCAGATTTTTGTGAGATGAGTCAAAACCAAACGATGGTAATGGTAATCAAGGTGACATTTGCTAGTATTGTTGATACAGAAAAACAAAACAAACAACCCCTCAAGCACCTGGGAATAAATAGGATCAAATGCTCTATTGACAGCCACTTTTGAATCCATGAGCAAAACCCCTGATTCATTATTACTCATGATGAATATTTTAGGAAATTTCTGCTTTTTTTTTTTTTTTCCTCTCAAATAGTTCTGGTTTTCACTGAGGTTATATGTTGTTTAAGGTAATAAGAATAATGGAACAATAAACAGGAAGATGACATCATCTCCTGGAAAAGATCAATTAATTTGAATGAGTTAGATATCATCATAAAGACTTCTGCAAATCTGAACCAAACTTGACTAGAAACCTCATTTAGTGTTCTTGAAGGGATATGCTCAGATATCCTTGGGTGAGGAATTGAGGAATGCCCTTCTCTCTCTGGGAGACTATATATATATATATATATATATATATATATGTATATATATATATGTATATATATATATATATATATATATATATATATATATATATATATATAT
>NW_006921590.1:18738966-18756212 GCF_000298275.1 Orycteropus afer afer | reverse complement strand
AAGACCAAATATTTGGCAGGTTGTACTTATACAAAATTTGATTGATTGCTGATATGTTGTTATGGATTGAATCATGTCTCCCAAAAAATATGTGCTATAAATCCTAACCTCCATGCCCATGGATGCAATAATATTTGGGAGACCTTTCTTCTTGGATAAATACAGAACTTTAGGAGTAAGCATATATGAGGTCAATCAGCTAAAGAAACCCTAGTGATCAGTGGAGTGATGGATAGGCTTGCAGATCATTCTCACCTCTGTACAACCTAATTCTTAGAATTCATAATATTATACAGTTTGTATATAGTATTATATGCCACTCCTCAGAAGGAAGTTGGGGCAATCTACTTCCGTAGTGATACTGCCTCAGAAACCCAAGGAGGGGTCGCTATGAGTCGGGTCTGACTCGATGGCACATAACAACTACAACAACATATAGTTTATAAAGAATTGAGCAGTAAATGCAGGTGAATATTTAATGTGTCATTTATTTATGGGGATGATGGTGGTGACACAAGACTGTCTTTGTAAAGCTAGAGAATATATAGATCATATAATAGACTTGAGTCAGCTGATCACTCAAGGAGCATTTTTGAGTACTTACTGTATGCCTGAATAGTACAAATGATACATGCACTTGGGTGCTAACCAAAAGTTTGGAGGTTCAAGTTCACTGAGAAGTGCCTTGAAAGAAGATGTGGTGATCTACTTCCAAAAAGTCAGCCATTGAAAACCATATGGAGCACAGTTTTACTCTGTCACACCTGGGGTTGCCATGAGTCAGAATCAATTCAATGGCAATTAGTTTATTACATACCTATCCTGGGCACTTTGAATAATTTATTTTTATTACTGGACAGCAGAAGAGGGGTTGGGGTGGGAGGAGAAGAAAAGGTTCCCCTGGTATTTTCCAAAATTTCTGAAGAATTATAACTATTTTCTTAAAGGGACCCAATACCCATTCAAATTTTAAAACACTAGAGGATCAAGGATAGAAGGAATTACACTTTTTGTCCTAAACATCATTTGGTAGCTTAACTCCTTCCTTCCTCAAGTGAGAAAATCTTGGCTAACATGAGTATTTTGTTCAAATATCACTCATCTGCTTGCTGATAGATATCAGTTTAAATTTCAGTGGGTTTCAGTACCTCTTGGGTGGTTCCAGTTGAGATAGTAACTCTGATTTATCCAATGTCTTACTGATAACAGCATCTTAAAGCATAGAATGGAATTATGTTTTAACAAGGATTTTATCGTAGCAGAAAACAATCCTTTTCCCTGGTTTCTTCATTTTCTTCCCCCTCATTTCTAGGAGGCAAAAAGTGTGAGAAAGAGGGATACGTGCCTGTTTAAGGGCAATGGAAACCGAGGAGAAAGACTTCATTTAACTGATGCTCAAAGAGTCTTGAACATGGGACAGAAAAGTAAGTTCTACCCATTCGTCTTCATGAAATGACAGCTAAGAGTGAGAACGCATCCTTAACTTTGTAAGTTCCTCTTAGCTGGTAAAGTCTTTTGGGTTATGCTTACTAGGAAATGATCTACTAGATGAGAAAAAGATGTTGAGTCTACAAAGTAGACACTGAATATGTCAAAGCAGAAACTTCAGGAGGATTCTGGAGGACCTTGGGAGAAACATAAAATTATAGAGAAGAAAACTGCTTCCATTCCTAGGACCACAAGAGTAAGTAAGACTAGTCTTTAACAAATAGTGCTGTCAAAACTGGATATCCAGTTGCAGAAAAATGAAAGAAAATCCGTACTTCACACCGTATACAAAAACTAACTCAAGATGGATCAAAGACCTCAGTGTAAAACCCAAAACTATAAATTTCATCAAAGAAAAAATAGAGGCAAACTTAGGGGCCCTAACTTATGATGTAAATAGACTACCAAACAGAGCAAAAAAATGCACAAACAGCAGAAGATAAAATAAATGACTGGGACCTTCTAAAAATTAAATTCTTATGCACATCAAAAAACTCCTCTAAAAGAGTAAAAGAAGAACTTACAAATTGGGAAAAAAAATATTTGGTAATGACTTATCTTATAAAGGATTTATCTCTAAAATTTATAGAAAACTTCAACACTTGAACTTCAAAAAGACAAACAATCCAATTAAAAAATGGTCAGAGGACATGAACAGACACTTTACCAACAAATATATTCAGTCAGTTAACAAATACATGAAGAAATCCTCCCCAGCATTAACCATTAGAGAGATACAAGTCAAAACAATGAGATATCACCTCATCCAAGAAATAATAGCACAGTTCAACAAGAAAGACAGCAACAAATGCTGGCTAGAGTGTGGAGAGTTTTAAACTCATACACTGCTGATGGGACTGTAAAATGGTACATCCACTGTGGAAAACAGTATGAGTCCTTAAAAAGTTGTAAATAGAAATGCCATTTGATCTAGAAATCCTACTACTAGTAACAGATCCAAAAGATGTGAGAGCCAGGACATGAATAGATATGTGCAAACCCATGTTCATTGCAGCCCTCTTTACAATATCAAAGAGATGGACACAATCTAAGTGCTCATAAACAGATGAATGGATAACGAAACTATGGTACACATACAAATACAGTACTATGCAACATTAAAGAATAAGAATAAAGAATAAAGAATCTATGAAATACCTCATAATGTAGATGAACTTGGAGGACATTATGCTGAGGAAAATAAGTCAATCATAGAAGGACACGTATTTTATGAGCCTACTATTATAAAAAATCAAGGAAAGATTCACACACAGAAGGAAACTTTCTTTATTGGTTACCACAGATGGGAGGGGAAGGGAGGGGAAATTGTTAACTAGTTAAGAGACATATATTGATTAGGGTGAAGGGAAAGGCAATATACCAAAAGCCGTGTCCAGCACAATATCACTAAGGAAAAGGAAGACATGGAGAGGTGCACAAGAGGTACAGACAACAAAAGTAAATACTGTAGCATACACAATATTGCTTATTACTATTATTATTTTCACTATTATTATGATCAGTAATAATAAACATTAAACTATGAGTGTATACATAGATAAACAGGCAAGATGATCAGGTATGGGTAATCGAATGTGAATATACCCATGACCATATATAGGTTTAACAGATATTTCCAATATCTATTTGTATGTGCTATAAAAATCTCTCTATATATCTCTATATTACTCCTCGGAAGGAAGATGGGGCAATCTACTTTCGTAGTGATACTGCCTCAGAAACCCAAGGAGGGGTTGCTATGAGTCAGATCCGACTCAATGGCACATAACAACAACAACAACAGATATATATATATATATATATATATATATATATATATATATATATATATATGGTTGTGTAGTGATAAGGCACTTGACTGTTAACTGGAAGGTCAACAGTTTAGACCCACCAGCTTCTCAGTGGAAGAAAGATAGGGTGATCTACTTCTGTAAAGATTTACAGTCTCAGAAACCCAAATAGGGGTCGCTATGAGTCAGAAATGACTCAATGACAGTGAGCTTGGTTTGGTTTATTTTATATATATATATATATATATATATATATATATTCCCTGCCGTTGAATCAGATCTGACTCATAGCAATGGCTCCTTGGGTTTCTGAGGTGGTATCACTATGGAAGTAGTAGATTGAGCAATCTTCCTTCCTAGGAGTGGCTGGTGGATTTTAACTGCCAGCCTTCCAGTTAGCAGTCAAATGCCTTAGGCACTAAACCACTGAGCTCCTGTGTGTGTGTGTGTGTGTGTGTGTTATATATATAAAACAGAGCTAACAGGAACAAAGTTATGATATTTCTTAGCCATAACTAAAAACATTGAGGGAGTGGGTCACTGAGACATGCTAAGGACCATGGCAATGGCAGATATCAAGCTCAACTGGCATAACACAAAAACACTGTTCTACATCCCGCTTTGGTGAATAGCAACTGGGGTCTTAAATGCCTACGAACTGCCATCTAAGATGCAGCTATTGGTCTCTCCTCAATTAGAGCAAAATAGAGTAAAGAAAATCAATGACAAATGGAAACAATTAGTCAAAGGGACCAGTGGACCCTGGGAAGTTCAGCCTACATGATGCTGAGACCAGAAGAACTCTATGGTTTCTAGCTACCACTACCAACCACTCATGAAGGGATCAAAATTGGAGATACTGGATAGAGTAGGGGAAAAATGTGGAATGAAACTCAAAATCATTAAAAAGACTACCCTTACCAGTCTGATAGAGACTGGTCAAACCTCCAAAACTAATGCTCCTAATCACCCTTTGGGCCTGGGATTGAACTCACTTCTATGGCTTTACTTTTAGTCTACAATAGACAGGCCTACAAAGTGAAATTACACAAAGGAGGTGTACTCCTTAGAACAATCAACCATGGGAGACTAGCAGGGCAGCTTTTGCACAGGGAGAAAGCTCAGAGGGCAGGAATGCATAGGAAAGAAGGACCTAGGGAAAAGGTAACCACAGGGAGGAAGTGGGAAGAGAGATGTCACATTTTGGGGACTGCAATCAATGCCATGAATCAAAATGTGTATGAACTGTTGAATGGAAAATGAATTTGCTCTATAAGTTTTCACCCAAATCACAATAACAAGTTTTTTTTGTTTTGTTTTTCCTTAAGAGTAAGGTAAGAGAAGTTAGAGTTCAACCAAATGGAGTAGAAGGTCCTGTTGTAACTGAACTGCTGAAATCCACTTTCAGGTACATGATATTGTGAAAAAAAAAAAAAGGTCATATGAAAATGAATAATCTGTTAAGTTTGTGTTTCAATTAATAAATTTTAGCTATTGTAGAGAGGGGAAAACAATAAGTCCAAACTGGGAGAGCTGTATGTCAGCTCCACTGTGAGTTATGGTATGTGGAAGAATTTGAGAGTTTTTTGTGGTTGTCAATGACAATATCTAATTGAGCTATTAATAGAAGAGGTTATATTACGTCTACATACTCTAGAAATTCTTGAGTATAGCAAATCTTTTTTTTTTTTTTTTCTATGACTGGTGATGCCACCAAGGCTAAAATTAAGTATATATCCACCTGACCTTACCTTCCTGCCTGGTGGTCATTGCCAAGTAGAAAGATAACTCAGAGTTGTGACTTAGGAAGTCCTTTTTCCTCATACAATGGCTTTTTTGGGCTTTATGTTTTTGTGTGGATTATATGGATCCTTTTTGCCCCTTGTGGCTATGTAGGTGGGACAATGTATTCTAACACAGCTACTTGACTAGTGATGAGACCATAAAGCCTAAGGGTTTAGGACACCTCTTTCAAAACAACTTCTCTAGTCAAAGGTCCAGTTTCATCCAGCACAGATTCCTCTGTAGTCTAGTGGATAGTGCACAAGAGAGAGACAGAGAGAGATTGATTCCAGGTTCAGTTCATGACTGTAAGACCACAGCAAGTTCAATCATTATCTCTAGTTTTCTGTGTTTTCACCACATAGAAAGAGGGATTTTAAAAATGCATGTTTGTTAATGCTTTGAAAGCCTTGTCTAAAAAGCTGCTTTGTAGGTATAAAATATTAATGTTGTTGGCACTGCCTACTGTACTTTTGCCAACACCAAGACTTTTTAGGCCAGTTAAACTCAGGAGATTTCTTTTGTGGGAAAGAAGGTTAAGCTGTAACTGCATTCCCTAGATCCTATTGCTCAAGGAAATTTGTCCCAAGAGGATTGCTGTAGGGCAATTTAATTAGCCCCAAAGTATAGTAGTGGCAGAAAAGCTTAGGCTAAATTGGTACATAGTTCTGTATTAGGTCATCACATTTGTTTGACAAACTATAAACCCCAGGAAGACAAATTTGGTTTCCAAGGGCAAGGTCATGCTTGGGTATATATCAACTCCAATCCATCTTTTAAATAGAGGAAGAGCAATTTTTCTAAAACACAAATTTAATTCTAGTACTCCCTTGCCTAAAACTTCTTGATGAATCAACGTTGCCTACAAAAAAATCCTAGACTTCTCAGAATGAAGTTCAAGGCTCTTTCCTTTCTTACACTAATTTACTTTTTTGACCTTTCTATTACCCACTGTGGTCCCTCTTCTCCAGTCACAATTGATGGTGTCTTTTTCTCTGAAGTTGCTACCGCTTTCATATCTCATACTTGTCTCTCCAACAGGGATGTCCTAATAACTGCTCAAGGGCCATTTTTCCTTGAGAAGCTTTCCTTCACCATGCTTCCCTCAAGGTGGAATTCTTTGCTCTCTTCTCTACGATTCCTTTTCCTCTCTGTGCATGTTTTATTGTTGTGGATTTCGCTCACAACTAGCATTTAAGATTTTCAGTAATCATACTTGATTCATAACTATGACCCCAGTTATTTGCCACAATGCTTAGTATATAGTAAGTGATCAATAAAGTGTAATAAGTGAGTGATTGGCTACCTATTGGACAGACCTTGGCTAACACTTTCATTGAAGGTATAGGTGTTGCACATGACTCAATCTTTGTTTGAATGGAATAAATGCAATCTCTTTTTTTAGGTAGAGATTCAAAGAGAATCCTTTTTCTGTAACACAATTATGATTTTGATGTTATTCTTATTCTATAGCACCAATTCCCTTTGTAGAAAAGACACTGATGACTCCTCCCTTCCCATTTAAAACTCCTCTCTTAGAATTAAGTGAGCCCAAATACTATTCATTTGCATCGATAATAGAGTGTCAAGGTCTGGTACTGAACCTGAAATCGTGGATTGAGTTGGAATCTCAAATTTGCCATCCACTAGCTATGTGGCCTTGGGCAAGAGGGACCTCTTTGGCCCTAATTTTTCCATATATATATATATATATATATATATATATATATATATAGGAGCTCTGGTAGCATAGTGGCTAAGGCACTTGACTGCTAAACAGAAAGCTCATGGTTCAAACCCACCAGCCACTCCTCAGAAGGAAGATGAGGCAATCTACTTCCATAGTGATACTTCCTCGGCAACCCAAGAGGGGTTGCTATGAGTCAGGGCCAACTTGATGGCACACAACAACAAATATATATATATATATATATGTGTATATATATATATATAGAGAGAGATAACAATCATACCTACCTCATAGATCCCATGAGACAAAGAGTATATCTGTTAATACTAAAAGCTAAGAATAGTGCCTGGCAGAACACACCAGGAATCAATATATAATAGTCAAAAGCATAGGCTTTGAGGGGCAGATATCTGACTTTGAGGCTTTGTTCACCCATTTACTAACTGTGATCCTGGGCAGGTTGTTCATTGTCTTTAAAGCTTGATTTTCCTTCTCTGTAAATTGAAGCTAATAATAATGCTTCCTTCAGTCTACATTCATTAAGTGAGATATCTCAATGATGGCATTTAGCATAGTGAGTATGAAACAAATAGTCCCTACTTTTGTTACTTCATAATATAAGCTTTCAGCAAATATTTGTGGCTAAATCTCAATTGGGTTAATGACATTAACCTCATTAGCTATTAACTCTTTAATTAGCTTCACTCACAGTTGGGAGAAATGATTTCAGTTTATCTTTCCTCCCTTTCCTTGGTAGCATACAAGTAGAAAAAAGAGGTCTTATGTACCAATAGGTAGGCTATGGATTTAGAATCAGCATTGTATCTTCAGAAGCTTAGAACAGAAAGTTATCAAAAATTTTGACTGCTTTATTTTAGACCAGTAGTTCTCATCTGAAGGCTATTTTGTCCCTCCTCCTTCCCTAGAAGCACATTTGGCAATGAGCAAACAATCTAATTGTCACAACTAGGAAGAAAAGGGGTTGTGCCTGGCATCCAGAATGTAAAGGTCAAGGGTGCTGCTGAAATCCTATAATGCATAAGAAAGCCTCCTATATCAAGGAATTATCTGTCCCAAAAAGTCAATAGTGCTAAGGTTGATAAACTATTTTTGATTTAAGGAAACTGAAGCCAAGAAAAGCTAAGTGACTTGTAGGATTTGATGGTATCACTTCTGGCTTTGTCTGATCTACCACATGTTAACTAAATGATCCCAGAAAGCTGAAGCCATCCCAATATTCAGACTCCTTTCTTGACACTCTAATCCCCTCTACTGTAGTATGAGGGTTGTTATGTGCCGTCAAGTCGTACCCGACTCATAGCGACCCCTCCTTGGGTTTCCAAGGCAGTATCACTACGGAAGCAGATTGCCCCATCTTCCTTCCGAGGAGTGGCTGGTGGGTTCGAACCACCAGCCTTCTGGTTAGCAGTCAAGTGCCTTAGCCACTATGCTACCAGAGCTCCTAAGAGTAAGAGGGTACAGAGCCCTATTTTCTACACACATCAGTTTGCCTAAAAAGGCAGTCCAGTGGGTAAGCCTCTGTTAATATAGTAATACAATACTGATGTTCTCATGGATAATATTATGGCTTTATGGTGAATGAGGTCCACAGATAATTTAAAAAATACTGTGACTATAGAATAAAGAATAAGAATAGAAAAGAGATATGACTTGATGAGCAAGCCACACAAATTCACAGGAAATGACTTTATCAGTTCTAGTATCTGTGGTTTTCTTGAATTCTCTTCAGATCTTATTCTGGGAAAAGAAAGTTATCAGGTCAATAGAGTTAATGTGCTTTGTTTTGTTTTGTTTTTGCTCTCTTCTACACAGGCAGAATGAGAAGATACACATACTCCTAGTGAAATAAGAATAAATATGTGTTCTGGAAGACAGAAGGGATCCTGAGAAGGAATCCTTGATGAAATTCAGACAGGGATGATAGGTGGATGGGGAATGGGTGGAAGAAAATGCATAGTTTTTCGACATTGAAAAAATGACTGAAAATAGTCTGTTCTCTAATATTAATGAAACCACATAGTGATGTCACTTCTGATCACGCTGTAATTTGAGTTGATGATCTTGAGATAGCAAGCTTCCTTTTTGCTCATTCACAGCATGTCTACAGTGGAAAAGACCTTCAGATTAACTGTGAGTAGGTGGCACTTGTCATGAAAAATAACTTTATCACCACAACAACAAATGGATGGCAGAAACAGAAACTTCATTGGGAGAGCAGAGGGAAAATAGTGAAGTCAAGTATTATTAAACATGTGAAAGAAGAGTCATTTATTTAATAGGAAGTAACTCATTCACACAAATGTAACTTTGTGGTCACTCAGAAGGACGTAAATACTACCAATCAGTCCACCGCAGATTATCATCAAAATTTCTTAGGAAATGTCTCATTAAAGAACCTTTAAAGAATAATATGTGTGCATCAATCAAATAATTTCAAAAAGTCAATAAACAGTCATTACCGTCATATACATTTTCTTTGCTTCCATGAGCACCACACTTTGCTAAATTTAGCATGAGTTTTGAATTGAGGCCAAACATGAACTCTTTGAACTATGTTCATTTTTGCAAGAGAAAACTCAGTTTCCTGTTTCTAAGAGGAAGGCCTTAAATGGTCTGGGGAAAACTGTTCTTTGTCCTTAATAGCTTTTCCTACATATATTTACCACATACTTGGTGAAATAATTCTATCACATAGAAGTTGACCAAAAATAATTGGTGAAAAATGTCTAAGGATTTGTAAATCCCAAATGTAGAAACATAATTTAATATATATATATATATATATATGTATATATATATATATATATATATATGTGTGTATATATATATATATATATGTATATATATATATGACCCACCCCCAAACCCACTCATCTCTTTTTCATGTCATATCTCCTTTGACTTTATCTCTTGTGATATTGAGTCTGTACCTCTCCCATTAAAACAGTGTGGATGACCACATGATGGTGTTAATTAAACATTACATCAGAAAGATCCACATGTGACATGCTTTTACCTGCTAACTAGGTTATTCTTACTATTAATAGGAGTCTGAAGTTTATCTCCATCAAATGTTGACCTACTGAAGACTGGAAGTGCCTTTGCCCTGATTTGAGACAGTGAGTTTCTCTAAGTTGGAATTCCAGGATCACTTGTCTCATAGTCTCCTAGGTGGCTTGTTTAAAAATGAGTATTTCTGTGCCTACTCTGAGGCCTACTAAATCAGAAACTGTTGGCAAGTGTATTTTAGCCTGTTTCTTGAGTGACTCTTCTCTGTTTAGGGGTAAAGTTAAAGATTTCAAGGCAAAAAAAGACTAATATGCATCTTAAAATTTGAGAAGAAGAGAAAAAAAGATTAAAGTAGGATGAGGAGACATTTTGGCGCAGGGTGCTTTTGAGGAAGAAAAAAGTATGCAGCAAAACTATATTTTTGTATATATATATAAGTTATTTCTACACCTCATTCTTTACCCTGGTTCTTCACTTAACTAATTTTTCCTTACTGTTCGTTGATTCCTCACCCACCCATTTAGTCTGCCAGAGGAGGAGAAGGGAAACAATTGGAAAAACAAGTGAAACTTAGAAATTTAATATGCCCTTAAAAATTGTTTAACATTTTTGAAAAAAATGAATCTATTTTGACTCTTTGAAGGCTATCTGGCATTATCCAATCTGTGTATATTATTATAAAATGGGATTATTATCATATGTTGTATATATTATCATATGTTATAAATGGAAAAGTAGCTAGAATTATTTTTGAGGCTTCAACTAATAGCATTACTTATTTTATTAAATTTATCTATTTATTTATGTTTAAAGAAGAGCAAATACAAAGGTACAACTCACTTTTTAAGCATATTAAAAGAAACATGAATTTTTAATGTGCACCCTGTGCATAACCTTAATTGCCCTTCAATACACAAGAGTTTAACACATCTGTTATTGTCCATAGGTGCTCTGGTGGCATAGTGTCTAAAGCATTTGACTGCTAACCAGAAGGCTGGCGGTTCAAACCCACCAGCTATTATCCAAGCTATAATGAGAAAATGGTGGAATTTCATAAAACAGTTCAACATACTAAATCATCTAAAAATTGCTTCTAAAAGAATAAAAAAAATCCCATTGTCACAAATTCCAGACACAATAGCAATCATGACTCTGCTCTCAACTTAATTTCCAGTATGTGGGGAAAATACTGGTTTGCTGCTATTATGTAGACCATGGTTCTATTCCCTTGACTTCTAGTCTCACATTTAATTTCCAGTCTGTTAGGAATAAAACCTGAAATTATGTTGTTATTTTAGCTTCAAACTCTTGCTATTCTCATAATTATCATTAGCAAGATTCTTGCTTTGTTCAGAGAGTTATCGTTATAATCAGCAGTAATGATAGCTATTATTATTAACAAAGCAGGGCAGACAATAAGATTTGGACTGAATCTGAAGCTCAGTGTAGGCACCATCATGGCCACTGCACAAAACTACTCTCCAAAACAAAATGGCAATCAGTCCTGTGTGTTTACACTCATCCAGCATCTTGGGGATACCTCAGCAAAGTGAATCAGAGACACAGGCAGGGAGTTTTGAGGTTAGTCCTCCAGTGACTTGAGAAGACTGAATATGAAATGAGTATGCTTATGCATTAAAAAAAAAGAAAAAAGAGTTGAGTTGATTCCAACTCACGGCAACTCTGTATGTGTCAGTGTAGAATGGTTCTGTAAGGTTTTCAAAACTATGGTCACTCAAAAGCAGATTACCAGGCCTTTCTTCTGAGGTGCCTCTGGGTGGGTTTGAACCACTGAACTTATGGTTAGTAGTCAACAACTTAACCACTTGGGCCACTCAGAGAATTAGGCTAGAGTTAAAACAATAGTTGAAATTTCAGTGATGGCTAGGTTAAAAGTCAGGCAGGAGTGAGACAACACTAAAACCAAAAAAAAAAAAAAAAAAACTCACTGTCATCAAGTCAATTCTGACTCATAGATCCTCCTTTGGGTTTCTGAGGCTGTAAATCTTTATAGAAGTAGATTGCCCAGTCTTCCTTCCATGGAGACATTATGTGGGGTTAAAACAGAATATCTAAACATAGGGTGAGTTTAGGTCAAGCTGGGTGGAACAAAAGAATGATGAAAATACACAAGAGTTTATTTTTGGTGAAAGCTGCATGCTCACTTACCTAGTCATCACTCACCATGTTTGCAGATGCAAACTTGCTGTTTCTTTTCCTTTCTTGATCCACAGATCTTCTTAAAAAGCACTTTCCAAATGATCTCAAACATGTTAATTTTTCAAGGGCATGCCGCAATGCTGGGAGTATAGGACACGGGTAGGCTCAGGAGGGCATTGTGGGAAGGAAGGTCCCATGCACGTCTAGGGACAGTGAGTGTGTGTCTTGGAGAGGTTTAACAAGGGGTAGAGCAGCACTAGTTTAGAGCAAAATGAAACTCCATCCTGTCATTTGGAGCTCTCGTTGCACTAAACTTTCAAAAAAAATTTTGGGCTTAACCTTTGGTTTTAACAAAAAAATGTGAACAGAATTTTTGGATCCATACTGTTATTTCAGTTCCATGATAACAACAATCTTAAATGTACCTTCTCTTATTCGAACAATTTAGAAATGGCTATTATCCTTTTATATAGTGGATGAATACACACACGTATTTTGTATACTGTCTTACCTCAAGTGACCTTTATTGACAATTGTGAAAGGAGGAACTCGGGAAATCAGAAATCTCTCTCCAGGTTAGCAGATGATATCCAGAGTTGTGGCTGTGGGAAGGGAAAAAGGAAGAGAATGTGTTTGTTACAAGCAATTCTATGCTAGGTTAATGGGCTATAAAATTTTGGTTGCTGTTGTTTGAAACAGAAGTAAGGGTTGAGTAATGTATAACACGTGTCCCCACCAGCAGTATCAGAATACTGAGTTCTGCCCCCAATCCACCATTGACCTTTATGATGGCTTTTGGCAGCTCACTTGGCCAATCTGAGCTTTCAGTTTTCTCATCTATAAAAATGTGTTTAGTCATATTGACTTGTTTCCCAGGGAAGAAATGTGATATATTAATATTTGTGGGACATTTTGAGATCTAACAATAAAAGGTGTGTTAAACTAAGTATTGTCTCTTCTCTCCCTGTCCCCACTGATGATCTATGCTTCTACAATACGCATATTTTTGCAAAGTTCATATAAATGCTTGCAGGTTATTTTCCTTAAGAAAAATTAATGCTTGTGATATTTCCCAAGAAGAACCTGACAAAATTATTACAAAATAAAAAGAGTAATAGTGGCATACAATGAAGGTTACTGTTTGAAAAATTCTTGAGAAAACAGATTTCAGGTCTAGACTTGTATTGGATTATTATAAGCAACAGTGAGTAAAAGTGATTACAAAAATGAGGAAAAATACATTGACACTGTCATCTGAAAACAATTGTGTTAAGAGGCTTTTTACACACATTTTATACAGTGTAGATATCCAAAATGGGTTTTAGATGATATTAAGAAGATTGCTTTTCCAACTATTAAATATGCAAAGAGCAAGAGTGAAAAAGATGGAGAGTTGGCTGATAGAATGAAGCCTAGAGAAATGATCTAGCTATAGATGGTAGTGGGACAGTGGAACAGTTACTGCCTTTCTGAGTTTGCAAGAGTTCAAATTTCTCAAAATAATAAATAATTTCCTTTTATGCATATTCAGTATAAAGTGGTTTTTCTTGACTCTTCCCCACTTATAGTTTCTGTCTCTATGTACAAACTCCTGATATTGGAGGTGAACTACTTTTGATTGTTATTGATTTGATTGATGACAAGTGTGAGCAACATAGTTCCTCTTTTCCAAAAACCAAGTAGTATCTTTCTGCCGCTTCCTCACTCCCACTTTAAACCAGTTCCTCCTCTTACCTTCCGTATTTTATTATTGCATCCATCATTACCTGAGCCACCCAGACTTGAAACCACAGGCTCCTCTGACCTCACCATCACTCTATGTGACATAATAAACAATAGACTCTTAAAGAGGCATGTGCTTTGATTCAGTTCTTTTCTAAATTTAATGCACAGATGAATCACCCTTGAAATGCAGGTTCTGATTCAGTAGGTCTTGGATGGGGCCTAGGATTCTGCATTTCTAACAAGCATCCAAGTGATGCTCATGCTGCTGGTACATGGATCACACATGAGTAGCAAGGCATTAACCTTCATTTTTAGCCAAAGAATGACTTTATATGGATATAATTCCTTTATCTCTGAATATTCTGGGAGAAACTCCTAATCTGGGCAGGACTAAATTGATGAACCCAAACATATTGTGCTTTGAGCTAGATTTTTTAAATGGGCCTGAAACAAACTCCTAACTCCAAACAACTGGGGATGAAATGGAGTTTTCCATCTGTCATGTTCTTCCCTTTGAAGCTGTTCACATGCTGTTCTTAAATATTGTTGTATGCTTGTTTTGTCATCATGTATTTATTCAACCAATATTTATGAGGGTCCACTATGTGTGAGACCACCACTCATCTGTCAGTTTCTCTGGCAGCTTATGTGTTACTTTGATGCTGGAAGCTATGCGATCAATGTTTCAAACCCCATGGTGGACAGGTTTTAGAAGAAATTGCAGACTAAGACAGACTAGAAGGAAAGGCCTAGAGATCTACTTCTGAAAATTTAGCAGGGAAATCCCTGTGGATCACTGCAGAGCACTGGCCAACTTCTTTGCTTTGGACACATCATCAGGAGCCATTGGTTGCTGAAGGACAAAATCAAGTCTGGTGAAGAAGAAGGCCAATAGTTCATTCTATTACACATAAGTCACTATGAGTCAGAGTTGACTGAACTGCAGTTATCTATCTCAATATGTGAGACACAAACTATACATAAAAAAAAAAAATCCACTACCATCTACCATCGAGTCAATTCCAACTCTCAGTGATCCTATAGGACAGAGTAGAACTGCCCCATGAGGCCTCCAACACTGTAAATCTTTATGGAAGCAGGCTGTCTCATCTTTCTTCTGCAGAGAAGCTAATGGGTTAGAACCATTGACCTTTTGGTTATCAGTTGAATGCTTTAACCACTGTACCACCAGAGCTCCTAAACTACACATCAAAAAAAAAAAAGAAAAAACTCACTGCTGTCAAGTCAGATCCAACTCATCGTGACTCCTCCTTGGGTTTCTGAAGCTATCACCATGGAAGTAGATTGCCCGACCTTCCTTCTGAGGAGTGGCTGGTGGGTTTGAACTACCAACCTTCTGGTTAGCAGTCAAATGTCTTAGACACTAAGTCACCAGAGCTCCTAAACTACACATAGATTATAGGTTATAAAAATGTGAAATGATAAGATTCTCTCCCACGTAAGAAGCTTTTAGTCTTACATAGGATAGAGACAGTAAGCAAAGTAATACTGTGGGTGAAATATTTCCCTGTGTGTAGAATGTTCTCCTCAGTTTTCTGAGCCCCCTTTTCCATCCTAAATCCTCATTATTACATATACATTTTATACCATTGGTAATACTAAATTATAGTCTGTAAAGCTATAGACAAGTTATCACCAGAAATGTTACATTATTAATTATCCAAGTTAGATAGATTACCAAAAATTGTGTCATAACAATTGTTTCGATGAAAAGGATTATGGTTTTGAGGCTGGGTTGTTTTCAACTTTACTAGGACTGAAAATTTTAAAAAACAAATATAATCTAAGTATTAAGTCTACTAACCCTAAAAATAACTGAAAAAATGTAGCAAATTCAGCAAAAGTAGAAAATACAGTAACTCTCTGTGACAATGCAAATTTGGATGAAGCAGGATTAGTGACTAACTTCCATTCTCTTCCCAGTCTGTGTTTGAAAGGGAGACTACTGGAGAGGTAGAAGGATGTTCAAGGCAAGCTAGGATAGGAGAGAAACAGCTGTCAGGTATCTGACCTCTCATCTTGAGTGGCATAGAACCAGAGGGAGGTTCCTAGGGAGCCCTGATTTGTCCCATCCCAATCTCTGGTGGTATAGTGCCTAAGGCATTTGACTGCTAACTAGAAGGCTGGTAGTTCAAACCCACCAGCCACTCCTCAGAAGGAAGGTTGGGCAATCTAGTTCCCTAGTGACTTGTTCTATGATGATTCTGCCTCAGAAACCCAAAGAGGGGTTGCTATGAGTCAGATCTGACTCCAGGGCAGTGGTTGCATTTTGTGTTGCAATCTCTTCAAAGCTGGATGCTGAAATAGGCATTTAGCATCCAGAAGATCCTGGAATCTCTGTTGTTGCTCTGTTTCAGGCAGCCCCAGGATTCAGAAACATCCCCATCATTATTTAACCAACCACTTGTTGGCACTAACTGTAACCAGGATCAGGATGATTTTGCATCATGCAGCCAGACCAGAAACAACAGACTGTACCCGAAATGGGCAGATTGCCCAGGTGGTTTGTTTAATATTACAATGATGCAGCCCTGTGTTTTATACAATTGGAGTTGACTATGTTTGATTCCAATAAACTTTTAACCTCTAGTGATGGAATTTCTCTTCCTGCCTCACCAATCTAGAGCTTGTTCATTTTCTTTCACCCATTTTATGATAAATACCAGAACCACTCAAACAAAAGTAGCTTGGTCACTACTAATTCCTGACTGAGGAAACCTAATGTCCAGCAGCAGTCTGCTAATGCAAATCATATTTCCTCACTAGGCCATCTCAAGCTATAATAAAATATAAAACATAGTGTTTATAATGTGCCAGACACTATCCTAAGTGTTCTATATGAATTGAGTTATTAAATTTATGTAACAACCTTATGAGCCATCTACTTCTATCACTATACTACAAATGTGGAATGTGAGTTATAGAGTGTTAAGTAACTTGCCCAAAGTCACATCGCACTTGTCATAACTGGGATTCAAACCTAGACAATCTGGCTTTAGAGTTTACACTTTTGTGTTGTCCTTCAGTCATAGTGATTCATATGTGTTGTGCAAAGTGTGTTTAGATTTCATTCTAGAGACAATAGGGAACCATTGAGGGATTTTCAGAGAGGGGTACAATCAGGTTGAATGCCTGGAAAAAATCACAGTAGTAGCTGAAGATAATATCCCTTTGTTTCCTGGGAAAGTATTTCTCCTGAAGCCTATCCTGCTAACTCTTTATGATAAAATCCTTGGGCCCCTGAATCAGAGAGACATGAGTCAAATTTCTGTTAATAATAATAATAGCAGATGTTTTATTGAGTGTTACTGAGGACCCTTGGTACTTTACACGAATTACGACTTTCAATATTCACATTAATCCTGAGGTAGATACATTACCTTCTTTTGTTTAAGATGTGAAAACTGAGTTCTAAAATTGGTTTAAAAATGTGTTCAAGATCCGGCAAGATGGCGGACTAGGCAGAAAGACTGCACAGACTCTCTTCAACAAAGAAAAGGGAAACCAATTAACACAGACACAGAAGATAATCTTGGACC